>NC_091393.1:2722500-3042500 GCF_032191515.1 Phaenicophaeus curvirostris
TATTTGTTTTAAAATTTTAATGTTTTTAAAAAATATTTTTTCCCTTTTAATAAAAAAAACCCGAAAGATTGTGAAAAAATCTAGGCCAAGAATAGCACTGTTTAGTGCAGTGTTTAGAATGGAACAATATCAAAGAAAATACAAGGAAACACAATTTGTGGTTTGACAAATAGCTAGTGAAAGATGTTGGAACTAGTGTAAATCACTTCCATAAGTTCTATAATTTTTCTTGTCTTGTTTGTTGATTTAGAAGTGGTGGACAATATCACTGGGCTTCATCTTGTACTTTAAATTATATCAAAAGAAGATCTATGGAACAAAAACTCATTTACTTTTACCAAGATGTGGAGGCAGACTGTTTAACTAACAACATGAAGTAATTCTTTCACTTTACTGAAAAATTGTTGTTAGAATATGTACTTCAGGATTTGAATGCAGGGTTTCTATTCTGATTCCTACTGATGTCCCTGATAACTTTCCAAAGAAAGAATTGTGGGACACAGGTAATCAGAATGAGTTTTGAAACCTAGGACAGACTGTCGGTGATATATGTTTGGCTGTTTTAAGAGGCTGGCTTACTATTTCATAAAATCCACATAAACCAAAGGGCTTTAAATATATTACATTCTTTCACAATAATCACCTCATGAAGTGATTTAAGAGTCACTTATTTACATGTTTCTTGTCTTCTCTACATTATACTAGACGCAGAGATGCAAGTTGGGTTTTTTTCTGCACTCCTATGTAGATCTGTAGTTGGCAATCTAAAGAATAAAAAGTAGAAAGCTTAGCATACAGAAAGATGTTTATATGGTACATCTCAAAAGAAAAATAATTGTTTGGAGAGTGGGATGTAGATTTTTTTTGTTTGTTTTAATGACCTCTTCACATTTTTTTTTCATGAGTACATTGTAAAAATAGTGTTCATGATGGCATTTCTGGCGCACAAAGGTTTTGATTGGTTGACATGAACAACAGTAACCGAACAAGTCTGCCCTGTAGTGTATGAACAGCCTTTCTTGCCAAAGCAGTCAAAGCTAACTACTTCAGTACTAGACTGGATGGTGTGAAACTATGGGAGAGAATATAAAATGGCCGATACACAGGAATATTCTCCCATCTGCATCTCTTGGAATGGAGATGAAATCCTATTATCTGAATGATTTCTCAAAAAGCATGTTCCAGGATAATTAAAATGTATTCAATTAATTTTTATGTTCTAGAAAGGCACGGTGGCAACCATTGCATATAAGAACATGTAGATAGATGAAAAAGCACAGTTGAGAATTCTGTAAAGTCAAAAAGAATGAATCATCATTTGACTGCTATAGAACTGCTAAGTCATCATAAAGCCAATTTCTGCCTTCAAATGAGTGTCTTAAAAATCAGGGCCAATGATGCTTTACATGAGCAAATTCAGAATACTCAATACTTTAGATAGTACTGAATAACTTTCTGTCAGTCTATAGACTGAGACCACAATGCATAGTACAACTAAGTAATTTAGAATTATGAATGTATTTTTCAAAATCAGTGTCTATTTTCAAATGAACCATCAAAAGAAAAAAGCCTATATGCTACTAATATAGTTGAAAATAATTCAGTCAACTTTTGCAGTACTGTCAGTTCCCTGATTCTACAGTTTTATAAAAAGAACTATTCCTCTTACATCCTCCATCAATACATATTCATGCAAAATATTGATCTTTCTTGTTGAATGGCACCCCACAGTCCGAAAGCAATTTCATGGATTGGATGACTAAGGACAGAGAAAGCTGCTGAAAAGTATTTGAAACTTACACTATAGAGCAGAAATTTAAGGTAGCTACAGCTCTAAACACATATAGTGCAATCTGAAGAAGTGGTGCAAAGCCAGGCTGGTCAAAGAGTGTATCAGAACCACAGAATCATTTATGTTAGAGAAGAACTTTAAGTTCATTGATTTCAACCTTTCATCTGTCACCACCAAGTCTGCCACTAAGTCACGTCCTTAAATGCCAGATCTATGTATTTCTTAAGTATAATACTGCAATCACTGCTGGCAGGTGACTGGCTTTACATTATCTTCTCAAAATTCTGAATCTGCATGGACATTTATTTTTTCTAACTTGTTTAGCCACAACGGTAGTTGTCTAATAAGAAGGTGGCTATCAACAAAATGATTTTAATTTTCTTAGCTTGTTACAATTTTGTTCCTTGCACATGTTTTCCTGTACCTTATTTGTCCATCTATACCATAAAGCCACTCCACAAGGGAAGAGAAGCAAGAGTCAAGGTGATCAGGGTACAATGACTGCACCAGCCACACAGAGACAGTGACCATATCAAGTCCTCCATGCCATCTGGTGACAACTGAACAGAGTAAGATTACAAGTTAAGTCCAAGATGCTTCCAGGAAGCCAAGCGGCATTGTCCAGATGAGCAGAATACAACACATCTACAGCAGGAATGAAGTAAAATGGAGTTGGTGGGATGTGGGCACAGGGTATCAGTGAAGGTCCCAAATAAAGCCAGTCAGGTGAATTCAAGCCTGTTGATGCATTTGCTGCCATATTTTTATAATAATAGATATATGAATATTTAGCCATATATTGTAATTATATATGTTGATATATTTATATATTGAAAGAGTTAATAACATTGTAAATGAAAATAACAATAACCATTCATTTTATGGAAAAAAGGACAAAAGAGACAGAGAAAGGAAAAGGGAAAAGGGAGGTAAGCATCACCACCCTTGGTACAACAGCAATTCTTTGAGATGTCCATCTGTCGTATGGGTCCTTGAATGGTGGCTATGCAACTGTTCACCTGGGGAGATAACTTTTATGTAGCACTATTCCATACTCCTTCCTCTTCATTGGCATCGAAGGTTAGAGGAGGCGTGATGGAGGCATGGTTTCTCTCTGCACATGACCTGCTGGGGTTCTTAAGCATCCATGAGGGTCTTCTGTACTGTTTACCCCCAAAATACTAGGCAAAGAGGTCACAAATGTGGCTTCTTCTCTACTCTGGCTGATTTTTGGGAATTCAGCTCTAAGCACTGAGTCCAACTTTCATTACACACTGTTCCTCAGTGCAGTTGTCACAGCAACCAAACCACAGAGCATCCCATCTGGAGAACATTTCAGACATTCTAACTGTTCCAAGCCAAAAATGTTCCAGACATTCTAAGTCTCACAGTGTCTTGCAGACAAGAAACAGAAGGTTGAAGGAATCTCTGATTTGATGGGGACTGATTGGGGACAGGTATAGTTCAGAAGAGGAAAGAAATCCAGACTGGGGATAAAGGCAAGGAGGGATGGGAGACAAGCAGGTTTGTTACCAACAGTAAAACTGGCCAAGCTGTAGTAAGAAAGGATCATTGAAACCCATTCTTCACCTGTCAGGAGAAAGTAGTGAAAAGTTGGCAAGATTTCCACATTTTCCCTCTCCAGCTTCCACCCCTTCGGTCACTAGCTACTTCTATTCCTGTGACTTACTCTACTAGCTCAAGTAGTACATACCTGTACAATGCATCTGACCTTCTTGGCGTTCCATGAATGTAAAGCAGATGGGAAGTCCATAGTGGGTTTTGTGGTTTTAAATGTAAAACCTTTGTGAGAAGGGGACTCTGGAGGTTTTAAAGTCAAGCACTTAAGGGCCTCTAAGACATTAATTAAACATCTTTGTGTGTAAATATGCACTTATTGATGCAGTCATTACTTTTTACCATATAGCCTGTACATTATTCAGTCTATAGGACAGTGCTGCTTTAGGTATCAGAGAGGGTTATGCAGTTTCTTCCTTACACAGTTATTCCTACAAGCTCATAAAGTCTGCATCTTCACAAAATGTGTGCATAGACCCTTCAAAACTGCTACAATTTAATTCAGACAACTTTTTCATATTTAGAAACTAACATTGAACCTGTCTAATAATTTGATACTGGACTGGTCTAGCTGGTTTGTAACTCTTTAGACAGAGTTTCTCTGCTGTATGCTCTGCATACATGCTAAGACACAGAATGTGCTACTTCCTTTCCATTTCTGAAACTAAAATGATACAAATTTTATATAAATATGTAAATGAAAGTTCCATATAAGCAAGTGGGTTAGAACTATTGTCCTAACTTCCACTTTACTATGAAATTAAATGGAGATGTTATTTGATTAATTGATTCAGTATTGTTTCTGGTGACTGATTACATTCTGTAATGGTTTCCCTATACAAATAATAATTGTCAGTTTATATCAGATCTAATAGGTTTAGAAGTACAAGTACTGTGTGTCAAGTCTTATTATGATCTTGTAATTACAAGCATGCAGACTGAATTCAGTTGTGGTGTAAATTAATACATTTGTGTATTCTGTAATGTCATGTTCTCTCATGTGCTTACTGTAAAGGATATATATATCCCTAAGAAATGCATACTATCAAGATTTGTTTCTCTTTTCAATTTCAATATATAAATCCTTGGGGTTTTTTTGTTGCTGTTGTTTTAATTAAACTTGTAAGAGGTGATGAAGGAACAGTGCCATCTGCGTTGATTTGGTAGATTAGCTGGCATTTTCATGATTCTTAATCTGTCCTCCTGAGAACTTTATTATACATATTATTGTCTGTGGAAACAAACATAATATATTCAGTCTGAGTTTTAAAACAAATATTTCCTAAACATTTAACTAGTAAATCTTGTCTAGGTTTGAGTTACAGAAATGTCAAATATTTTTAGCACTGGACTTACTCTATTCTGGTAGAATTCTAGTCATTTCATCTTTTATTTTTAAAACTAAATTTGAAATGCTATTAACTTTAATGGAAGCTATCCTCTGCCTTCTTTTTCCCTTTAACTTACCTGTTAAAGCCATATTTCGTAATATATATTTCCAGAATATTCAACAAAACTCTGACAAAAATAGGAAGAGAGATTTTTTTCCTTTATAATTCTGTCTATTAAGTACAGAAAGTATAATAGAAATTATTAGCCCACCTACATATGTTTTTGTAGTTATATATAAATTAATTAAATACTTTTGGCAGACAGACATGCATTTTGTAGATAAGTATGTGTATACATATATTGAATCATGCATACAAGTACAAATAGAATTAATCAAAATAAATGGTACACAGAGTATAAGCATACATACATGTGTCTTTTCATACATGAATGTACAAGGAGTCTTACATATTACTTCTGTCCTTATACTGTTGCAAGACATAGGCCTAGAATACCTGTAGGGAATTTCCCAAAAAGAAATTAATATCAGTGCAAATTATCAAAATTATATTTTTCCTACAAATACTTGTATTTCTTTCAAAGGCCCACTGCTTGGAATGAGTACATGTAGACTACCTGTTCAAAATTAAATTGTTTAGAGGCAATTTTTTCAAAGTTATAATCCAGTAATAATTCTAATAATCTATGTTTGTCCCTGTCTGTAAAGTCAGTATCATTAAGAAATATTCATATTTTGTTGCCTATAGAAGCCTGTTTTAATTCCACGGAGAGTGGAGAGGTGCTTCTATTTGGTCATGAATACTGACCTCCAAAGAATTGCTCTGAAAAGGGTTCTGTATAATGATGGTGCTATTGGTAACCTTCATCTTGTTCAGCCATGCCTTATCATCAACAAAATTATCAGAAGTCTGCTTTATTCACAGTTCAGTTCATGCTGATCAATATATAATAAAACAAGTCATTCATAACAATTGCTTCCAGCTTAAAGGCAGCACTGTGTGAAAATAAAATTTCCTTCATCACATGTGGTCATGGTTTAGTCCTAGCCTGGCCTGATGAGAAGCCAAACAAACTGTTATGTTGTCCTAACTCCCCTACCCCAGGGAAACAGAAATGAGAGGAGATTTGTGGGCTGGAAATTAAAACCAAAAGAACTTTAATGAAACAAAAAATAATAAAGAAAGTACTATTAATAAGAAAATAATAAAATACATACAAAATTGTCATCAACCCCCTGATGACTACATCACCACTGATGCTGCAGAGAAGGCATAGGGGAAAGGTCCCGTGCTGGACTCAGTGGCAGGAGGGAGCTGGACTCAGGAACTGGATTCAGGAAGGCATAAATCTGGGATTAGGGGCAAAAACACAGATAAGATCTGTGGGAGTGATGTCAAGTATATGGAAAATTAATTGCAACTAAGATAAAGCATAAAGCTGGTACCAAGCATATCAGAATAAATATGGTTAAAAGATCAGGTGCTCCCAACAAGAATCTGAGCATGTGAGAAAGCCAGGCTGGAAAAGCCCACCTAAGAATGAGAGTATGTGTGTGAAATAAACGAACCAAACTATCCCATCTGTCTTCTTTGTTTGGGAACAAAAGAGCTGTATAAGTCTGTTTGAAAGAGAGAAGCCAGTGTACTTTCTTAATTGGACTTCAGCATGCCTTGCTGATTAAAATAGTATACTTAGAGAAAACAGTGAGGTCTGTGTCTCCTTCATCACCACAAAGATCCTTACTGGATGCTGGCCATCAAAGAAGAGGGCTTGACCCTCATGATCCCTCAGTTTTATACAGAGTGTGAGATATATATGGATTAGTGTTTGATAGGAATGGTTGGATTTGATGATCCAGTGGGTCTCTTCCAACCTGGTTAGTCTATGATTCTATGATTCTATGATATATGGAATGGAATAATTTCGGGTTACCTGTGCTATCTACTCCTCCCTACACTATGGTGTCCCACCTGCCTGTGCATGCCCTTGGTTTCTATAGGGGTAAGTATGAACAGTTGCATCTCTGCATACCGATGCCTTATGTTATCACTTCTAGAGAGAAACATTGTCCGGAAAACATGCGGATAATGTCCATAAAATAAGGTTACTTAGACAAAGCTTATCTTGAAAGTTAGAAAACTGATCGTACTTTATCAAAACACAACCACAGTAGAAATTATGTTAGCTGTTAGAACTCATTTATCTGAAAAAAGGAAAATGCATAGTTAAAATTATATACATTTATTTGCATAAAGTATTGTCTTCTGTAGTTTAAACTAAAGCAACTCTTCATTTTTTATTCCTGTCTCCCCCCTGGGACTGGTGAAATCAAAAAAATCAAGACATTGCCTTCTGAAACTTTTCATTTCTTCATGCTTGGACAGAATGTTTGGATGTTTTTTCCTTTTTCTTTACAATAAAATTAGTAATATTTTTACACTTTATAGATATGAAAATTCTGAGCACAAAATTTGCCTTTTACATATATCTCTTCTTATTATTTATGTTTAAACATGCTAATATTAAACATTTTCTCTTACAAATAGCTGGCAGAAGATACTCCATGCTCCATTCTAATACAAGTTAACCCATAACTTGCAACCACTCCTACTGTGGCCAAGTATTGTGCTCTACAGACCAATATGCATACTTGGATGCTGACTGTCATTCTCTGTACCCTAGCTTGTCATTGGATTCTCTACTACTTGCAACACTAATCAAAAGGACTGTAATCAATATGATGCAATGCACCTGAAACAAGGAATTGAATGGGAAAATATCAGCTTTGTTCATGGAAAGCAGTTCTTATATTTCTCAGCCAAAACTTTTCACAGAACTATGTAAACCATCATTTGTTTAGAGCCATACCAAAGTGTTTATTTATTTGATAACCTTAGGCAAACAGTTTTACAATTGTCGAATGTTACAGTATCTGTACGTGGAAAGGGATGGTGTATATCGCTAATTACTCTGACAAGCTTGTGTCTGAACATTTTCTGTGTGTGCATGTGGTATGCCTTGTAAATTCTTCTCTCTCCTCTAATAATAGTTTCCTTGGCTGTGATTTTAAGAAATCCCTTCTGTTAAACTGCTCAGTTGACACAGCTTGACACAATATGTGAGAGAGGAATGTATCAACCTGAAGAACATAAAATGCATTTTGAAAGCTGTTGCTTCAAATCCTGGATTGTATGCCTGTTGTGACTGTCATTCTTTTTAAGCCTGCTTTTTGTCCAATGCTTTTAAACTTGGATTTTGCACTGTACTGTACATCTCTACCAGCAGGAACTGCATTCTCCAGTTCTGCTCATTAAAATTACTTCTATTCCTAAAATGCTCTCTGGCAATCTGACCTGGTAGAAAAAATTTCCATTTGAGTGCTTAATGCACAATCTTTCTATTTTTGCTACTTAATTGCCAGCTTTTTTTCTATCTTTCTTTTTTTTTAAAAAAATAATTGAGAAATATTATACACGTCCAGTCTGCTTTTTACATCAATGTCTATCATTACAGGTGCATATCAGAAATTCCTTAAGTAGCTTTTTAAACTTATAAGCAAAATCAGGCATGTAGTCTGTCTATGTTTTAAACTGAGCATGTTAAAAATAGCATTTTCCTATCCTTGTGATACATGTTGTTGATGGAATGATACAAGAAAAATTTACCTCTCAGAATCTATCTGGAAAGAGATTAGCTATTGCATCCAATATTTTTCTCCTTAGAAAATCAGAATCAGAATTCAGTTAAAGACAGTTTTAAGTGAATCAGCCCATAATAACATAGCCATTTTATAGTGTATGAAACAGTTTGCAAAAATGAATACTACAATGAAAAGACACATATTTGCTTACAAATGCTTTTCTTAATAAAATAATTTGACACATTCCAGTGTTAATATCACAGTGGGTTCTCATAGATGTGAACAGGAGATACTTCATAGCATGTAAGATACATTACAAGATGTGCTCAGTATTTTATGAGTTTGTCTTATTAGAAATAGAAATCAGCTGGAGTCATCCAAGTCAAGAACCTCACTAGATTATGTTCTGAAGATAGGTGTAAAAGTACACTTTAAAAGACTATGACTAAACTGAAGAGAGGATATAGAAAAAACAAGAAACATTTTAGCTCTTGAAATGGGATTACAAACATGAAATGGTCCTGTCTTTCCTGAGTTAGACAAGTGTATTTTTTCAATTAAAAAATACATAATCATCCTATGTGTTAGTAGATACACTACAGAAAGTTTTCTGACTGCTGAACCACTTACATTCATGATCTGTATCACTGTCTCTGTACAGACACATCTTCCAAGCACCATACTTTTTTCTTTCATTAAGTACTCTACTTAAGTAGTCAGTTCTTAAGTGTTCCAATAGAACTTAGGAACCTTAAATTAATCCACATTATTGACACAGAAAGCTTTATCTTTGACAAGTCATGTTGCACCAAAATTGTACAAGAAGATGAACTGTAAACATTTCTGTATTTTGTCCAGCTTAGTACTTTATGAGGGTTTCACATCTGCAATGAAAATATTTCAGGTATTTTCAAAAAGTATTAAGACAATTT
This sequence comes from Phaenicophaeus curvirostris, assembly GCF_032191515.1. NCBI lineage: Eukaryota > Metazoa > Chordata > Aves > Cuculiformes > Cuculidae > Phaenicophaeus > Phaenicophaeus curvirostris. The sequence goes on from NC_091393.1 coordinate 2,731,796, forward strand.
CAGTTTGAATGGGTCAAGTGATCAATGTAAGGGACTCAAATACATAAATCAGACAATTTCTGAAAAGTGCAAAATTATCTTTGGAAACATAAAGAGAATACTATACAAGACAATAGGAAAGAATAAACACACGTAATCTACAAAATGAAGACAGTGATAAAATAATAAGTTTACCCTCATTTCCTGGAAAATTATTGGAACAAATATTTAAAGCATGAGTAAGAATCCAAATGAAAGCAAGAAAATGAGAAGACCATATAATTAATTCTGTTGACATTGTATCATGTGATATTTCTTAAATTAAGGAAAATAAATGAGTGCTACATAGAGTTACAAGCTAGCAGTACTTGCATGTAAAATAGAATCCAGAGAATACATACCTGTCCTCTGGTTTGGGGCTTGCATTTCTTCAGTGGGTATCTTAAATGTCTGTCTGACTCAAACAGTGTTTAAAATATTTACTAATGATTTTTAAGAACAATAGCAGTATTTGTCAATGCCAGTAAGATAAAAGGAGATATTTAATATTATGAAGAAGCCAATTTAGGATAATTTACTTAAGGAAAGTGTAGAAATATTAAGAAGTGAAGTGTGGAAAATACTTTGAAAGGAGTAATAAGTATTATCTCTGCAGGTTAGAGACACTGAACTGCTAGCTACCAATATTTTAGAACAGGACTTTAGAATCATTTTGGTTAGAAAGGATCTACAAATGTCATCGAGTTCAATCCCCTTGCAGTGTGCAGGGACATCTTCAACTAGATCTGGTTACTCAGAGTCCCATCTAACCTGATGAAGTGACAGGGACTGATTGACAGGCCTAAAACAAAACAGGAGACTCATGGATGATTTGCATTGCATTGCTATGTGTACTGTTTAATCTCTAACTTCTCACTTTGCTATTATCAGTGTAATTTTGCTGTGTTGCTCTTGGTGCAGAAAGTGTGAGAAAAAGAGGCAGTAAGCAGCTGGGGCCAGACACTCCACTTTTTTTGGGTGATATAATTTGTTTATTCAGAGATATAAAAGCTGGACCCCTTGCAGAAATGGCTGGAGATCTCACCTGTGAGTGGATGCACTATATAGGAAACCCAGTGGTTTGGGATAATTCTCTCTAAATCTTTACTGCAAAAAAGGGACACCCTAGCCACTGCAGATGTGGATGATCATAAGACAATTGGTGATATATCTTTCTTAATTAATATACTTAGTCTCTTGTAGTAATGATTAGACACATTACATTTAAAGCTGTTATTGTTAACTTGTTAATCACTGCTAATCGTTTGTTAACTTTTTGTTTGAATATGTTAAGTAAAAATTGATTTTACAGAGCATTAAGAATTTAGACTTTTATGCTGATTGTACTTTGTGGTTAGCACCTTGTGGTAAAACAGCTGACCTTGAACTCTTCCAGGGATGGGACACCTACCTCCTGCCTGGAAAACCTATTCCAGAGTTTCACCATCTCACTGTAAAAAATGTTTTCATTATACCTTGTCTAATTCGACCCTCTTCTAGATAATATCCATTATCCCTTGTGCTATCACAACAGGCCCTGCTAAAAATTTGTCTCCATCTCTTTTATATGCCCCCTTTAGGTATTGAAAGGCTGCAATAAGTTTTCTGTAGAGTCTTCTCCAGGCTGAATAATCCCAATCGTCTCAGTCTGTCCTCACAGTCTGATCATTTTCACAGCCTTCCTCTAGACGCATTCTAACAGGTCCATGTTTTTCTTGCGTGGAGGGCACCTGAGCTAGATTTAGTACTCCAGGTGAGGTCTCATGAGAGTGGAGTACAGGGGCAGAATCTCCACCCTCAGCCTGCTAGCAACACTTTTGATGCAGCCCAGGATATGGTTGGCTTTTTGGGCTGCGAGCGCACACTGCCAGCTCAATTTGAGCTTCTCATTCAGCAGCATCCTCAAGCCTTCTCTGCAGGGCTGCTCTCAATCCCTTCACTCTCAACCTGTACTGAGGGGTTGCCACGACCCAGATGCAAGACCTTGCACTAGGCTTTGTTGACCCTCATGATGTTCACATGGGCCCATTTCTCCAGCTTGTCCAGGTTCCTCTGGACAGCATCCCATCCTTCGGGCATGTCAGCCACATCACTCAGCTTGGTGTCATCTGCAAACTTGTTTGATCCTGCTGTTTAGTCATTGATGAATATACTAAACATTACTGGTCCCAATACAGGCTACTGAAGGACACCTATTGTCACCGTTCTTCATGTGGATGTTGGGCTGTTGGCCACTATCCTTTCCATGCAACCTTCCAACCAGCTCCTCATCCACCAAAGAGTCCAACCACCAAATATATGTCTTTATAATGTAGAAAGAAGGATGTTGTTGGGAACCGTTCTCAAGAACTTACGGAAGTTGAGTTAGATGACATTTTAAGCTCTTCCCTTGTCCAGTGATGTGGTCACTCCATCATAGAAGGCCACAAATTTGGTCATGAAGGACTTTTCCTTGCTGAAGCCATGCTGGTTATCTTAAATCACCTCCCTGACCTCCATGTACCTTAGTATAGCTTCTAGGAGCTGCTGTTCCATGATCTTCCCAGGCACTGAGATGAGGTTGAGAGGTCATTAGTTCCCAGGGCCTTCCTTTCTACCCTATATAAAAATAAGTGTGATGTTTCCTTTTTTTCCCAGTCACTAGGGACTTCACCTGGTTGACATGCCTTTTCATATATCATGGAGAGTTGTTTAGTAACTACACTAGCCAATTCCCTCAGGACTCTTGGAAGCATCTTGTCAGATGCCATAAACTTCCATTTATTCAGGTTCTTCAGTTGGTACTCCCCTAGACCCTACCATGCAGTACATTTTCTTGAAAGGTGTGGTAAGAGAAATCACCAGAGAAGACTGAGGCAAAAAAAGTTTTTGGCTGCCCCAGCCTATCCCTTGTCTATTTTCACCAGTTTGCCAGTCCTGATTATCGGGGGTGGGGTGGGGTACACTTTCTTTGACCTTCCTTTTCTGGCTGACATAGCTGTCATTTTGCTGAAATAGTAAATATGGTATCATGTTGCAATGTTATCTAAATTCCAACTGTCAAATTCAACTCGTCTATGCTTAAATGTCTACAATGACAACATCTACTTCTCTAAAGGTAAACCTAGGCTTCTTTAGTCATTGCAGGCTTCTTCAGAGGATTTTGAATCCCTCTCTGAAGACACTCGCTTCTGTCAGCTTTCTACAAAAGGGACATAAGGAAATCAGCACAGATTCAGATGACTAAATTTCAGATATTGTGTTTTTTTCTTTCTGCGTATCTTCAGGTATGGAATAATTGCTCTACTCTGTTTGGTGTTTGTACGACATTTTTTTGTATTAAATTTAAGAATAAAGTACAAATGATAGGAATAAGCATTATAAAAGGTCAGAAAACTTTACCTAGGTGTAAAGATTGGTATAATTGGAACAATTTGCTCTATGGAAGAGAAGAAAATGATAATAGATGCATTTTTTATAGACAGGACAAAACAGTATAATGAAAAAATATATAAAGTTTTATATTTAAAAGATAATGTCTAAAATAACAGTATTTATTTGTGATTTTTTTTTCACTGAAATAAAATCACAAGTAAAGAAATAAGAAAGCTACAAAAACAGTTTTGGAAGCATTTCTATCTTACACAGTAAGTTGATGAAGCAGCAAATGAGGTCAAAAGGGCCAAATAATTGAAAATGAGGCTGCTGCTGTAAGATAAACAAGGTTAAAGTTGGAAAGCACATAGGATACTATTATTCTAATATCATTAAGTTTGAAGTGCTGATGGGGTTCTGTAGAGAGGTCAGCAAACACAAAGATATTGCACTGTAAGAAAAGCTGACTTGAAGGAAATGTGAAACAAGTTGAATAAAAATGGATAAAATTCAATAATTCATGAAAAAAAAAGAAGGAAAAAGCCATGTAAGCATAAGTAAATGCGTGAAGTTTAAAAAAAAAAGCAGCAAACCCAACATGGTCAAAACAGGAGATTTAAGTCCCTGTGTGACTGAGAACTACACAAGAGGGAAAGAAATCACAGAACATTTAAAAGAGTTTTAGTAGCTCTAATTATATTAAAAAAGGATTAAGCAAAGCAAGAATAAATTACAAAAGTGAACTTTGGGACATATTCAGAAGAAATCTCAAGTATCCTTTAAAGAGGTAAGGAAAAATACAGTTTCATTGAAGTCACTGTAAACCCAAAAGAATGTTACAAATTCAATATACTTACTCAATATTTACATCAAGTAATAGCATAAAAAAGCTGGTCCTATCTATTATATGCATCCAATTATCATTTTAATTAGGGCCAGAGGAATATGAGAACTCACTTCCTATGAAATTCTTGCTCATCAGCTATCCTCCATAATTGCCATTGCTGATTTTTTCAGCATAAAAGAAAGAGAAGAAAAAGAAATAAATAAAAAAAAAGAAAAAAAAAAGACATGTTGTATTGGAATTGTTCATTGATATTTTGCTTCTATCTATTTTTTATATTGTTTTTTAGTTCTTTATTTTATTTTAAGCTCTCTTGGAAAAGAGGAAAGAATGAGTCACCCTTCATGGCAGATAACATACCGTTTCATTGACTTCAATCCAATATTTCCATTGTAAATATCAAGTATTTATCTCATGATCTATCATGTACAATATGCATGGATTTTTTTGGCTGTCCTGGTATATTTCTAGTACCCATGTGTCATATTAGACAGGTGATATTCTGACAGGTGGCTGAGGGATCCCCTCCTGTCAAGCCTCGGAATTCAAGATAGATCCACTTGCTTTTTAAGCTTCCCCTCAGAGAGAGACCTAGGTGCAGCTGGATCCATTTCTAGTCCCAGCCTTTGTTGATGGTTTATGACTAAAGGATTATGTGTATATGCTTATATGTGTTTTTGCCACAAATCAGAATTTGGACACCTGTGAGAGTCTCCTCAAAGACTGGCTACACCCAGGGTTAACACATGCAGCTCACAGCCCAGATGAGACGGCCAGCAGCTGCTTGCAGCAGTGCCTGTCAATCTGACAATTCTGCAATGTCGGAGGCAGTAAGTAATTTAATTCAAGTGGCAGATTAAAACAAATTAGAGAATGCCATTGATAAATTCACTTGTTATGTTAGCATTTAAACACTTGTAACAGGCCAACAATTAACACATATATACATATATAAAACAGGTAACAATAAAAAACTGGAGTTAGTAGTTATTTTCCTAGGAAAAAAATCTGGCAGGGTCAGAGGTGTGCAATTCTTGCCAAAAAGATAACCTTTCTCTCTCTTTGTTGAGAAAGAGAGGTCCAGGCTTGTTGTTCTGTCCATCAGGTAAAGTGGTGATTTTTTCTCACCCCCAAAGAAAAGATTTTCAGGTATAAGTTTTTTTATATACCTTTTGCAAACCTTTTGGTGACTCTTGGGAAGGTGAGACTAAGTCAATTAATATGTGTTGATTGGCCCTCGGCAAGGCCGCTTGTGTCCTCAGAAGTGGATACTTGGCGGTTTGCAGCATCTTTGAGGTGGGGAGCTAAGTGAGTGCTTTTGGGTTGTTCCTACTCTTAACTGGAGCAACTCTAGGCTGTGAGGCCTCTGTTTCACCCCAGGTGTCACTTACCTGAAATGAGTGCTAGACCACTACCCAATCTATCTCTTTTACCAGATACAGGTGTCCATTGCTGTGCACTGCCTCTTGCCAACTGCTCTTTTTTACAAAAACAAGATCTTTGCCATCTGCAGGGCCTAGCAAGTCTGTTATACCACACCATGGACTGAGATTTATGACTCTAAGAGAGCACTAAAATGTGTAATCATAGGAGAAAAATAAACAAGACTGAGTTTCAAACAATAATCATTAAAAAACTTAAGTGACAAGCATATGGCTGACTCACACCCTCATCCTTCAATGTTGCTGATGTACAGACAATAAGGATCTGATATGAGAACTGAGGGGATTTCATAGAATCATAAAATCATAGAATAGCTAGGGTCAGAAGGGACCTCAAAGATCATCTAGTTCCAACCCCACCTCGATCCAACATCCCACTAGATCACATTACACAAGGCCTCATTCAACCCGGCCTTAAACACCTCCAGGGATCCACATCCACAACTTCCCTTGGCAACCTGTTCCAGTGTCTCATCACTCTCATGATGAAGAAATTCTTCCTAATGTGTAGTCTAAATCTGCCCTTCTCCAGCTTATATCCTTTCCTCCTTGTCCCAGCACCACAAGCTTTTATGAGTTGTCCCTCTCCAGCTTCCTTGTAGGCTCCTTTCAGGTACTGTAAGGTTGCTATAAGATGTCCTCAGAGCCTTCTCTTCTCCAGGCTGATTTTGAGATATGATTGCAAAACATAAGACAAAAAAAAAAGTTCTTTGATTTTTTTTTCAAGGCTGTCACAGAAGCTCACGGCATCTAAAGGGAAAAAAAATAACTATTCATATTTTACACTAATTTTTCATCTCACATTTCTTACACTCTTAATTTTGGTGCTCCCTTGCATCAAAGAAGATGAATGTATCTGTTCAGACTGATTGATGCCAAGTGTCAGTCTGAAAATCACAAAAATCTTGTGCTGTTACCCAGAAGTTTCCTAGCATACACATTTGGAATGTTTTCAGTGTGACTTAACACACTCAGTATGACATAACTTCATTTGCTTGTTGATTTTTCTTCTCCAATTTACTTTCACCCTTTGTTTATTTTCTACTTTTGCCCTCTGTTTGCTAGTTTTACTTCTTTAAAAAGTATTTTATCACCCAGGAAACTCAAGCATCATAGTGTCTTGGCTAGCTATACTACAAGTTTCAAAATATTTTGTTCCTGTTGCTTTCTACTCACAGAATGCCAATTAACAGAGAAGTCTATGCTGCTTGTCTCATTCTTTCAAGGGTAGCTATACTATGACCCTCAGCAAGAAAAATCATGATTCTAAACATATAGTGAAACCATTTAATACCTTCCTTATTTCAAAATGTCCCTTACTACAGATATTATTAGATCCTACTTCATGATCCAGTAATAAATCATTTGACCATGTAGAATTCATAGTCGTGTAACTGATCTTTCCATGTGTTTTGAAATAAAAGTGCATAATACTTTCTAGTTAAAGGTAAATGAGTAGATAAATTACTAATATCCTCGAGGGAGCACAGCCGGAGAAAATTACATTTTAATACGACTTATCATCTTTTTCCCATCTTTCTGCTTTTCTTTGCATAGCATGTAATGGTAACAGAAAAAGTGACACCCTTTTTGGAATGAAAATTTTAAATAATTATTGGGGATTAGAGGATTTTCCATATCGACACACTGAACATCAGGAGAATAAAAAGCCTATTATTTTATGTTCATATATTAGAGAGATGACAACACAACCTCAAAGAACAATAAGATCAAAATTTGTATTTTTGCTTAATTCATTAATTTACCTAGGTAAGGGTTTTTGGCAAAGAATTGCCTCTTGGACTTCAGTGGTCAGCACAATAAATTGATAGCCCTTTCTGACCTCTTTGCAGGAGACTGGCTTGACTAAGGTGCAACAGAGTTTGTTTATGTACATACACTTTAGGTGGGCTTCTTTTCCACTTCTTTTATCATTTTATTGTTGATTTGTGTTTTTTATTACAGATTTGTCAAGGTTAACCTGGATTCGTTATGGTGCATCTTCGTGTTTTCAGCATTGACACAATATTGAAATCAATGTAGTTCCTGATTGTAGTCTTTAAAGAGAATAAGAGAGACACTCAGACCTTAGTTATTAAAGCAGGAAATGGTACATTTCGATAGATTTCTTAACTTTAGAAAGCAGTAAGGACAGGAAAAACAATAAATTGAAACAGTATAAGTTACTTTGTATGTTTAAATACAATATCTTTATGAATCAGATTTTCCAAATTTATCCTGTTAGACAAATCTTTTGTAAAGAAAACTCTTATTTCTTGACAGCTGGACTAAGTTTTACAGTCATACCACTTTATATTACAGTGGAAATGCACTAATATTTCACATTATGAATTGCTTAACCTTTCTACACCAGGAACCCAAGTAATTTTCAGAATCAAATGTTCACTGGAGACCTAAACACTTTTTTTTTTTTTGTGATCAAATGCTGATCATCAAAAGAAACTAAAAACAAGCTTCCCCTTAAAACAAGATAGTTACACATCTAAGGCAAAAGAAAGCAACCTGTGATGTTAAGAATATTTCAAATCTTCCCTACACATATACAATATTTCTGCTAGGTAGCTGTTCAGAATCACAGAATCACTAGGTTGGAAAAGACCTCCAGGATCATCGAGTCCAATCATTCCTATTTGTCACTAAATCCTGTCCCTGAGCACCTTGTCTACCCATCTTTTAAATCCCTCCCAGGATGGTGACTCAACCACCTCACTGGCAGCCTGTTCTAGTGCCCAGTGACCCTTTTTGTGAATTTTTTTTTCTCTGATGTCAAGCCTGAACCCCCCTGGTTGAGCTTGAGGCCATTCCCTCTTGTCCTTTCACCTGTCACTTGGGAGAAGAAGCCAGCTCCCTCCTCTCTACAACCTCCCTTCAGGTCATTGTAGAGAGCAATTAGGTCTCCCCTCAGCATCTTCTTCTCCAGGCTAAACAACCCCAGCTCTCTCAGACGCTCCTCATAAGACTTGTTCTCCAGCCCCTTCACCAGCTTCATCGCTCTTCTCTGGACACTCCCCAGAGCCTCAACATCCTTCTTGTGGTGAGGGGCCCAGAACTGAACACAGGATTCAAGGAGTGGTCTCACCAGTGCCGAGTACAGAGGGAGAAGAACCTCCCTGGACCTGCTGGTCACGCCGTTTCTGATACAAGCCAAGATGCCATTGGCCTTCTTGGCCACCTGGGCACACTGCTGGCTCATGTTCAGTTGGCTGTCAAGGGAAGTTGTGGATGCTCCATCCCTGGAGGTTTTTAAGGACAGGTTGGATGAGGCCTTGTATAACGTGATGTAGTGGGATGTCCCTGCCTATGGCAGTTGGGGGGTTGGAACTAGATGATCTTTGAGGTCCATTCTAACCTTAACTATTCTATATTTTTATTTTATGATTCTATGATTTCCACACTACAAGTTGTTCTTTACTAAGGGACAAGTGACAACCTAACAATTTTTTTTCCATTTTTCTAATTTATTTCCTGTATAAGAAAATTGTTAGCAGCTGAAGTTGTCACTAGATTTAAGCCAAATAGCCTTATCTGCTACTCTGGAAACATGCATTTTCCCACTGCTTCCTCGTTATTCTGAGGCCACGCATGACAGTCCTTACAAGCCTACCCATTGGCAAATAGTTCAGGGTTAAAATTTCCCAATTCTGATTTAGTAAAAATCTACGCAATTTTGCCTGAGAGAGAAACATGAATAGACCCAGAACTCACTCTTGTTTATCCCACTGGTTCCCTGTTTTAAAAAAATTAATCTTTTTCTTTCCCAACGATAAAAAATTTCAGAGAAGTTGTAGTAAAACTAACATGATATGAGGAACATGGGATCATAGAAATGAAATAGGAAGCAGTGACGTGTACACACTGCTACTCACCATGCTTTTGTTGCTTCATCCATCAGCTCCTATTAAAATCCCTTGATAGAAAAGTCGTCTGTTTAAAATATAACCTTATAAAGCATTTTCTGAATCAGATCCACAGCTGGTGTAAAACGAAGTACCTCAACTCATTTAAGCTGAACTTCTAGATACACATTTGTAAAGATTGCTACCCTAGCTAGGTGTCTATAAATAATTTAAAAGACAGAGTATGCTGTGATTTCATATAAGTAGAAAATGTATGCAAGATGTATATTTTCAGTAACCAACTTGAACTCTCCAGAGTACAAAGAAAAAAAATGTAAATGAGAAGACAATTTAAATGCTTACAGATGCTTAGTGCTATTAGTTATCAAATGGTCGCATGGTGTGTCTCCTTTTATTCTGAATTTCAGTTATAAGCAGGATTTTTACCACAAGCTTACCCTAGCTAATACAGTATTGCACATCAATTAACTATCTCATTTTCAAAACAATTAAAACAGTTCATGATTGAGGAGCCTAAATCTATAGGTATGTACTAAATTCACAGGGCATGCAAAATAAGATATATTTTAAGATGTGTGCTACAAAGCTCAGGCTTTAAAATTACATTTTACACTCAAGATTTTATTTTATTCAAAATTCAATTGTTTTAACAATGTTACTTTGCTCAAGAAAGCCAAAGGTTGCAGCTTTTTATATCTTTATAATTAATCATCAGGTGTTGCTACCTTTTACTTCTCCAGTGTTATAAATTCATCTGATGAATTTCTCATTTGCTAAATACCTGCCATTACTTCATTCAGGAATCTAATAACCACATAAAGGATTTGCTTCTCTTATAAGAACATGCTGAATCATTAAATTTATTGATAAACATGTTGAAAATAGGATGAAATAAAAAAAATCTGAGAATTTTATTGGAAATATTTTTAGTGCATGGCTCTGGTTCTTTTCACAAAAGCCATTAAAATATATTTTTGAGAAATCTTGTAAATTTAAACTTAAAACAGTTGTTTGCATAAAAAGCCATGTCAAGATCAGACAAATCCTATGTATTGAAATCTGTTTACACCACACTATGTATTTTGTTTGTTTCCCAAACAAGTGACATTTATAAATTCCTTTAGATAAATAAAGATTTAAAGAAATGGCAGAAAAAATATGCAAAATTATTCCAATGAACTTGCTATCATTATGTATTCCTATTTCACTTCATAATTCACACTGCTGATCATTAGCTAGGTTTGGGCTTAGGTGCGTATCAATTATGTGTAGCATGATGCAAAAATTATTAATGCTTTTTGCATAGTATTCTGACATTTTTAAAAGGTTTTGGTAAGTTTTATGTATTTGAGGATCACATATATGCATTTCCCAGCAGAAAGAACAATTGCATGTATTCTCTCCTTTGTTTAACAGAATGTTTTGAAGAACTGAAAGACCTAAGGATAAGATGATGAGAGTGATTTCCAGAAAGAAGAATGGGGAAATACTGTAATCTAAAGATTCACCAGATCCACTTTCAATAATTTCTTATTGAAATTTTTATTAAAAGAGGAAATGAAAAAAAGTTAACATTTCCATAACAACAGAAATTTTATTATTGCAGTTATGAATAGTAGAAGTTATTGATTTGTTCTCAGATTGTTACTGTCAAGGAAAACACAGGCAGTTAACTTTGAAAGAGAGAAGTACTATCTTGAATTAAGCATGCAATTTCTACTAACAGTGTTTGAAAGTCATATATGAACGTATTGGCTTGTTTTACTTTATGCTGAAGTAAATTAGTTATAGATTCAGTTCCTGTCTTGGTAATGTCCATGTGTCTCAATTACTGCAATGTTTATAATATGTGAAGACCTTTTGAAAAATTCATGGAGTGTTTGTATGCTTCTCACTTGTTCTAAAACAGTGAAATGAGACTGGGAGACACAAGTTTGGAACAACAAAGTAAACACAGAATAAGAAAGTGAGAAATAAGTTAGTTTAACTAAGTAATGTAAAATTACTTGAGTCAGAACTTTCATTAGTCACCAGAATAAGCCAGCTACTGCCCCTGTATAAGATGAAATAGAAATTTTTATCAAAGTCTTAATGAAACAATGAATCTGAGACTGTCATTTGGATCACTCAGTTTCACTAGTTCAGAGGAAAATATTGAAGAAAGATATTCTTTTAATTGTTTTTTCACTTCTGTGCAGATAGAATTTTTCATAGATAATTCTGAATTTTCATAGAAAATTTTATTTCAACAATGAGTCAAAGTGTTAACTTTAACATAAAAAGTGATTAAAAGTTCTGGATGTCTCCTGTAATTTCAGAACAGCTGTAATCATCTGAAAGTCACAAAAATCACCAACATCCTCCAGCTATTATTTCCTTTATTCTTGCTGCTTACTGAGACAGGTAAGGAACTCTAAATACTCTGTACTCCAACATACTTCTGACAGTAGATGTAGCTAAAGCAAATGGTTCAGGGCCATGGCAAGTTTTACTTTGAGTATCTCCACAGATGCAAAGTCCACAGGCTCTCTAGGCAAACTGTTTCAGAGTTTGATCACTCTTAGAGTAAAAAAGTATTTTCTTTTGTTCGAGTAAAATTTCCTCTATTTCTGTTTCTGCCCATTGCATCTTGTTATTGGCTACCGCTAAGAAAGGTCTAGTTACATCTCCTTCACTCCCTCACACCATGTATTTATATACATCAGTAAGATCCCCCTTGAGCCTCCTTCTCTCCAGGCTGAACAGTCACAGCTCTTAGCCTATTCTCATATGCAAATGCTCCATTCCTTTAACCATCTTTGTGGTTCTTCTCTGCATTTGCTCAGATATGTATGTCCCTGACTTTCTGGGAAGCCCAGACCTGACCTAGTATTCCAGATGTGTCTCACAAGTGCTGAGCTGAAGTGAAAGATCACTTTTCTTGACCTGCTGACAATGCTCTGCTTAATGCCTCCAAGAGTGCTGTCAGTCTTATTCAGTGCAAGAGAATATTCCTGACTCATGTTCAGCTTGGTGTTAGATGGGACCCCCTGGTCTTTCCTTGCAAAGCTCCTTTACAGCAAGAACATAATGTTTTCTTCATAAGTAAACCAAGATGACACATTTTTATCTAGTTCCCTCTGACAGCAGCTACTTAAAAGTAGAATGCACAAATAACCACTGGAACACCGTTAGAAGGAAAAAATAATGACTAATTAGATTCTTCTGCAGAGAACCTTCTGCCAGTCAAGATGATGATATAGGACCATGTCTCCTATAGATACAATCTTTTGTTCAAATATATGAACTCTTACAATGTCACAATAAAGACAATAAAACTAAATACAAATTAAAAAAAAAAACAAACTATGGGCTATTATGTTTGTTGGAAAAGCAAAAGGAAACAAAGGAAAAAAGGATCTACTGATCTGAAACTGTTAGCTGACAAAGCACAGAGGATTGTATTTGTCAAAAATCTTGTGAAACTTTCTGTTAGGTTATAACCTTAAAATTCCATTACAGGAAGGTTATTGTTATATCATAAATATTACTAATAAAGAGATGTTGGCATATTGTACAGACCCATTGGAGAAAACCATTGAACATCAAATCAATGACTGATGAAAAAGTAGTAATTCATTTGATCTTTGCTCCTAGTAACACTTTGTTAAACCTAGGGAAAGAGGATGAGTAAAGAAATTCTTTATGTCAGGTCTTTACATAACATTGTTTGAGAGGAGTGTTTGTGAGGATATTGGAGAGGAGGGAAGCAAACCTCATATTGCAGGCATGTTAAGTTGTTTAAAACTTTTTAATAAAAAACAGGATTGCCTGCTGGACAATACAATCCAGTAAATGTCTAAGTGTCCATATCAGTCACGTTCACTCAGTCAGAAAGGAAAAACCAAGAAGGTGTTGCTACAGTATAATAACTGCCAGATGATACTCAGTGCAGGAACAGTCTTATACGAGCTATAAGGATTTTAAGGTATATTACAGTTTCATGAGATTCTTGAAATAATTTATCATAAGCAAGCTCCAGTTGTTTTAAGGGGGAAGGGAGAGGGGATGATCGCTGTGTTTTCGCTCCAGCAAATTCTAGTAGTTACTATTTTAGAATAGTAAACGTTTTTCCTTATTTTTAAAATATTCTTTCTGTCAGGCAACACAGTACCTTCTTCCAGTCCTAAATTAGAGAAATAACACTCCTAATCATAGAATAAATGTTCTTTTTGAAAGAAGAAAAATGAAATAATTTCATGAGATTTTGGAAACTGAAACTTTTTCTCTGAACAATTTGATGTAATGACTAGGTACCTGAAAGAACTCTTACAGAGCTGGGGTTGCTCAGTGATGAAAAGCTCAACACGAGCTGGCAATGTGAGCTTGCAGCCCGGAAAGTCTAGTGGGAGGTATCAGTACCCATCGCAGAGGGGTTGGAACTAGATGATCTTGAAAGTCCCTTCCAAGCCAAACCATTCTATGATTCTGTGATTCTATGAAAAATAAAATCAGTTTCCTACAACATAGAAATGTAAAGTGGAGGTATTTGATCAGTTCTCTGGGATCACAGTAATATACCTCTGGCATGCACAGAACACTGCCTTGCATGGTCTGTAGGCAGAATATGAAGAATAGGATTTCTTTCTTTACACAAGATATAAAATACATAAAAACACATAAACATATATGAATCATCTTTTTTAAAAAATAAGGGAAATGTTGAATAAACTCCCATTTTAACATGCTACATGTATAATAAATCTTTTTTTAATTTATTTTTTTTCCATGTATTCAGTATTTTAAAAACCATTTTCTTCACTATCCATGAATTTTGTCACTTGAAAACAGCACATAATAGGCTAAACTCAGCTAGGAAATCAACCATCATTACCTAGAAAATAAAGGTAATTTTTCCAAACATTTAAAAAAATACATTATACAGTCTATGTAGTTATGGATCAACTGTCCAGCTTTTGAAGGTATGCTGAAAATGTGAAAAGGTAAATCTTTCATCTTAAACTAATGGCTTAGACAACATGATTAAGTACTGAGTACTTTAGTTCTACATTTTCAGAGGACTAGTTCATTTGTTTTCAGTTCCTTAGCTTTACCTTTACTTTTTAAAGACTTTCTTGATAAAGGTTTTTTCTATATAATTCCAGCATTTAACAACAGGATAAGGAATCAGATCTTCATAGCAGTTCAATAGGCTGAGTTCAATTGCTGCATGACAGTATTGCAATAACACATTCAATTTGAACTGTTATAGCAATATTAAGGGAAAAATAATACTTTTTAACTTTTCCTTTTTCTAGATGAATATTTTATATATTTTAAATAAAAACTAATTATGATATGGTTGTTCATATGAGTTGAAATTATACAAAAGACTAATTCTCAATTAGTCTTCTTGCTTTGGTGAGGGTGCAAAGAGGAACTTTCACTGCTCAAGGACAATTCTAGTTCAACGCACTAAATATTGAGAAGTCATGACTATCTGTTGACACTGCTTGTTACATCTTTAGCTACACATAGTGCCCATGTATTCTATGGACAATACTATCATCAGCAACTCTTGTTCTATTTTAATAATTTGCACAGTAATTCTCAGTTATTCCGAGCTGAAACATACTGGAACTCCATTGATTGAAAAGCTGTACATATCATGAAGTCTATTACCCAAAAGGGAAAATTACCTTTACACACACATATTTCACTCAGAAGAATGAAAGTCACTATTCTGCACAAACAAGTCACTGCTAAAAGTAAGAAACGTAAAAAGGAAAAAAATTTAAATTTGTCTTTCACTTAAGTCAACACTGGTGAACGAAACTCTAACATATCTACAGAAAATATTTCAAATTGTATATTAATCTTTTTTTAGTTTCTGAAATCCAGATTATAGTTTCCACTCCCTGTCTGTACATTGATGATGATGATGGTAGACATACATTCTAACAGAGTCTGCAGGAGTTTTTCACTAGGGAACCACCATCAATTGCATGCAGCATAGCAGTATTAATGTGATGTAAAAGAAGAGAAAAGGATTTGTTTTTAAGGTTTTTTCCCATTCAGGTCAATGTAGGACACATAACATAGGATCTCTAAGTTTAAATAAAGCTGTTTGGAAAAATTGGTAGGATCTTTTGATCATAATACATTTTCAAGCAGCGATAGTCATATTTTGGGACATAGCACTTAATTGTTAACCGTTGGACTCAGATTTTCAAGGTGATACAGGCAAAATAGTGGATATTCAGTAATTTCTTCAAAGTATAAACATGAGATTTTCATGGCCGGATAGTTTTCAAAAGAAAAAATGTTTTCCTTCCAATAAAACTGCCTTTAATGACTGCCAAAATTGTGTTACAGGAATAAGACAAAACTAACAAAAAAATATCTTTCTTTTTGATAACAACAGCCTAATTGAAAGGTGTCCTTCTCCTGCTAATTAAACCAAGGTATGAAAGGTACTTGTTGCTGGTAGTGATGAACAGAGAATATTTTTCATATCTCTGGGATGAAAAAAGGTGTAAGTACAGTACAAGCCACAGTGTGTACTGTCTATAAAGAAGGCAGGTTTTACATTAGGAGCACACGACAGAAAACAGTGTTTGGCCAGTAACCTCCATAAAAACTCACCTGCAGTTTGAGGTTGCCTGTTATTTGCTCAAAATACTGCAATATGAAGGCTGAGCAGAAAGGCACCCTAAGCTATGGTAAATACAGCCATTTTCTGTTGGACAAAAATTTCCCAAACAGTATCTCTTGCTTTTTAGGATGTGT
Source organism: Phaenicophaeus curvirostris (assembly GCF_032191515.1). Taxonomy (NCBI): domain Eukaryota; kingdom Metazoa; phylum Chordata; class Aves; order Cuculiformes; family Cuculidae; genus Phaenicophaeus; species Phaenicophaeus curvirostris. The sequence goes on from NC_091393.1 coordinate 2,748,100, forward strand.
GTTTGAAGCTCAAGAGTAGAACAAGGTTAAGCAATTCTCATAGGCTTTGACAGAAATGAAGGAATGAAGCCTTAAAATTCTGTTTGAGATATGTGAATTGAATTGTAGGTGTGATACACAGATGTTTTTTTCCCTCTCTAGATCAGACATACTTAATTACCATTATTTGTCGATTAGAAAAATGAATCAAATGCAAATATCTTCCCTGAAGAGTAACTGAGCTGGGTTCTTATGGAAAGCAATAATAACTAATTGCATAATTAAAAGATGTGTCTAGTGAATATATTAACACTGGAAATTAATTTCCTGATTTTTAAGGCATTTATGCACAGATTTAAAATATTCTCTTTAATAATTTTTTTCAATTTGTGTTTCTAGAACAGCTCCATAGAAAACCTGTCACTGGCTTCTAGCCAATCTGCTCAATTCACTTTATTCGACCTCAAAATACAGTTAAAGCATTATTTAAACTTACCTAAACAGAATGCTAGATAAATGAACTTTTAGAATTTCCTCCCTTCAGATGATTCAAGTTGCTGCTGATTAAAATGCATGTTTTGTTCAGCCATGAGGGAGAACTTCCATAAATTTACTATGTATGTATGGCTGCATATATTATCTTATATCCAGCTAATTCCTTACTTTAGAATTTCCTTTAAAATGAAGAAAGAAAAGGACTGAAAATTTACCTTCCCATGTCTCATCCATTTACATTCTACAAGAAAGTAATTCCCTGTCAGATGAAAATTTAGTCTGAAAAAGAAAGAAAGAAAGAAAGAAAGAAAGAAAGAAAGAAAGAAAGAAAGAAAGAAAGAAAGAAAGAAAGAAAGAAAGAAAGAAAGAAAGAAAGAAAGAAAGAAAGAAAGAAAGAAAGAGAAAGAGAGAAAGAAAGAGAGAAAGAGAGAAAGAAAGAGAGAGAGAGAAAGAGAAAGAGAGAAAGAAAGAAAGAGAGAAAGAGAAGAAAGAGAGAAAGAAAGAAAGAGAGAAAGAAAGAAAGAAAGAAAGAAAGAAAGAAAGAAAGAAAGAAAGAAAGAAAGAAAGAAAGAAAGAAAGAAAGAAAGAAAGAAAGAAAGAAAGAAAGAAAGAAAGAGAGAAAGAGAGAAAGAGAGAAAGAGAGAAAAGAGAGAAAAGAGAGAGAGAAATGTTATGGCTTCACTATCAAAAGTTTTATGATGCTTTGGAGACTTACACTAAATCTGCACCTGAACAACAATTAAAAAGAAGTTAACAGCTTTACAATCTTCGGTCTTCACTTACTAACGAAAACATTTTCATTATGACTCAGGTCAGTCAGGGACTTCTTGTTGCAAGGTATTAGGCTTTAGACAAAGCATGAATAAAATTTTTGAAGCATATAGTCATCAGGCATTACAAAGCAGCAGTTCAATGCTGAACTGGGGAGAAATCCTATATAATTTTCTCATATTGGTGGCTATTACTAAAATTAATAATATCAAAAAAGAAAGGAAAAGCTGTTACTCAACCCTTAACAAACCTACTCCCACTTAAGTTACAGCTGAACACTTTACCTTAAATATCACAATAAGACATTTGGGGTTGTTTATTTTTAAAAAAACCTTTAAATATTAGAAATGTTTTAGTTATCTTTGTCTTAAGTTATTAATTCAGATTTTCTCAGTAGTCTACAATCTTACATACAGACAATACAATAATAATTTTGGGAATTATGAGGTATTGGGGTTTCTTTTTTTGTTTGTTTGTTTAGCTTAAGCTTATGCTCACACAAGGTTATGAATTAATGGTAAAGCATTTACCTGTAGCAGTGAGGATTTGGGTTTGAAGAATCCTAGGATAAGGATTCTTTTTGTTTGCTTTGTTCTGAACCAGAGCACTTGGTAACTGACAAATAATTGCTAATATAGAATGAAGAGATTTTTTTTCAGATGAGAAGTTTAAAGAAATATATGTCAGAAATCAAAACTAATCTATACCTTTTGATTAATCCACTTTTCAATTTTGTGTCTAGGGTGCCCAGCACAGAAGATGAATTGCTTAAGGGCTTTTGATTAAGGAGTTTTGATAAGGACATTAGGAAGCTGTAAATCCCCTAAGCTCATTTTATTTGCTAGCATAGCTTAGGAACTTTGGTGCAGGGGATTTTGTAAATATGTGTCTCTGAATTACACCAAGGATCCCTTCCTTAAGTTCCAGTTATTTAATCTGTCTGAATTTTCACTTCAGCCCTGGAGCTCTTCCAAATTTAATGCTAAAATCTGTATTATCTCATTGTTTCAATTTTCATTTTCTTTTATAAATATGAAATCCCATATTCTTTATTTAATTTTCCTGACTGAAAAAGGGTACAATGTTCTATTTATTTTCAGCTTTTTTATTTTTAAAGAAAGAAAAAAAAATTCTCTGTATCTGCAAGGGCCACTGTAAATCCTTTTAAATAATCTACTTTCTTACAAGAATAACTTTGTATGATTAGACCATTTCATTTCCAAAGATACTGTAGCTATAACATTACATGAGTGTAGAATTATCACTGAGTACTGTGTAGTTGTATAGGCAAAATTTGGTGACATGATTAATATTGTTGTATGACACCTGTAAATGTCCATTTTTGAAGATGTAGCCTAATGATTTTGTTATTTGGGAGGCAGAAACCCAAATATTAGATAAGAACACTCAGTTGCAGAGCCAAGGAATATTTTAATCCTTTGCTCTTCATTGTTCTCAGTTTAGGTTAGTCAGAGGTTAAAAGATTTTGTGATTTTGTAGCAGAAGCGCACGCACGCACGCACGCACCCCTCACATGGCTGAGGATAGGCCTTTTAATTAGCAGCCTCTGGCTCTTATGTGTCCTTATTTTCACACCCTTGGCAGCATACTGACTGCTGTCAGGTGTGCACTCTCATCAGGTGCTGACCACTCCCCTCCAGTGACTGCAATAAGGAATAGGGGACCCCTCGTGCAACATTGCCCCTCAGCCAATGGGGCACCTCAGTCCCGAGGAGCCTCTGGACCACAGCCAATAAATGACCACAGTTCAGATCTGACCAGGCTATAAAATGGGGCTCCTCAGTGGGCACCCTATTTGACTGGTTCTTGGAGCAGTGGGTCTGTAATCAGAAACTCTCCACTTGGGACTGGGACACCATCAAAGGAAACTTACCAGGACCGAGTGCCCTCACCTTCATTTTGATGGGTGATTATTTCTTCTGGATATATCCTTGAGTGAGCACTCACCCCTTTGGGTGAGCAATCTTATCTTCTGGGTCGCCTGGAGTGAGAGATTTCCTTTCGTGGGTGAGTGTGCATGTACACTTTGGATCATTATTCTTGTGTATTTTCATGAAATAATATCATCCCTGACTGGTACACAGAATGTATAATTTGTTAAATTGCACAGCATGCAAAAATACCTCAAGTAGTATGGATTTGGTTCAAAGGACAAGATCTTAACTGTTCTTTAAAGTAGACAGTGTTCAGAAAGACCATGCTTTGCCCTTATAGTTAATTTCTAAACAGGCATCTTTACATTTTTTTCTCATCTCTTCATAGATCAATTAATGTTTAGGGTAATTCCTAGGACAAAATTATTTTATTAAATCAAAGAAAGGGGATTGACATTTGCAATGATCTTAATTAGAAAACTATTAAGTAAAAGTCAAATATACTGCCCATAGTAAATGCCTTGAGTAAAATTTAAAAATCTGTAGTTACTAAACCTGACAATTAAATGAATGGAAAGAATAAAAAAAAAATCGCTGTTGTGTTTACATTCAGAGATTTTGTCAATGAGACTGTTTTCTTAAAATCTGAGAAAAAAGTCAGGATCTTAGTTGATTACAGACAGCATAATTATAGATCCCAAAGACAATAAAATTGTTTAAAAAACATATTTACGTCCACTTACCACATATAATTTTGAAGCTTACATAAATTTTTCCCAGTATTTGAAATAGTCTTTTTCATTTTTTCTTTTTGGAAATGCATTTATTGTCTGTGTGTGTTAATTTGTTCATCCTCATACTGTTTTAGGAAGCTAAGGTGCCTTATGATTTAAAGGTTTGTTAACTGAAGGTTTTGTACTTTTTACTGTTAGCAGTTATTAAAGAACTGATGTTAATGTGTGGTTCTTTCTCCAGAACTCAGGAGAATCTTCACTGGTACAAGCCAAAGATTTCACTACAGTTTGAAGGTATGACTTAAAAAAATATAGAACTTACTAGACTTGACCAAATGTTACAACCTGGCCCCAATGGATCTGCTTGGCAGGGTGAGGAGGTAAGTTTCTTTTATACATTTGTGTGGGAGTCCTGAGTGATGGCAACCCTACCAGGGTTCTACTCAAAATTCCAATATATATTTTGAATACGGTCAAAGTTACAGCTCTTTACTTCAAGCTCAGTCAAAGCAACTACAATTTACAGGAACAATATTTTACCTTGGGCTAAGTAAGTAACAGAGTTAAGAACTTGGATACAACAAAATTCACCCAAAAATGCCAAGAAAAAAATAAATACATGTAAGGAGAGAATAAGGACAAAGAAAGAGAAAGAAGACAAGTAGCAAAAAAAGAGGAATATAGCATAAAAATAATCACCACAATGAATCCACTGGATGTTTCCTCAGGAAACATGTTCCATGAGGCAGAGGGCATGCATGTATTTCTTGACACATATCACTTACAGAAGAGCTTCATTTTCTATTAGCATATGAGGAGAGGTGTCAGCACATCAGCACCATTTCTCTGTACAGAAAGTTCTTGGGGCACGAGCAGAACTACCTTTGTGAAAGTTGTTGAATTGCAGCTGGGGGCTCCAGGGGTTACCAGCAGTTTGCAGGACCCCTGCCAGAATAAGCATCACTTGAAACCTTTAGGTACATGTGCAGTCAGGAGTGCTCCTGCAGCTTCAGAGTGCACAAATCCTTTGGCTACAGAGTCATGTACACTAGGAGCTGAACCTGATATTTCACATTCCATTCACTGGAATGTAAAATTGAAAATCAGTCGTTTTATTGAACTTATTTATGGGAAGGACCAGAGTCGTCTTATCAGAATTTTATTCTTTTTGATCACTGGGGTTCATTCTGAAATACTTGAAGTTTTCTGTGATAAGATGACATCAACAGAAGGCATTACACCTATGTTGCTCAAACATGGAGTATTTGATTATTGGTCAACATTCGTACGTATAATTTCTTTGTGTGTACACAAAAATACCTTGAATACTTACTTGCAGCTAGCCAAAGTATCAAAGGCAAAATCCTTTTACCCAATTCCATACTTCCTACGTCTCAAGTTTGTGATAAAGATAACTATATGATAACTTGAGAGGAGAGATAATGCAACATGAAATGATTGTGCAGTGAATAATTGTTGGATGCCATCCCCAAAATCTGCTCTTCATTGAGAAGCTGATGGTAAGCTTGTTATTAACTCTTCTTTTCTTGTAGAACTGTTTTCCCTTTCTCAAAGATCTGTTTGAGATCAACAACAGGTTAGTAAAATAACAGATTTTAAGCTAAAAGAAATTCTCAGTATTCTAGCTTGACCTCAATATATCAAGACTGAGTAATTCAAGTAATTGACCATGGTGTAGAAGCTACTGATGGAGAAATTAAATACTCTGTTTTCTGCAGATCATCATAATATCCTTTTGTGTTTTAAAAATATTTTTCTTTAAACTGTCAAAGAATGTTGCTGTTAATAAAACATAAGTAAGACTTAAATATTTATATTATTATGCTTGTTTCCTATCTTGTGAGGCGAATAGGGCAACTAATCATGCTCTGTAATACTAGGATAAATAGAAGAATGTGACAAAAAGTCTACTTCTGGCCTAAGAAGAAACTGGGGAGGATTGTTCTATTTTACTTTTTCAATTTTTTATAGTTTTATGGTGCTTGAAAATAACAATGTATGTGAAATTCATAATTCCCTGTCACAGGGTAGGGATCCTTTTCAGGATATTTCACATGAAGTAAACCCAGTTTCCTTTACCAGCATAGAATTTAGACTTGGACTAGACAACTCACAGCTGTTCAGTGTTGCTCTGGGACTAAGGAAAGGTTAATGAACCATTTGATATTTTAACATTAATGAAGGCCATGTTAGAAGTAACAAAAACTTCAGCTGAAGTTGCACATAGTAATTCGCTGTACCTGGACCTTAATTTTATCAATGACATAATTTGTCAGTACCATTTTAAATCTCTTCTTTAGTTTCTCTCGTGTCCGTCCCATTTAAAGAGAACTCTCTGGAATCACCAGCATGACATCAGAGTGACAAAAATCACTCCAGTAACTGCCCACCATCGGCTGCTTGTGGAGGAGGTGTAGGTTCAAATTTCAGTACCACCTGCTTTGAGACATTTTAACTCATGCCATGCCCGCTCCATAAAATCTCACACACTTTCTTTCTTTATTTGGAGCAAATACATATTAAAATTGTTTCTTCAAACTTGATTCAAGAAATATCAGCTAGAAAAGGTCAAGAACATATGCATTCTATTTACAAAAAAAAATCACATATATACTACTTAATATTAAGAGAACAATTGTTTTGTTCTTTGTCTTCTGAGGTACTTCAATACTGAGAAAATATACCTTAAGCTTCGGGGGGAAAAAAAGAGTAGCTTATTGGTATTTTTCCTTCTATTCAGTAAGAATATTATATTTAGCTCAGAGATAATACACAGCTCTTTTATTGTCATATTAATACTACTAGAAAGAAAAATGAGGTATATAACATGCAAAGCTTTGTGCCTGAGTCTACCTGTGCTTACCAGGGTAACAGTTAAGGAGATCAGTAAACCATTTTATTATAAATATTTGTCAATATTTGCTTGAGAAATGGTTCATCTCATCATGAAGTTTCAATTCTGTGTATATTCAAATTCAACCTTGAAAATGATATTTTTTATATATATTGTTGAAAATTTCATTTATCTCTACATAGGAATGTATTTCAGAACTATAATGCCATCAAGAGACAATTCCTCATTTAGCGACACTTTAGTGTTTCCCTTGATCAGGACTGCAACTAAGAAAATACGTAAGTTTAAAGTAGTGTCTTATAATTAATATTAAGAAAATTTAATTTTAAACATATTTTAAGTTTCTCTTCCCCTTCCTTTCCTGAATGCCATCTGCACAGCACACTGTCATCATAGCATTGTATTGATTCATGTATTTTTTGACATTTTTATCTCCTGCAAAACAATACAGAAAAAGCACTCCTGTCCCATATTGTGACTTCCTTGTCCATTAAATAGTTTTCTTTTCTACCACAGGTAATAATTTTCACTTTATATCTACTACTCTTGGAATCTGTTTAGTAAAACACTTTGTCTTTAGAATATTATCACATTTTATTTTGTCTCTACAATAGCTGGGTCAAAGATACAGAAAAGGGACAGGGAGGTTAAAATGGTTCAGTAACAAGCAGAAGAAAAGGCATGTTTTGTATCTAATTAACTGGATGTTATTTAACATAACATGTTTCTATAGGAAAATGTCATCTAGCCAAAGTATTTTTGTACATATTTGTACCACTTAATTACATTCCTCTCTGATTTGGAGTGAAGGTTTGTTTGTATGTTTTCAAAAACCATGGTTATTTCAGCAAAACTGGATATTTGATTGCAAACACTGAGAGCAAACTTAAGAATAGTATTTTCGTTTAAAATCCAATTGTTCTTTTCAAAGTATTCATGGACTAAAATCCCATAAGTTAAGAAAAAACAAAAAACAAACCAACTAAACCACTGAGGAGTCACAAATATTGGAATATTTAAAAACTAAGATTATAGAAAGCTTAGAGTAACAGGTGACTATATATTTAGAAATATTAAAATAATATGTAAAATAAAGATGAAATATATCAGTTAGCCAGAAACATTTTTCCCTAAAGCATTTCTGACAAATTTGGAAACAGTAAGTCTTAGGAAGAGGAGATGAGTTGCATTATTTCACTTTGGTTTTGACTTCTGAATTAATAAAACTTGATTCCTAGAACAAAATTAGTTTCCTTTTTGTGTTATGTTTGCACTGATTTTTTTTTTTTAAGAGGATTCAGGAGAGAAACAAACCTTCAGGTAAGGTTCAGACACTCACAGAATTTATTAACTGATCTACCAAAAAAGGGCATGGCAAATGTCATCTATCATGTTGCGGCTGCTGTTTCGTTGTTTTATTAATAAGAAATTGTGTGAGCAATGTTTGTATAATTTTTCAGTGAAAAATAGTTTATTTTCTCTGGGTGGGCAAGAAAAGGTAGCAAATAAGAGGAATAATTTACATAGTAATTTTAAGATATTTTGAATGTCTTTTCCTTCTTTTGGATAACGTAATGGGAGAAAAAAATGTGTAATTAAATATTTTTACTGTAATAGCAGTATTAAGAGTATATTTACTTTCAGATCAAAAGTAATACAGTGGTCTATATGCACAAATTTTATTAAAATGTAAATAGTAATTGTATAGAACACAACTGGTCATACATGAAAAAGTTTGGAACATAAGGAACACTACAAACTTAATCGTTTTTCACATTGACCATATTATTAAAGGTCCCTCTAATAAAGTAATTTTAAAATATTTTTATTTGCATGCATTTAAATATTTTTAACAGAAAAACACTCCTTTGAAACAATGTAATGCAAAAAAAGAAACTGTTTAGTCTTCATTACCTCAAATAGTAGTCCTTTCTGACACAAACAATGACTCAAGTAGTGTTAATATTTCAGCCATATCTGGCATAAAAAATTGCCCCTGCTACCTTGAGCTAAATAATTCATACGAATTTTAAATGAATGTACGCTCGAGATGACAATCCCATGGTTTGTTTCAGTTTTACAAAGTTACTGCTTTGAATAATTTCAAATCTGTGAAAGCATATTTAACATTTACTTTCATTGGTTAATGGTCATTCACTTAGAACTATATTGATTTTGGTTCTTTTTCTGAAAGAGTCTGCAAGTAAAGTTAGAGATACATTTCTGTTTGCAGAGGTTTGAGATGTGGATTTTTTAATGTTTATTTCAGTATATACTTTTCCTATTACTGGTATGAATTACATGTTGTATTACAGCTGGACAGAAAACTTATTCGTTCCACTAGTTTATATTATAAAGGTAACCAGTCATATTTTACATGTGTGGATAATAATATCTGTGACCTATATTTATCGATTTTCTTTTAATAAATTCTTAATGCCTTATTTTCTTAAGAAGCAAGTTATGCTACAGTTGCATGACATGGCAGTTTAGATTTAATTACTTTATTTCTGAAAAGACAATTTTATTTAATGATACTGAGGAGCTTAGGTGATTAGTTTTATCTATACCTTCTACATTTCTGAATTTAAATGCATCTTATCACAAACAGATGAAAGCTAATACTTGAATTTAATTTGACCTATCTGAAATACAAATTGTAATCTCTAGTGAAGATACTGATAGGTCTCCCTTACATAATTAAGTGTTTCAGTATTTTTAGATTAATTTATTCTTACAATTAATTTATTATTACCTAAGGATTCATATACATTACTGGTAGGTAATTGAGATATACAGTATCTAAAAGGAGCATTTGAAACCTAAGCATGTAAACTGCATGCAGAGATAAGAGGTAAATCTTTACACTGCTAACAGCAAGAGGCTTAGGAAGAAACAATGTATAATTTCTTGCCTCTGTGTTTCTGCCATAATGTGTTGGCTCCATAGAAACTGTATCTTCTAACACAGATAACGTTGAATTTTTATAAGTAGAGCAGACCTACCCATTTTATTTGTGGCTGATACAAGGGCAAATTAAGAAGAAAATAATTTTGTCTTTATTATCCTATTCTTATTCCTCTCAACATATTTAGATGTGGCCTTTGAAATTTCTAAGTGTAATAACCTCATAACACGGTTCAGAAATATTGTGATGTTACCACTTAATGAAACTGAGCTCATTACTTTTTAGAAATAGATAGGACCACGACTAAAATGTTTTCCACAAGATCTTGCATGTTATGCTTACAAATATGGTTACAAAAAACACAAAAAGATATGCCTTGTGAGACAGTTAAGATTTGGAATTTTTCGTGATAGACTCATGTAGCCCAATACTTTTAAAATATCAGTGTTTTTACATGCATAATAAACAACTTTGACAGATGACTCGAAATTAAATAAAATAAAAAAAACCCAACCAAACAAAAACCAACCAACCAAACCAAAACCAACACAACAAAATTTGGGCTTAATGAATTTTAACATTATATGTTCTGAAAAATAAGTCTTTATACTGGAAAGACATCTCATGTTCAGAAGTGGATGTACAAATAGACCTTTCCCTATTTAAAGACTATTAATGTGTCAGTTGTGAAGTCTATGCCCTACTGAACATGTCAGTGTACCATTTCACTACTCAGAGGTAAAAGCTCTTTGTAAGACTTGCCTTTTATGCTGAGTATTATCATTCCAAATAGCAAGGGAAGTAGGCATTAAATTGCACTATCCACTTCAAAGTAATTTTTACTGAGGAAATAAAAAGCCATAGGAATATAGGATTTGCAATAATGGATTAGACCAGTAGTTTATCTGATCATGTATCTTAACTTTGACAGAGACTAAGACAGTAAAAGATACTTCTTAGCAGATGATTATTGAACAATGCTGCCCACAGGAGAAATTTAATACATTTTTGTTTAAGATTAGTGTATACTTAAAATTACTTATTACAATAAAAATAAAAGAAATTCCAGAGCCCCCTTGTCTTTATGAAAATAAAAATAAGTGAATTTTTAATACTTTTTCTATAAAGCTTTATTATTTCATTGGTATATTATTCCATCATGCAGAGATTGTACCTGGATTATGATTTCAAGCTACAATTCTCAACACCTTTACAGTCTAATTTTTACTTTTTCCTCTTTTTTTCACTATATCTAAAAAGCTCTCACTGCTAAGCATATTTCAGGTGCACTGTGAGGTGTTTCATGTTGTTACTTAAACTGAAAAAATAATAAATTTAAGGTGCCAATACTACATGCCAAACAGGAATGTAATTTAAGCCACTATTTCTGGGACAACTAATCAATTTTCCTTCTCACTGAATACAGGACACAACTATATAAGGGCCAGTACTGTTTATGGTACATAGTATAGAGATGAGAGAAAAACAAGCTAAACTATGGACTCAGGAGCTGGGAAACAGGAGGAACTGAAATAGCTTATATGTAGGTATCTAACACACCTGTTACATGGCTTATTTCATATTTGTAGAATGTATCTCATTAAAATCTCTTATTAGGGAAGAACTCCATGTGCTTGAAAGCAATGTGCTAAAGGACACAGTTCAATCTTGTGTGATACTCCTTTGTTTGTTGTAGAAAGTTCTTGCCATTAGTTGTTTACACCAGTGATGTGAGCACTCATAAATGTAGCATGGTTAGAAGTGGAAAATAATGGAAGAAAATGACTGCTGAAGAATACTGACAGAGAAAATGCCTGCCAGCCTGAGAACTGTGAGCCTAGGAACAAGGCCTGTGAACCAGAAGCATCTTTGAGAAGTGCAGCTGCAGCTGTCACTTTGAAGTATAGCTGGGTATGTGGGAGCTGGAGACATCTTGAGATACTATTAATAAATGCAAAAGCAAGGAACTGTAATGGCACCTTATCATCTGAAAAGGTGAAAAATAATCTGGGGAAAAAAGCAAAAGCTTCCTCAAAAACTGAGAATAAGTAATTGTCATATTCTAACTGAAAGAATAGGAAAATAGTCTGGAAAAATAAAAATTGGTGTGAAAGAAAGAAAAAACTACTACTGGTGAAAAAATAGGAATTAACATTGTTTACTGGCTACTGAAAGTAGCAGTGTCCTTATATTTTCTTATGTCTCTATGACACAGAAATTACTTAATTTGATCCAAAATGGAGCCTTTATCTTGGCACTTCCCATGCTACATACACTTCCTAATTCCAGTTCTGTTCCTGGGACAGCAATAAAACCCAATGCAGCAGACAGCAGCATAAGAAGTAACAATAATTAAAAAGCACTGTTTGTAACAATGTACAAAATGTACATTGCAAACAATTTGCATTCGCTTGAAATTCTATCCAGACTGGATTTTATGCAGAAGTTTGAATGCATCTGCTCTGCCTCAGTTTTGTAGTAAAGTCAATATTCAGAAAATTAAATTATATCAGATACTGCCTCAGTGACAGAACTATATTTGAAAAGGAAACAGACAAAATCTGAAGCTGGTCTTTGTGGCTATAATTTCATTTCACATTAGACTTCTTAATGTGCTCATGTTAATGCATAGATTTAGACACTTATTCAGAAAATGCTTTTATTTCATCTGTCCATAAACATCATTTCCTATCAGTAGAACTTCAGGATGCAGATAAAGCGAGACCAATTTTTAATTTTTTTATTTTTTAATTCTATTTGTTGAGGAAAGGAGTAAGGTTGAAATCACAGTCTAAAAGAAAATAGAACAGTCTCTGTACAGTGTTGCCTTCGGGTGGCGTTGCCTCCCGTGGCGTGGCGACCTGGTTCAGGAACGACACGGTGGCCAACCCCAGGCCACTCGGACCATCAGCTCGCAGACACCAATGTGGTGGACGGCAAATGGCGTTTATTGATACTTAACACAGCCTTATATAGCTTGGGCTTATGACGTCACTTCCGTCTGCTTACATCATGAACTGATACGCAATTGGCTACCCGGGAGGGGGTCCTACCTTCCCGTACATCGCGAGATCTTCCGACCGTCGGGCCCTAGCTACCCACATTTCCCCCCTCCCTATGCTTAACGAAATAGCCAAAAAATTATAAAGTATAAAAATCTTAGCAAATATAAACTCTTAACCATACATAATCTTACCAAATTTAAATAAATTAACAAATATAAAAATCTTAACAAGTTTCAAATATAACATCAAAAGTCTGAATTTAAAATATAAAGTCTAAAACGTGTAAACAACAGTTCCATAGTAACAAACACTTTGCACACTTGGGCCCATGGTAACTTAAATGTAACTGGGTGTAGCGCTAACCCAATACCTTCTTAAAGCAGCTGCTGGTATTCTACAAACATAAAATTAACCTTCGCTGGCCAGCTCTTAACAAACGACGCAAGCTTACTCAATACACAGGGTCTAAAGACCAATACCAATATGATTATTACAATCAGTTCTAAAATCAAAATTACACAAACAGATAGCAGCCCCTTCCCATAGAGGCTACGTCGCTGTTGTTTGGATTCCGCCGGTGCGGAACTCCCAGGTGCGGACAGGATGCTTGTCGACTTGTCGCCTTCTCCTGTCACCGGGGCGTACGGGTTACAAGGGCATCTGATAATCTGATCCTGTGGATAGAAACTCACAGTTTTCGTTAGCTTTGTCGTGTAAGTCCGGTTTAATAGACTTAAGCGGACACCACTTAATTTTACCATCTTTCTTGATAGCAGCATACCCTCGCCCTGTCAGGACTAGCCTCCACCCTTGTTCCCATTCTCCCAGCTCATTTCTAATTGTGACCAACGGGCCTTCCTCTAACGCTCGGGTGGCCCAATGTTTTTGGGTTGGGCTATTCACCTCTTCCCCCCGGGGGAACTGATTTAGTGCTAGCAGAGCAGTCGCTAGCAGGCGTGCTTGGTTTCCCGGGGGAATGGCATTGACAAAACCTTCCGTTTTTGCTAATACTTCTAATTTAGATTTCAGCGTTTGATTTGCTCGTTCGACTATGGCTTGTCCTGTGCTATTATACGGGATGCCGTGTATTAAGGTGATACCCCACTTCCAAGCAAATGCCTGGACTGATTTAGAGACAAAGTTCGGACCATTGTCCGTTTTGATCTGATTAGGGATGCCAAGCCATGCCATAGCCGTCAGCCAATGTTGGATGGTCGCTTTGGAGTCGGTCTTATTTGCGTCAGTAACTGAAATCCCACACCTCTTTGCTAGCGCTTTAGCTCCAATATGGAGAGACTCATGCAGCTGGCGGGCATCTCTTAGCGTCCACAGCCCTTTCGCTGCGGTGTCTGCTTTGTCATTACCAGTTTGGAAGAACCCTTTGATTGGGTTATGGCTACTGACGTGGATGACCGATATGGTACCTTTTCGGGAAAAAAGTGCTTCTTCCAACATTAACGCTGCTGTGGATGTTGACACGCCAGGCCCCGACATGGCTAAGCAAAGCTTGGCCACGAACATCGAGTCAGTCACTATGCTGAGGTGTTCCATTGGGAACAGTCCGCACGCTAGTACTATGGCCGTCACTTCTAGTTGCTGGACTGAAAGCGCACGATCGGTCATTTTAATGCAGTGCCATTCTTCATCCGATTGCCATACTGCTGCTGCAGTTGAGGTCACTGAGGATGCGTCTGTGAAGATCGTTGGTCCTTGGTGGGGTCGGTCCATGATTTTCCGTGGGAGGTCGATGTCAACAATTGCCAGCATCTGAGTCCAGGGGGGCTTTGTAGCATACCGGACTTCGCCGCCGAATCCGACAAGGGCTATGGCCAGATACTCTGCGAGTTTTCTGCCTTTCATGATGAGGTTACCAAGGCACTCGATTCCTGGAGAGCAAGTGGTAAATTCGGGTTCCATCTGGCAAGTGTGCTTGACGATACCTGTTGTTCGATGAAGTCGAGAGAGTTCATTGCTTCCGTCGTCAGTGTTTTTTGCTCCCATGGGTGCTTTCCTTTTAGAAGATCATGCAGAGGGGCCATGGTTTCAGGAGGGATCAGGACGATAATTTGGCAAATAGTAGGCGAGTTGATCATTCCTTGAGGCAGCACTTTCCACTGAAAGCGCAAGTTGGGGCGTTGGCCATTCGGGAACACGACAGAAAAAGCAAACCGCTCCTTATCTGCCTCATGTAGAGGTATCGAGAAAAAACAGTCCTTAATATCAAGGACAGCACAAGGTTGTCCTTCTGGTATCATAGAGTTCATGGGCAACAACGTTTGGACAGGACCCATTGGTTGAATTTTCTTGTTTACCTCACGCAGGTCATGGAGGAGACGAAACCCCTCGCCGGTTTGTTTGGGTATTACGAAAACTGGGGTGTTCCATGGGCTAGTGGAAGGCTCTATATGACCTCGTTGTAGTTCACGGTCAATTAGCTCAAGAAGAGCATCCATTCGAGGCTTTGACAGGGGCCACTGCTCGACCCATACTGGGTCGGACGATTTCCACTTCAGTTTAATTGGTGGAAGTGGGTATGCGGCAGTGGCCCTTATGGTAAATTTGTCACTCTGGCTTTTAATAGGGCTAGAGCGTCCCTTCCCAGCAGGGGTGGGACTCCCGACACAACATATGGGAAGAGGGTAATAGTTTTCTCCGGCCCCTTTTCAGTGTGAAGCGTTATTGCTATCGGTTGAGCGCTCTTCCGAGCTCGGGTTAATCCCCCAACTCCTCCCACCATAGGGGCGTCTTCCAATTTCCAACGTGGGGGCCAACTCGTCTCGGGAATAACTGTAACGTCTGCTCCGGTATCGATCAAAAAGGGGACACTAATAGTGGTGCCATTTAGGGTATTATAAAGGGAACAAGTTCCCCACACCACTGGTGGGTTATCACACTTCACTGCCAGGGCCACCCTGGGGTTTCACCCCCAGAGGGTTGTCCTTGCTGTCCCTGAAATAAGGGCAGGTTCGACTGGACCGCTGGTTGGATCATAAAGTTGGTTGCTTCTCGGGGGGGGCTGCAGGTTCGGGGGCGCTTCGCCCCATTCGGGGTTGGCAAGTTGGGCTGCCTGGTGTCCCAAGTGGGAAAGGGCCGTGCGTGGCCCAGGTGCCCTCTCCCCCTCCTGTTTCCCTGAGTTTTAGATCTGCATTCCTTGGCAAAGTGCCCTTGCTTCCCGCAGACCCAACACGGTCCTCTGGGTCGATTCCGGCGCAGGGGGAATGCTGTTGGCAAGTCATTAAACCGAGGGCAGTTTGTTACAACGCGACCCACCTGGCCACATTTAGAGCATGCCATCACTTTGGCTATTGCAGTGCTAACGGCCATCTGGATTGGGGCTAGACGCTCTTCCTTCACGACATGCTTGATCATGTCTGCGATACTCGACCCCACCGGCAATGACCGTAGAATTTCTTTGGTTGCCGAGTTGCACTGCTGACGCAAGCATTCTGCTACCACCGGGCCTTTTGCTTCCGCAGGCAGGCTCGAAGAGTCGACTGCTGCCTGGAGACGGTCCACGAATTGTGTGAAACTCTCACTTTCACTTTGTTTTATCGTGGACCACGGTGATGGCTTGGCGGTGACTCTGGAAGCCGTGCGAATGGCTTCTCTGGCCGCACGGGTAGTTGCCATGACTTCATGGGCCCGCAGGCCCTGAGCTTGCGCCTGAGGGGTGATCATGGTTGGGTCTGTTCCCATGAGCCGCTGCAGGCTGGAGCCGTGCAGTGGGTGATCTGCCCCAGCTACTTGGGCCAGCTGCTTCACGCAGTTGTCCTCCCATTCTTGTTTGAACACAATCATCCCTGCCCCGTCGAATATTAATCTGCAAGCTTGTTTTATATCAAAGGGCAGCATGTCATCTCCACCGAAAACGCTGTCTATGAGGGTGGAGACCATGGCAGAATTAAGTCCTTTATCTGCAATAGCTTTAACAATTGCTTGTATGTCCTTAGGGTTTATTGGTGAGTGGACCCTCTGTCCCCCGTCTGTGACCCGAACCGGGAATGCTAGTTTGGCCGACGGGGCCCAATCGGCACATGCCATCTTTATTTTTCTCCAATCCGTGAGAGGGATTTGTCCCCCTCTCGGCTTTTCTTTAATTTGAGTGGGGATGTGTCGGCTTTTAACCCTATGCACCCCCACTCCCTCCTCCTCTGAGCTCGAGTCGGTTGTGAACCACCCGCCCGGACTAGTGTCCGAGCCGGAGTCAGAACTCGACTGACCGGCCACTTCCGGGCCCCGATCTCTTTTTGTTGGGCCCCGGCCCCGCCCACCTCCCTTGCGGGTGGGGCCACTCCCTCCCCCTGGCTCGCCCCGCCTGCTGCTCGGAGCAGACGGGCGCTGACTGGCTCTCCGCCCCTCGCGCGCACCACCCTTCTCTATTATGTTCTCCTGCCCGTCACGCTTGCACGCGCTATTCAATTCCAGCGCTACCTCCCTGTTTCCGCCGCGAGCGTTCTCACCCCGCCTTTCCCTTTCCTGCTCGGCGCCATCTTGGGGCGCATAAGGTGGCGGCCTTTCCGAGATTTCCTCGGGCTCCGCTTTTCCAGCGGCGCCCCTGGCCTCCTCGGCCAACCCGCCCCAGAAGGATTCCGCTCGTTTCTGTCCCTCTGTGAGCGGGCCGGGGTTTGAGGATTGAGGGGACGCATCCCCCTCTCGCAAACATTTAGATTCTGTATAATCATCACCACGTGGGGGGTGCAGGGTCCGCGGGGCCGCCCCGACCCCCAGTCCCGGGGTGGCCGACAAACAGTCCCTTGCCGCCCCCCAGGTCTCCTGCTCCTGCAGGGCCTCCTGCAGGGCCTGTACAACTTTCCCCCACGACTTAAGGCTTTTTGCACAACCCGAGGACATCGCCTCCTCAGCTAACGCTTTGGTGCATTCATCCCGCACCTCGGGGTGGAGAATATCCACCGGCTGGTCGATGACCCTAAGCTCTAAAAGCCTCGCAACTGCGAGAATAAAATCTTTAGGCTTACACTCTGTCTCATATAATTGCGATACGACCTTCACAAGGGCTTCCATCTTCCTTGCGGGTCCGGGAGCGTCCTCCCCGCCGGGCTGGTCCAGCCGCACCGGCCGTCGTTCACCCGATTCCAAGCGACCTCCCGATTCCCGGAGCTCCTTGCCGGCTCCCGGGTTTCGGCACCACTTGTTGCCTTCGGGTGGCGTTGCCTCCCGTGGCGTGGCGACCTGGTTCAGGAACGACACGGTGGCCAACCCCAGGCCACTCGGACCATCAGCTCGCAGACACCAATGTGGTGGACGGCAAATGGCGTTTATTGATACTTAACACAGCCTTATATAGCTTGGGCTTATGACGTCACTTCCGTCTGCTTACATCATGAACTGATACGCAATTGGCTACCCGGGAGGGGGTCCTACCTTCCCGTACATCGCGAGATCTTCCGACCGTCGGGCCCTAGCTACCCACAGTACAGATAGATACAGATAATGATGTACTGTATAAACCGTATGGGGAAAAAGGGCAGACTTATTTAATGTATAAAAAATGTTTTCTATTTAAGTAATTTAGCATATACCCAATAAATATTTCAACCTCCAGAAACAATCATTGCTTTCAAAAATACATTCTGTGACAATAGTTTAATATTTTACACTTTACTTTTCCTGTCTTCTTTTTTCTTGTAGCTGTTAATATCTTACACACACTTTCTGTATCCAATTTTTGTATTTTAAAATGTTAACTGTCTTAATTTCAGGTAAAGAATTAAAGAGAAGAATTGTATGCTTTGTGATAACAATGTGAGCTGTAGCTTGGAAGGGAAGGTGTTGCTGTTACAGTACTTTGGAACATTTGACAATGAAAGTGTTAAACCATTAAGGGACTTTGGCACTAGAATAATCATCATAAAGCTCCTGGCAGAAACCCAGCCTTTCTACATGCATACTCCAATACATATGCAAAGAATGAGTAAAATCAGGATGTTTAGAATAGGATCTAGAAGTCTCCCTTTCAGCTCAAAAAGATTTAACATTTGTTTCTGAGCTCCTTGCAAGTGTTTGCCCTCAGTCAGGATTCACAATCAAGAGATTTTTCCTGAATTTGAGCAAAATTACAAAGAAAGAAGGAATAAATATTTTAATAGAAATTTTTTATCTTTCTGTGGCTCTTCCTCCTGTAGGTCATTCAGATATGCTTATAACTGGAACATGTCAAATGTCCTGCAAAATACCAAAGAGATCAGAGGCTTAATTATAAAAATATCACAAATTTTAACAATTACAGAAATCACAAAACATTTATTGTTAGTCCTGAGAATGAGCCTCGTCCAATTCGGGATTAAAATGATCACAGGAATGCTTGCTATCCTGTGATCATTTGCAGGATAAATAGGAAAAATAAAGGTAGCTCACTGAGTGTTTGAAGTTTATCAGAGAATTGCAAGAACAAGAAGACTAAATGTTAACAATAATTACCCTTGAATGATCACTAACTCACTAGAAAATGAGGTTGTGTATGCAAGAGTAAATGTACATCAGTTTCAATGGAAAATTTGTAGACAAAATGCACTGTAGCAAAAAGCTTTAAATATGTAAAGAAAATCTTAGCAAAAGTTACATGGAATGAGATTCCAGAAGACTAAGCAATGACAAGGAAACTGGGACATTCTTCTCCTATGACTCTTTTATTATTTTTTTTTCCATACAACTGAGAAAAAGGAAAAATAGAAAAGTCAAGTTCAAAAGTAAACTGGAAAGTGTAAATGTGTAAAAAGAACATGGACTCTGGATGAAGGATAAGAAAATGGAAATCAAAAACCTGTAGATTTTACACCCTTGTTATTCATTTTTCGGTCCAGGGTTTTAAGATGGAAGTAGTATCTAAGAGGCATCTTCAAACCAAAATCGTAGAATCATAGAATAACCAGGTTGGAAGAGACCCACCGGATCATCGAGTCCAACCATTCCTATCAAACACTAAACCATGCCCCTTAGCACCTCGTCCACCCGTGCCTTAAACACCTCCAGGGAAGGTGAATCAACCACCTCCCTGGGTAGCCTGTTCCAGTGCCCAATGACCCCTTCTGTGAAAAATTTTTTCCTAATGTCCAGCCTAAATCTCCCCTGGCGGAGCTTGAGGCCATTCCCTCTTGTCCTGTCCTCTGTCACTTGGGAAATATTTCTACTAGTTTTTCATCTCAGATTCTGTTTCACATATTCTGTCACTGAAGTCATCCAATGTAAACAGAAATACTTGGGATAAAGGGATAATTACTACTCTTTGTCTTCAGAAGAAGTTTTGCCTTTTGCATCAGCTGAAATAGATTCATGAACTATAGTTATGATAACTGCTGGTGTGAAGCATCTGTACACAAGCATTGATCTATATAAATATTAATAAAGATGTTTTTTAATATTAATAGTCTTTTTCTCATATCTGATGGAGATGTTTCCTGTGCAACAATTTTACAAAAAATACCTGTCTCTTTTTACTCAAAACTACGATATAGTACATTGTACTATATAGTACATTGTACTATATTGTCAAATAGTGTTCTATCACACTATTTGACTACACTTTTTGACTACACCTTTTCATCCCTTGGTCAGTTGTGAATGGTATGCCATTCATTACAATGGAAGTTGTTCCTTGAAGATGCATATATCAAAAGCATGTCAATAAAACTCTGTCTCATCTATTGTTCCATTTAATATTCATTGTAGTTTACATGGCACTACATAAAGCATCCCATTTTGCTACTTTATAGACCATGTGCATATTTTAAAAAATCAGCTTCTAATTTGTTGTAGATTCCACAATAGTTTGTGAAGGTTTTGCTAGTGTTCAGTAGGATTAGCTTTCTTCTAGAAATGTTTGATTAAGGATTTAACAGAGAAAGATTTAAAGTAAATATTAAAAAATATTTGGCATAATATTTTGTAATTATGGCTACCAGACTAGTGGTACTAGTTTAGAAGGCTGGTTGATAAAGTTGCTTGGGAGGCAATCAAAAAAAGGCAAGAGAGCCCAAGAAGGCTGTACGTTCTCCAGGAATTAAATCCTGGTGGTGCAAAAGTAGGCCATTCCCATATGCCAAAAAGTGAGCTGTGAAGGAAATAAAATCAGCTTGGCTGAACAGAGAGCTTTGAGTGGATCTCAGAAAAAAAGTATGAGCTTTGGCAGAAGAGGCAGGCATCTGAGAGGACTAAAAGGATGAATTGAGATCATGCATAAAGAAAATCAGAAGGGCTAAAGCCCAAATAGAATGTAAATTAACCAGTTCCCTGAAAGATGATAAAAATGATTCTGCAAACATTCTAACAACACATGGAGAGCCAAGGAGAATCTCCATCTTTTAATGGATGCAGGGGGCATAAAAAACAATGTGGCCAGTAGGAGTAGGGAAGTGATTGTGCTCCTGTATTTAGCATTGGTGAAGATGCATCTCAAATATTGTGTTCAGTTTTGGACCCCTCACTACAAGAAGGACATTGAGGTGCTGGAGTGTGTCCAGAAAAGGGCAATGAAGCTGGTAAAGAAGTTGGAGAACAAGCCTTATGAGAGGTGGCTCAGGAAACTGAGTTTTACCCTGGAGTAAAAGAGGCTAAGGGGGGACCTTATCACTGTCTACAACTACCTGAAAGGAGGCTTTAGCTAGGAGGGTGTTGGTCTTATCTCCCAAGTAAGTAGTGATAAGACAAGAGCAAATGCCCTCATCTTGCACCAGGAGAGGTTCAGATTAGACATCAGGAAAAATTTTGTCACTGAGAGGGTTATCTGGCACTAGAAAAAGCTGTCCAGTGAAGTGGTTGAGCCATTGTCGCTAGAAGATTTTGAAAGACAGATGAGGTGCTCAGGAATATGTTTTAGTAGTGTACAGGTACAGTTGGACTCAATTATCTCAAAGGTCTATTCCAACCATGCAATTCTATGATTCTATATCAGGAATATTTGTATTTCATAACTGATTTCTTACAGGATGCTTCTCATTTCACAAATTAAGTATGCTGAAAAAAAAAGAGATTTCCTTCTATATGGATGCCTGTGGTAAAGAGAATGACAGCTGTTAATACAAAAATTAATTTTTGGAAAACATTTTAAACTTCATTCTTTCAGTCTCATATTAATCCCTAATTATAAAGTTCAAGAAGTGTCCACATACTGTATAGAGATTATTACAGATTATGTACAGAGTATATCTGTATAAAAGATTATTACATATACACCAAGTGTCAGTTGACCTTGACCTGAAAATGTGAGTACCAGCTTTTGTCAGCCACCAGTCTAGATCTATCCAGCTTTCCTCTGCTTTGGGGACTATTATTAAGTGGTATCTACTCACTCATCTGCAGTTTCTCATGAACTGTATGTTCTGTTTTCTTATGATAGCACAAATAAGCAATAGGTTTGAAGGTCTACTGTGCTATTCACTTACCCTGGTATATTCACACTGTATGGGGCAAAGGGAGGGGAGAGGCTAAGGCAGATGTGCTAGTCAAAAAAAGAAAAAAAAAGAAAAGGAAATAGAATGCTAACATTAGAACATCGTAGTGGCTACCCTTCAGGTGGTTTTACTTTTAAAATAAAATTCTTTATTTAGCATATCTAATATCCTTGTTCATAATATGGTACCTTCCTTACAATTAATTAACTTAGTATGAAGTTGTTCTTCTCACTTTCCTTACATTTAAAAAAAAGAGCTAATTTTTGTTTGCTGATTTAAAAATCCACAATAACTGGAATTTTCTATTTTAGTCTCTTGCTTTTACCATCTTCAAACTTCTTAAATTCATGTTTTTCTTAGTCTGACTAGTGGGATGAGCAAAAAAAACTACTCCTGAGGGCCGTGTAAATGTGCAGTGAATCAGCTAAAAGAACTACTATGAAATAAATGCTGTCACGGTCTTTATAGAACTAAATTGGAAAGTTCAAGCTTTTCCATGTTCCTAGTTGCAGTGCTACTTGGCTTCATTGCTGTCAGCATCATCCCAAAGTCCCAAGACCAACCCTTAAGCAGAATTTAGTAATTCCCAAAAACACAGCATCAAAGAAAAGTTGCAGATGTAATTCTAAATAGCCATGACACCCCTGTTTGGCGTCTAAATATTTGAAATAAGCAGGCAGACTGCCAAATATTTCTCCAGAGTAGTTATTTCCCTTTCAGCCACATAATTTTCATTTACATGGAAATCATCAATACTTTAAAGTGATACTTGTCCATCAAGCTTGTTTATTTCTTGTGTCCCTAATGTGCTGTAATAGAAATCCAAGTCATTGATCGTTTGAACAAACATAATTGACTCAAACAAATGTTTAGATTGTCTGTCTCAAGTTCCTCTGGACTGACTGAAGTCCAGCAACTGGGGGTAGACTCATGTCCAGCATAAATTGAACAGTACTCCATCCATTTTCCATCGTACTCTACTGAATAACAGACTGAGCTGTGTGCAATTATATGTCACAAATGTTTTTTTATTCATTTGGATACACACAGATTTGTAAAAGTGTATAGATTTGGATACCAATATTTAAAACATGCAAAACTATTCAAAGTTTGTTGCTTAGACTAATGTTTCAAATACCCAACAAGTGCCAGAATTGTACTGTTGTCTATTGCCCTTGCCCTTTTGTGCCTTTCTCACTTTTCTATTCCTCCCTTAAATATTAAATACAGGATTAAACTGATGAAATTTTCCTGAGCCAGTCACTCAACATTCCTCTCATAGTCAACAGAGAGAAATAGGCATCTTGGGGCATAATTCATTTAACCCTAAAGTGGAGATCCATGAAAGATCAGACTAATCGCTCTTTAAAAGTCTCTGTCTTTCTCCACCAACATTAGAGAAGAAGCCTATGGTGACAAACACAGATGTCTGCATTATAGATATCTAAAGTAAGCTTATTCTGTTTTTGTCTTGAATACCTTCAGGTAAATGTTGACCATTTTCAACTGCAACCAAATCTGTAGAAGCCAGAAAGGGGAGGATTAGATTCCAGCATGTAAAATAGATTTAGACATAACTTTCCATTTCTTTCTGCCTTTATCTTGGTGTGATGAAAACAAAAGAATGTGGATTCTACATAGGATAATGATGATCCTGTAACTTCTGTGTTGGCAGTAATAGTGATGCTGCGAGTATCAACATAGTAGTAACCAGGATAAAAAGGCAGAAAAAAAGATAACACTGTTCTCATGAACAAGAAGGACTTCAACAGAAGTCCTGTTGATTTTTTCTGTTTTGTCATAGTTACAGAAGACATGTTCACATTTAGAAAATGTTTAGTACATACTCTTAAATCTTACTTCAAAATGCATGGTGTAGCTCCACATGTTTAAAACTAGGAGTTCTTACATCTCAGAAATTTTATTTTTTTTCCTGTTCATTTTTTTAGGTTGCAGAAGACCAATCTTTGTGAATTCCCAATTTTACCAGGAGTAAGCATTCAACGGGTGGCCTACGTTTAATCTGTCTAATTTCTGGTTTCTTTGCATCAATATTTCAGAAGTTCTTTTTAAATGTTCACAGATTCTAAAGTGCTGTTTGTTTGTTCATTTTTATTAATAAAAATAGGTTGCACTCCCTGACATCTCAATGTTTTTGTATCAGTTTAGGAGGGCCATAAAAACACATGAATTTAAAATTTGGTTGAGGTTTTGATTTTTTCCACTTAGCCTCTGAAACTGGTTAAAATATATGTATATGTGTATATATATTTTTAACAGAAAGGGTAATCGGGCACTGGAACAAGCTGCCCAGGGAGGTGGTTGAGTCACCATCACCAGTGGTATTTAAAAGAGGGGTAGATGAAGTGCTCAGGGAAATGGTTTAGTGGCAAATAAGAATGGTTGAACTCGATGATCCAAGAGGTCTTTTCCAACGTGGTGAAACTATGAATCCATGAATTTATATCTATGCAAAAGACTTTGAGCATAGATATTACAGGATATACAGGTCCTCTAAGGATTTTAGATACATTACATACTGTAACGAATGTTTTTCTCTTTTTGTAGACAATAATTGAAAATCAACTGAAAGATACTATGCATTTGACTACAGTACCAATTGTTAAAGAGTGACAAAATGATTTAAAAATAATTTATACTGGTGATGATAGAATTTGCAAGAAATCAAGTAATTATTTTCTGAGAAAGATATGATTACTACAGAGCTAGAGAATGGGAAAATATTAACAAAAAATTCACTCACAAAAACTATTACAATTCATGGTCAAAATTATTTACAGTGTATAATACAACCAGATCTAAATGTTGTTAAACCAGCTATAAAGGCATTAATTTAATTGTTATATTTTTCAACTAGATTGTTTAATGAAAATAATTTCTTTATACCAGTCACACCTGTTTTAGCTTTATTCTTCTTGATGAAAATTGGAACAAAGTATTATGGAAAGTCACATTAAAAACTGATTTCATTACATTTGTTTGGATCTAAAGACGTGCTTTTCCATCAAACCCTATTGTTGCTTCTGATTAAACCTGTTCAGACAAATATTACTGAATAACAGATAAGCTTTCAGTAAGCATAGCTGGCTGCTGGCACTGCTATTTTCTGCTTCTTCTGGGCTACCTGGAAACACTGGTGACTAAGGAGAACCCACAATGTCATATAAAGATAGAAAAGCTGCAATATTCAAACAAATATGCAAATTAAAAATAGTATTGGCAGCAGAATAATTCTTAAGGATACTACTAATAATACTAATACTTAGTTTGTGTACTAGTATAACTCAGGTCACTTCACAAACTTTGGTTTTATTCCCATTCTATTGCATGAAAAAGTAGGGAACTTCTCTCATCTACTTACACAGCTCAAATGCAAATTATTAAAATTGATAGGGAAAATGAATCCTAAATGCAAGAAAGTGGTTAATTTAGGTAAACTATTAGTTTAGATGATAGGGTGGGAAAAGAGGTACTTGGCTTTTTCAGCAATTATGTAGTTGACAAAGACAGCCTGCTTGCTGTCCCAAACTAGTTTGTGATCATTTTATGTTATTTTATTTCTTTCTGTCTGCAGAGTTAGATCCGCTGTTGAAGTATGTCCCTGAAGTGTTCAATGGTTCTATGCTAAGAAATATTTGTTATACACCAACTTCACTTACTTTAAAAACAAAGCTTAGAAGGTGGATTTCTAATTAGTCATCCAATCACAGCTACATAAAAGCTTTTTTTTTTCTTTTGAAGTGTAACAATCTAAGTGGGGATAAGTTAAGAAAGTCTACATACTCTTATAATTTGATGGTATAACCAGACTTGAAAAATTAATGTTGAGAAAATGGAACTCTGTTATTATTTCTTTTAACAAAACTAAAATTTCTTAATAGTTTTTTGATAATCGAGAGAATTTAGGAACTTATCTCATTTACTTACAAGATTGAATTTGAAATTAATTCCATGGAACACCCCAAGGGTGTAGTGATTTTTGCAGAAAAGGAGTTCCACCTGTTCTTACTGTATTAGTTCTTCATACTGCATTGCATAATTAACAATCCATGAAATGCTTCTCCCCAAAAAAGTCACAGATATGTGATTTTGCAGTGGTTAGAATGAAGAACGCAGATCTGAAATGAGACTGTTTCACTGGCTTCAGTAATTCAAAGACATTTAGTTAATACTTTGTATGTGCCCTCAAATGTTAGTATAAATATTTATAGTCAGTTAGTGAGAGAAAATGAGGAAAAAAAACCCAAAACAACCCCCAAACCTAACCTTTATCAGTGCTAGTTTTCATACCCCTTCTTGTAAAACTGAATTGTGCACAAGCGTGGCACAACCTGGTGGAAATACGTGATGGCTTTTATGCATTTAACATTCCTCTGTCTCTATGACAAGTCTCTGTTTAGAAAATATAATAATAATAATCACGTGTTTTGCAAAAAACCAATGACATTTTATGCCAAAACCCCAGCTTAGGAAACTTGTTTAGGAAAGTATACCAAAAGTAAAAGATACAAATAAAACTCTCTATCTAGTGTGTAAGAAAATAAAATATCCTTGAAAATACAATAAAAATAAATTAATTTGACACAGACAAAAAAAAGGACCTATAATTAAAATCTTGCATAGTCTCCAATTAACCATAGATGCCAGTCAGATACCAAATTAGGAGTTCTATAATGATAGCGTGATATAACATGTACCAGTAATAAAGTATCTTCTATTTAGAAAATTGCTCTTAACATCTCATGCCATTGAAGGTGTTATGAGGAAAACAGAACAAAATACAGTCAGATATGGTGATTTTCAAGCATCAGAGTTAGTAAAAGTAAAAAAAAAATTAATGAACAGACCATTGCACTTATTAAAAACACTCCTGATGAACTGATTTTTGGATAGGGGTAAATTTATTTGGATTGTAGAATTCACATTCTTAGTGCATGGACTTGAAAAGAAAGAAAAGACTTACTTCCATCCCACTGCTTGTAATTACAAAAAAATTCTGGGAGTATTTCCTAAAAGAAATGCTTAATATTCTTATCAGAGTAGAAAAGAAACAGGAAAAAATATCAGGCTATAGCAATCTAGTCCAAACACAAAATCTTTGTAATCTGCTTCTGAAAGCCATGCTGATATTCACAGAATCTTCCATACACATTTTCTTAATTCAGACTAAAATTAGAGTAATTGGGTACTATAATAATATTTCCATATATTTAAAGAAAAATATATATAAATACATGCTACATACAAAAACTTGAAGTTACTGGATTTAAGATTATTTTTACAAGGCATTTTTTTACACCTTTTCCTTATGCTTTAAAGACAGGTAGAACAGAAATAACAGTAACTGTGCACAGTATGCACATCATTTCAGTCAAGATTCACTCTTATACAAAGAATATGTTCAAGAAATAAATTCTAGAGGTCTAATAACATGTCTACTGTACCACTCAAGGTTTAAATTTGTAGTCTTGATTTCTTATTTTACACCAGAGAATCTTTGATATCTCCAACAGTCACTGGAAAACATTTTTGCTTCCCCTGACTCTGTAAGTGTAGCCTTAAGAAAAACTTAGCCTAATCTGCTTCCACTAAGGATACATCTGAAAACTCTGTCATCCAGGTGACTATCTGTTTCTTTCCTCAGAAGAGAGAAGTCACCCATTCAGGCCTTCTGATGACCTCCTTTTTCGACAGAATATGTCAGCTGTTATGGCCAAAGTGCCCTTTGTAGAATATCTGGACTGTCCAGACTACTTTAATCTTTCACTTGGAAGTGTGTTCTATTTTTGCCTATTTATGTCTTAATTAGAATAAAGGTTGTTTTTTTTCTATGAATGACACTATAGCTGCTCAGTTAGGAGGTATTTGTTGTGTTTGCCCATCTAGTGAATAACACTTTGCTGCAGTAAGCTGAAAAATTCCCTTAGGAGCCCCTTGGTCTGCTCCCATAAGGAATGTCTTTAACTAGACTTTACATGCTATATAAATATTTTCCATTCATACTTGCTTCAAACATAAAAATGAACTACATGTTTATATCTTGTTATTGACTCTTTTTTTTAAACAAGTCATGTAGTAATCAACCACAGTGACAATTCTTAAATTATTTAGCCACAGTCTCTTTCGTGTATCTGAACTGTGACATTTAAAGAAGGCATATGCAACTTATGTAAATTTTCAAAGAAGTAACTTTAAAGCCTCAGGTTTACAAACATCTGTTCAATGCAACAATAATTAAACTAACCAACAGTTACAAGGTGCTTTTATGGATAATTGGAATTTCATTTACCTTCCAATTAAAACCAGACTGAAACATCTTTCCATTTTCTGCCACTGAGACTATTTCACCACAGATAACAGATCATTTCAATTCAAAGCATAAGTTTAAATACTTGGATTATGTAGAAGTGTGAAATTACTCAGAATTATTCCCTTAAATAAGGCACTACAGAGTACTCAGGTCTGTAATGATGTGTGAATATTGAAACAAAATTCTAGTGGACAAACTGTAGTTTTGTCATGAATGGCTAAAGTAAACACTGAAAAAAAAAAGTAGTCTTTCCTTATAGCAATCCCTGCTGCCAGAGCTAGCACTATTCTGCAATAGTATCATGAAATACATTTGTCAGTCACATTGTTTAATGTATCTGAAAGGAAACTTTTTCAGAGCTATTGCTGTTTCTATTAAGCATCCATCCAAGAATTATTTTTCTCATTCAGCAATAATGATAGAAATTTATTCCTCCCCCTCCTAGAGCATCTAATCATGGATTTCACCATGTATAGCAAATCAGATTTTTTTTCTTACATAGTCCTTTGAGATGACACTTGGCATTAGAAAGCGACTGTCTTCTTTCTATCGATTTAGAGTAATATGTAAAAATTCAAAAACCAGATCACACAATACTTATCAATTCTGCAAGGAAATACACACCTGCATTGTAAATAATATAGAAATAATCAGTGTAGATCCTGAACTGGGCTTGCATTTAAATAAAATTTTTCTCATATTTATAGAAGCCTTGGAAATAATATTCCTCTACACGTGACTGTACGTTGTCAGTACCCTTATTACGGATAAGTGAAATTATAAGCCACTACTTTTTTTTACTAAAACCTGCTAAAGGATGTACACTGTATAACAGCCAGTTGCAAGCAAACAGAAGTTGAGCAAGAAACTGCATTTTTATTGTGGTGACAATTTTCAAAGAAGTTTCTCTTAGGTTATCTGAGTCTAAGGTTAACACAAGCTTCCCTATATAAATTAAAAAATGCCATAAAACCACCATAGTATTTCCAGAGATACAAAGGATTAGAAGTTCTCAAAAATATCTGAAGAGACTTTGGTGAAAAAATAAGTTTTCTCCACTCTTCGTGAGCACATCTTCACACAAAATCACATAATAATCTCTTATAATACTTTTTCCTTTTGTCATTTTCTTATTAATGTAAGAAGCTTTTGGCATTTACAGTAATGACCAAATTCCTGATTGGTTCTGTCTTAGTTGCATGTTGTTTATTTAGTATGTGACTAAAGGTTCATCCTTACAAGCAGAAAGGCACACAGAGGCATGATGGCCATCTAGGGAACATCAGTAACATAAACAGGGGAACAAGTCTCAACCCTGCCTCTACCAGAGCATCCCAGGGGACATCAGCTTTACAAGCTGGTTGACATCCATCACAGTGATCCAGCAGGAGTAGTTCTTCAGGCCATCTTCAGACTAAGGTGGTCACTGCATACGATGTCTGTTTTGGGATATAGAGAGAGAGCATTCTGGGACAGTATGAGACTTTCAGGATGTTTAGCAGAGGAACCAAAGGTGGGTATAAGGAGGAATCATGTAAGTTTGTGGAGAAACCAATATGGGAAAACAAAAGCATAAAGGGATAGAAGGATAAGCTGCATGTAAAAAGAGCCCAGACAGTTAATTTATCTGACTATTCCCTGTATCTAGTTAACAGTCTCTCCTCTCTTCTTGTAAAACTCCATTTTTAACTCTTTTCCTGGATATGGGGCATGGATCCAGTGTCAGATACCGAATAAGTTGTCTAAGGCCTACTGTTGGAGAGAACTACACTTAATATATTCATGTATTTCCCAGTAATGGACCTTCCTCCTGATCAGTCAGAGGAGGGGACAGGATTAGGCCATTTGTTCCATCTGTATTTATGTGATAGTTTCTATCTGCTCATATCTGGCTGTAGTTGGAAATATATGCGTATAGTATATATGCTTACATATGTTTACTGGGAGTACAAGAACAGCCTCTCTACTGGATGGATCCAAGTACATGGAGCTGCGGCACACTCACACCTGCCAGGCTTCCAGATTCATCACCCTCTAACATTCCTGAGTATGATCAAATTCAAAACAGCAGAAAATGGATTGTTATTATGTTATTTAATATTTGGAGATTTCTTTGCTAATTTGTTTGTTTGTTTCCATAACCCTATTCATTGTCTTCAGTATCAGTGTCAGTACCTACACTACCTCTGCATCCACATTTCTGTGGTAATTCTTAAAGACATCTGAGATAATAAAGCCAAGCAATAAACTACACATTACAAATGTTGAAATCAGAATTTATAGCAGGAAACATAACACATGCTCAGATGTTAAGATAATGAAAAGAAATATTTTTTCCTTCCTGTGAATAGTTGGTGGGCATTAGCCTTGGCAAACAACCAAACTCCCAACCAGCTGCTCACTTACCCCAGCTTGTTACCAGAACAGCAGGAGAAAATAGGATGAGAAATCTTATGAGTCAACATAATGGCAATGAGATTATTTACCACTTACTGTCACAGGCAAAACAGAAGAAATGAGGGAAATAAATGAAAGTGGAGAAATTAATCTAATTGGGGAAGATTATTTTATTTTATTTTATTTTATTGTAATTTAAAGCAGATTCAGGTAGTAGGAAACAAAGATAAACACTAAAATACTATGTTTCTTTCCCTTCCTGCCAAGCTCTCTTCACTCCTTTACTCCAGGTTGCTCCACCCTTCCACCAGAAGCATAGTAGGGAGGGAGGCATTATAGTTAGTACAAAATGTTTTTTCTCTGCCACTCCTCCCCTTTCATACTTTTCCTCTGCTCTGACGTGGACTCTCCCATGAGCTATAGTCCTTCAGGAAATTTCTGTCTGTTATAGCATGGGGTCTTACACGGGCTTCAGTGAATGTCTGCTCTGGCACCTTGAGCAACTCCTCCCTCTGCTCCTCCTTCTCTTCTGACCTTGGTGTTCCCACTGCTGTCTCCCACTGCTTCTTGCTCCCTCTTCCTCTGTCCACGTTGTGTTTTCTGCCCTTTCTCAAATATAGTTTCACAGAGGTGCCAGCAGCATTGCTGATGGACTCACATCTTATGTGAGGTGGGTCCAAGGAGGAGCTGGCACAGGGCAGACCTTGGCCTTTTTTAACACAAGGCACCACTAAACACACCCCAACCCAATCTACACTCCCTACCCTGAGCAACAAACCATTGCCACAGACAGCGCCATTCTGTCATCTTTGCTGGTTTTATATACCTTTTATGCCTCTGCTACTTTATATCTGTCCTAGGTGAAACAGAAATTATGCCTCTATGACTGGTAAATATTAACCTATCACAAACAAAGCAAAAAAAAAAAAAACATTTTAAAACTTGTAGACAGAGTGATGCACCTCACTTTTAAAACAGAAGCAACAACATGTTCAGTGATATAAAACCGCAATCTAGCAAAGGTTGATAGTAAATGCGAAAGTGTTTTAACAATATTCAATGGCAAGGTACCTAATTATTTACTGCACAGACAAAAGTGTGATTCAAATGTGTCGAGGTGACCCTCCCATTGAGTCATGAGGTTCAGAGAGGACCCTTTTGCTTCCTAAATTCCTACTGAGATGAGTCTAGGTGCAATTGGACCCAGTCTTAGTCCATCGCTTGCTCCACCACCTGTTCAACTGTTTATATTTAAAAGATTATATTTGTGCAATAAATCTAACATATTGTCTTAGGAAAGATTTAATATTCAGCAAGCTGTTAGTAATTTCTTGAGAAACTGTTGTGGCAAGGAATCTCTCAGCCTCAAGGAGTAACCTTGACCATCGTCCGTGCTCAAGGGGAGATCCTGATGTGTAGCCCACTACTGTGCAGGAGAACTCAAAGGTCCCTTAAACTACTCACAATTTATGAGATAAGATGGCCGAAGTCATATTTGCATACTGATTGCAGATGTTACTTTCTTCCAAATTTGTCTAGAGTTGGATATTGACCTGCACTAGATGCAGATATCTGTGGTCACAGAATATAAACTAACTAAACTACCCCGTATATTTTAGATTGGTAGTGCATTTGAGACTAGCAATTGCATTTTAGATCTGTAGTTTCTATGCTGATTAAATGTCATTGCACAGCTGAAGAACAAAATTATGCCGTTAGATATTCCACCCTATTTTAAAAAATGATGCTGTCTGTATAGTATGACAACAACTTTTAACAAGATATCCAAAAAGATCTTCCTAAAACTCACAGTGCATACAGGAGCTATGTTACTTATTCTGGGCATTTCATATCTGTATTTCACCATCTGGTATATCATGCC
This sequence comes from Phaenicophaeus curvirostris, assembly GCF_032191515.1. Classification (NCBI taxonomy): domain Eukaryota; kingdom Metazoa; phylum Chordata; class Aves; order Cuculiformes; family Cuculidae; genus Phaenicophaeus; species Phaenicophaeus curvirostris. The sequence continues at coordinate 2,780,779 of NC_091393.1, forward strand.
TGAGCTTAATAGGAAATTTTACAGCAGCTATCTAAGTCCTCTAATTCTAAGAAGATGTTTATATAAAGACTAACCTTTATAATAATATGGAAATCAAAGTGGCAGAAACTTGGTGAATGAAGGGAGAAGGAAGCATCTACATTTTTGCTTATCATCTTATGTCCCAGTACCAAGTTACCATGAACAGAGAGGAAAATATGAACTGGAAAGGGTTCCACAAAAAATTGCTGATTTTTCTGTAAATTCAGATAGATGATGTACATTGTTCTTTATTCTGTGTTTTTTCTTGCCTAATGGATAAAAGAAAAGACAATTATTTTATCCATTGTAACTGATTTTTGTGAAATTCTTACTAATGTCTAAAACCTGCGATTCCAGGGAATGTATGGACTATTAAATAAAGGAAAGTCAGCAAGGACATTGGACTGGCAGTCAACCTCAGTACTTGTTAAAACTCAGTGCTTAAATGTTAGTTTACTCTAGCTGTCTCTGGGATTTCTCCATTCATATCTCTCCAAAAACAAAAGTCTAAAGAGCAAGGTAGTCCTATGCAACATACGTGTGAACAAATCAGGACCATTTTGCCTCAGTGCCAGAGAACGGTTTCTAGCCATTTTTTATTTGACTGTATAAAAACATTGTAAAATGTCAGCTTGCTAACATAGCTCAGAGACTGAAAGAGAAAAGTATAACCCATCATCAAACTGTCTCATGCCTTAAGGACTTTTACTATTAAATCAAACATGTTTTTAGCTTAATAGAACAAAATATCCTTTTTATTTACATATCTCTTCAAATGAATAAAGACAGTCTATGTGATGCAAGTGATACTGCAGACTCTCTGTTCTGGGAGCCTATGAAGCAACATTACTGAAGTGCCACTTGCTTAGATTTAGAAGTACTTGTGAGTCAGAGAAGGAGTCTTCCACTAAGCTAGTCATGGTCTGGTATACCAGGAAATATGATGGAGAGAAATATCTAACAGCAGATACAGATCAGAATTTGTTTTGCAAGAGGAAGACTAAAAACCCAGGTTACCTCCCTCCAGGCAATCCAGTTTTAATGGATGTCACCGCGTAAAACAACTGCAGTTTTGTTCTGTTCGATTTTCCAAACTGGTAAAAGACACTTGGTTTTCTCATGTCTTTCTTCCCCTAGAGATTTGACATTTTAATTGTGAACCTAATAGGCTGAAGGACACAAGATTTAATTTTTTTCCTAAATCAGTTCTGCTAGAATTAAATCTATGAATAATACTCTAGGAAGTTCCCTTGTCAATCCTGAGAAAGCCCCATATTTGAAGGTCATATTTCATTTACATTGAACTTTACACTAAGAACAAGAAAGAAGGCAAAATCATACTGCTGTGAGTCTACAGAAAGTATGTCTGTGGAGAGATACAATACCAAGAACAGGACGTTGATCCCATGCTCATCAGGGGGTCCAAAGCTAAAAGCAAAATCAGCAGTGAATCCAAACAAGAGACTGCTTATTAAAAAGGGCAGAAGAAAATGCTGACACCCATATGTCATTACTGAAAAGTTCATTCAAGAGCTTAAATGTGTCCTGCAGCTCCCAAAGCTTTTCCTGTGAGAAGTCACAGCAGCATGCCAGCACACTGAGCAGAAAGGAATGAGTGCATTGCATATGATCAGAAAGAAGACAATTTAATGTAAAGATTCAAGAGAGCACAGCAGGATGCACACGTCAAAATGCTCGTGGACTAAACAGTTATTTTGAGCAATGCGGAATGATTCCAGCACTTAGCAGGTGCATTTGTTGTGGCACATGTGCTTTTTGTTAACAAAACTGTGTCTGCAAAAGAATCCTTTGTGGCTACATATCATAAAATCTTATTGTTTCATAGATGTTGATATAGGTTCTGGAGATGACACTTTCAAAGGTGATGAACAGAGTGGTCAGCTTACACAGGAGTTTCAAGTACAGGCAGAACATCAGTGTAAGTTTTAAAACTGACCATACTTCAAGCACATAAGACTCAGGAAACTGGGGCTTAATAATACAATAAAATTCAAGCAACTTTGATTCTCTTCCTGGCTGAACTGTATACTCTTTGTCCTTTAACAGAGTGAGAAAGTTCTCTCTCACTAGAAAATCTTGGTTTATTTTCAAATACAGAAAATAAAGTGGAAATTAATAACATTTTTATTCAATAACCAGTCATTTAAAAATGTCACAAAAGTCTTGACAAAATTATATCTTGTTGAACCCTTTTACTATCACCACCCCTTTTTCCAAAAATGTGAGTAAGGATATAAGCTATAATGAATAAATCTTGAACTTAGTCATAAGAACCAATTGTTTTTAGCTTAATTTGTCCTCAGGAAAAAGACTGAAATCTAGAATATATTTGCACAGGTGAAGCTCTAGAAACAAACACTATGCTATGTATAGATATTTTTCATCCAAATACAATATGGCTGCTATTAGATAAAAGTTTCTGCAGGAGTGATTTTTTATGTTCCCCACACAGTAATTAGAGTCCATTCGGACTTCACATAGGATGGGAAAAGAAGGCTGGAGTACTGTAAGGTAGAGAAGAAAACTAGACTCAGATCATTATGTCATGGTAAATGCTTTAACATACTGACCATATCATAACTACTAGTTGAGCTTTGATTAAAAAATAAAAGCAGTTCTATCTTCATCACTGTTGAAAAAAAAAATTAAATAACTTGGGCAGTGAGAACAGATGATGTCCAGGCTTGTCACTTCCAAGTGGAGCTAAGGATTTAAATATGCCTAAATCTTTCAAAGAGTTGGAACTGAAAACTGCCTGGGTAGGATTCAGTTCAACATTTGAATGTTTACATTTATGCATGTACAATCAGAGGTCAATGTGTATACTAAGATCTTATTTGGTCAGTGAAGATAAAGTCAACGTTGTTGGCTGAAATGCTCAGACTTAACAAAGGGGATATCCAGTCCTTCAGCGCTTCTTATCAGGTAGGTTACATAGCTCTCCAATTAGCCCAGCACTTTTGAATCCAAGACTGAGGCATTCACTTCTTCCTATGAATTGCACAGAGACATATAGTGACCTATTGTAGGGTTTTGTAACACCTTATTCCTTTTTTTGCATGTAATCTTGAATGACCTTATTGAAAATATGGAAGTAGTAGGGCCAAAGTACATAGTAAGAAAATGTCTAGTGTCCAAATCATCATTTGAAAGAAACATACAATATTATACATTTTTCTGAAGTTCTTTCTGAAGCCTGAGATAATAAAAACAGAGAAGACCATTCTAATCCAAGATATGACATGATGACCATTTATCACATTTAGTTTCCTGTTTGATAATTAAATACAGAGGCAGATGAAGTGGTTACTTGAGGTCCCAGCCATGTCTACTCTGTTCTTCAGCTGTTAGCAACAAATGATTTATGAACTTGCAAATATGTAATCTCTTTTCCTCCCTACTCCTTATGCTTCCTCTAGGATGCAGGTAAATTGAAAAATTATGTTTAAGGAAGTAAAGTGAAAAAATGCCAACACATTTATATAAATATATTATCAGGAAAGAATTCACACACCTACTCAGAGGGAAGTTAGTGATCAGCAGACAAGCACCACTGAACTCACAGACTAATGGATTTTAAGGCCAGAGGGGAGTTCAGCTTTAGCTATTGCATATCACAGACCATGATGTGATCTGCAATTGATATCATCTACCTTGACTTCTATAAGGCCTTTGACACGGTCCCACACCACACAGTTGTCATTAAGTGGGAGAGATATGGATTTGATGGATAGACTATTCAATGATGGAAGAATTGGCTGGATAGCCTGTGATGATAGGACAAGGGGTAATGGTTTTAAAATAAAAGAGAGCAGATTTAGATTAAATATTAAGAATTTTTATTCTTTTTTTTCCAGTGAGGGTGGGGAAACACTGGAAGATGTTGCCCCATCGCTGGAAGTATTCAAGATCAGGTTGGATGGATGTCTGAGTCACCTGATCCTGTTGAAGACATCCCTGCTCATTGCACAGGGATTGGACTAGGTGATTGTTAGCTGTCCCTTCTAATCCAAACCATTCTGTGATGATTCTAAGATTTTATGAATTTTCTTAATCTTCTCTGATCTCTGCTTGCTAGACTTATTCTTCCCCACTGGTAATAAAATGATATTGCCAGGCATAATTAGAACAAATTTATTCATAAAATGTCAGATTGAATTTTATTTTAACTGTTGTTTCTGAATCTCCTTTGGGAAAGCAAGTAATGTCTGTAGTTCTCCAGGAAGTTCCAGTACACAATTTAAGGGGTAAAGAAGTATAACAAGTTAGCTAAATTTAGAAAGGGAAAAAGATGTGTTTTTTGAAAATTTTGGAGACAGAAAAATAGTTTATGTTACTAACTAAGGCAAAAATTGACATCTCTATTTGAAGCAGTTTGTAAGCTTTCTTCAGAACTATTTTGCAGTTGTAGACAAAATACATAGTATCTCAACATTTAATGAGCAGCAACTAAGAAAAAGTATTTGGAAAACAGATTTTACTTCAAATTTCTTAGGTTGCAGAAAGCAGTATTCAAACTAACCTAGCATTTTACTTTTAAAACAGTATATTTTGAAGGGTAACAGTAATCCAATTTAAACTTTTCTTTATTGAATTCAGACATAGCACTTTAATACTTACAGGATTCTTGTCACAGCAATACATAGCAAAAATGTGCTGTCCTCAGGAAAATAGGCAGATATAACTTGAAGCCTCAAGATTTAGTAATCTGATGGTATATTTTAAGGGATAATTTTTCCTGACTGCAAGGAAATTTTAAAACAAGGCAAAAAAAAGTCATCTACTAATTTTCCAGTTAAGCTTTCACTAAACTGAAGACATGAGCAATGGAAAAGTTCAGAAAAAGAAGACAAGGATTTCAGTTAAACAACTAACCTCCCCCTTTTTTTGAGGCAATATCTGCTATCTGGCTGACATCCTTTTTGTCAATAGACATTTTCACACTTTAAATGATGATACACCAGTGTTCCTCAAATTTTAGAAATAATACAAAATTTGATCTTATTGATAAGTTGGATAAAATCAGTACACTTCATAAGGAGGTTTTCATAAAAGTAACCAAAATTTTAATATTCTGGTATGTTGTCCTAACTTTTCTATTAAAAACATAGGTTATAGCATGCACTGAATTGTAGTACCACAGCTTTATCTGATCTACTAATTATATATTATTATATATAATGATAACAATGTTAGTTTATGATAGCACATATATTATAGTTATAATGATAAGAATGTTATCATTATCTCTCTCTCTATATATATAACATATTTTTCTTTATAATACAGAAGCTACAAAAATGTTCACTTAAACATTCTTTCAGCTAAAACACCAAGTTATTAGTTTCTAGATTAAATATCTACTCTGTATAAGAAGTCACTGAACTCCTACAACTGCAGAGCTATATTGAACTAACCATATGTTCATCTTATATAATCACTGTAACTCTCAGATCCTATTCTTGTGAAAGGAGTTGGTTTACCTCAAGAAAACATATATAAATAATACCAGCAATAAAGCCTGCTTCTTCCCATCTTGGCATTCTTTATGGTGATAATTGGTGATAATTAATCAGACTCTTTTGCAGACCTGAAAATGAAGCAATCAGAATAAAGTAATGCTAGTAACTTTGTCAGCATCTCACCTTTATTATTCTAACTTAACTTTTACAATAACTTAGATTTTAAAAATAAAATTTCCAACTGATACGTATGAAACTTGTGACCTTTTAAATAATGTTACTTCCTATGTTTATTGTTTTTTCAAATATACCTGTTATTCAATATGCAAATGTGACTATATAGGCATGTACACTATGCATGTATATATAAAATGAAGAGGTTTATTTATAGTGATTATCACAGTAAATGTATTTCATTGAGTTTTGGAAGGTATTAAAAATTGATTAAAATTTGTTGATAAATGGCTTTTGGTCTAGACGCTTTATTTTCTTAGATATGAAATGTATAATACTGCTCATTTCCATATTGTTAGTCTTCATTGAAGCATATAGGAAGTAAATTATTTTTTTTCTCTGTCCTGTAGCCACAAATAAAGTTATCTACTTTTTTTGCAATTTATCAAGGATGACTGATTCCAGCTTCTGTTTGACAATGTCAGTAAATTTTTCTTGTGATGTCACTTGGTGTTGCATACATCATAAGACTCATCAGCCATGACTGTTGCTTTTAGGAGCAGTTTATGTGTGACTATGAGCATAGATTTCTCATAGATTTATCTCCATTTTCCATCCTGATCTCACAAATAGTCTGTGTAAAGTTTGACCAAGGATTCCTAGAATTGTTGTCATATTAAAATTAAATCTTAAGTATATTAATTATATGTTAATACATAATGTGTATTCAATTTATTACGTTGTAACTATATTTACATATAACAAATACTGTTTGTGTATGTCTCTGTGTATATAAATAAAAGAAAGCATACCATCAAGGAATGAAAAAGAACTGAAGGAAACTGGGAGAGATGTGGAAGCTCAGTATCATCTTATGGACATCTGTGGTCAATTGTGAACTTTAAGGAAGGAATCCTTTAATAGCTGTAGACCTACAGATGAAATGTCAAGGATAACTATGAAAGTCACAGAATTTCCAATACTTGTGATCCTCATACATGTTTGTATTCATTGACACTGACAAATACAGGCCACTTTAGGCTAGGAAACAAATGAAAGGGTACTGTGGATGTGTATGCTCTGAAACTGCCGTCTGACACATTAGCTGTAGACCTGTAACATGATTTAATAGGATGAAAAATGTTTGGCAGAACATTTTGGGCTGCAGTTCTTTGGTGTCCCAGTTCTTTATTACTGTTTTCCAACATCTCTTACAGAGGAATCCTTGGAAAGTAAATACCTTCAAAAAATATTTTTGGCCACTAGTTTTGATCTGAGCAATGCAAAAGCCCAAGAATAAATCTCCAAAGACAAGAAAAGATATCTGAAAACAAGACTTCAATTATTGTGATCTATGTGTCCAGTTATGTCTATAAGCTTATCTGAGAAAAATTTCAGTACGCTACAGAATGCCACCAAATAAAAAAGACTTTTCTTCCCTTTGCTTGAAAAAAAAATAGCTAAATATATTTCAAATGTCTATTCATCTGAGATAACTACAGAGAAATTTCTGAAGTGTTGCTTTTGTTTGGTTTTGTTCTCCTACTCCCCCAGGAATGACTGTGTTTTAACTTTTACAGAAGAAAAGCAAAGTTTCATGTCATTTCATTCAAAAAGTTCTTTCTGACAGAAATATGATTTAATGAGAAAATGTCTGCATGCACTTCTCTCTTGATTAGACACTGAATTGTCTAGGTTAGCTGCCTGAATTTTCTATAAATGTTAAATAACTCAAACCATTAAAAGTATATTATTTATAAAATATGACTGGAAAATGCTGCAAATTATTTACACATACCATTTTGTTCTTTGACTTTTCTATTCCAATGAGCAAGCTTTGAATTCTCAAAATAAAATCATCTGCTTTGTTTGAAATATATAACTGGTTTTCTTGGAGGTTTCTTATAGAAGTTAGTATCTACAGATCTGAAGACTGCCAAATATTTGAGTCAAGAACCTGTGACAAAGTTAAAGCATAAATTAAGTGGAGGAAATACAAGTATAAAATGTTAGCCTCGGAATTAATGTAATATCAAAGGTAGTCACAATTTCCTTTGAATGAGATCAAGAATGCATGGGAATATAGTCTCAGAAGAGTAAGAAAATCTATCAGAGAATGGAGACCAGAGAATGGAATGAGAAAAAGATGTAGGTAATAAAATCTGACTATACCTGCTACTATACTGGCCACTTGAGAGGCCTGCAGATACTCCTTACTGCTTGCCATTACGTTGATATATGTCACATCCTTTTCATGTTCATAGCTTCACAAAATAAATTCATCTTTCTTAAGCATGCTGTGCATGTGCAAATGTTAAAAGATTAGTATAAGTGTGATGGAGGACAATTTCTTTTGTAACTTATAGGCTTTCGATGCAGACCTTCAGTTGTTATGGCAACCTTCAATTAATGGAAGTGTCATTAGAGTCATATTTCTCCACTACTTTATACAGTTATCTCCATTACACATGACTAAATGTCCTTTTCTCAACCAATGGCACAGTTGCACTTATAAATTATATTAATAGTATTAAGTTAACAATATTGTTACAATCTCTGATAAGAAAACCCTGTGTAAAACTTCATTATAAATTAATGTTCTTTAAAAGTTCATTCTGAAAGCAAGTGTAATCTACATTGATTAATAAACTGGACTACAACAATTAAGACAGTTTGTACCTGTGAAATTTGAACCAATTTTATCACTATGTAGTATGGAAAAAATATCTATTAGTTTGTTCAATTAATTATTCATGATATTTAAATAATTAGCCATCTATAAGACACAAATTTCTACAGGATATCCAATCTTTTTTCTCTACTGCAATTTTATAGCATCTGTCAATGTGAAAATGAGAGGCAGAACTATGAATCTGTAATGTGTGTCTCAGGACCTGAGGTTGACACCTTACACTAGTATAATACCTTTTAGGCATCTACAAAATAGTGCATTACTGACCAGTTACACCAGTGTTAATAGCAATGCTGAATGCACATAAATTTATTAATCTGTGTGATGACTACTGTGTAGCTTTAACACTTCCTTCATCAGATCTCAGGTTAGAATCATGCAAAAAGTAGTACATTCGAAAAGAAAATATGGGATATCTCGCTCTCCAGTGTTGCTCAATATATCTTTCTTTCAAATGTGAACCTTGATTAAAAATAATAATATCTTCATAGAATAAGAAGCTTCAGCCTAATAGATGTGCTAATGGTGTCACAATTAAAAGAAGATTTTGAAGGAACTGAATCATGTGAATATGTAATCCCATAAAATAGATTATAATAATTTTGGTTGCATTTGTTTCATGAGAAATTAGCAAGATAAGCAAAAAACAGGGAAGTTATAATAAGTATATGCCACAATACTTTTATAAACATAGATTTATTAAACTCACTAGCACTTTCAAATGACTAAAGTATTCATACGTTTTGGAAGATATCAAGAAGTCAGCTTGTTTTAAACATTATGAACATTCATCTACTAAAAGACACAATAAAATAAGATTAAGAGCTGAAAATAAACCAGTAAAAAGGAGAATTATGACTTGGCAGTACCAAAACTTTTTTCACAGAATAATCATTTATATATATTGGACCTTGGAATGTCGACTAGGACATAATTATCCAGACAATAGTGGTAATATATTAAAAGATAGTTCACAGGATATTAAAAATATACACGTATAGAATACTGGTGAGCTTTTCATCCTTTCTTTTCTTTCTATATATCTGTTAGTTCATAAGCTTTGGAGGGTTGAAGTATGACATAGTGATTTTATACGCTACTGCTAGGAAAGTTACACTTAAAGTAGGATAAACACTGATCATCGACTAATCAAGAACTAAGACAGAATGTAAGAATTGCATGATTCTGTTGATTTTTAACGTATCCTAGCAACAGACCCCAAGGTACTTGCTCAAAGGACCTCATGTGACAATAGGATCCAGGTATGCTTAGAAAAAGTACGTATTAGCTACCCTATCCAAGTAGAACATACACCTGCAACAGCCAAAAGACCATCATAAATCTTGTGAAAGACAGAAGAATAGGTTTCAGGAGGCAAGAAAGATATACCTGAGCGGTCAAGTGGAGATAAGTGCGGGCCCAGCCAAGAAAAATCGACGAGTTTGCCAAAAGAACAAGAAGTAATAAAGACAATGCGAGGAAGACTACTTACTTCATCTGAGGAAGACTACTTACTTCATCAGGACGACCCCCAGAGGGGGCTGCGCAGGCGCAATAGAGACTGATGTTGCAATAAAGCGATGAAGTAACCTACCTATGCATATGTATTAGATAATGAAGTAACCTGTTGAATATACAATAAATTGCGAAACTTTTAGAGAATAAAAAGCGGACGTGATGTGACGGCCTTTGGAAACAGATCTGGGTGCGTACCCCTGGTTCCCGGGGCCTCGAAATAAAGCACCACATATAACCTCCTAGTGTGGTTATGTGTTTGTCATTCTGCTAACACTACCACTGTAAAAACCAAAAAATTGACTATCTAGCTCATAGAATTTTTCACAGACCACAGTTTGTAAGATGAATGAAAAGTTTAACAACACTTAACAAAATGGCAGAATATATGCTATCTATGAACCTTTTTATTCAGGAGGAAAGTAAAGCTTGACTGACAAGTTCATCATGTTTTGGAGCCATGGGGTGGGGGGAGGAATTAAGAGAGAAGGAAAGAGAAGCAAAGTGCAGGAGAGGGAGAGGTAGTGGGAAGGAGGAGGAGGGGGAGGAAGAGGAGGAGGAGGAGGAGGGGGAGGAAGAGGAGGAGGAGGAGGAGGAGGAGGAGGAGGAGGAGGAGGAGGAGGAGGAGGAGGAGGAGGAGGAGGAGGAGGAGGAGGAGGAGGAGGAGGGGAAGGGGAAGGGGAAGGGGAAGGGGAAGGGGAAGGGGAAGGGGAAGGGGAAGGGGAAGGAGGAGAAGGAGAAGGAGAAGGAGAAGGAGAAGGAGAAGGAGAAGGAGAAGGAGAAGGAGAAGGAGAAGGAGAAGGAGAAGGAGAAGGAGAAGGAGAAGGAGAAGGAGAAGAGAAAAAAGAGGAAGGGGAGGAGAAATCAGAGGAGGTGTAGGGCTGTGGGAAGGGAAATAGAAGGAGAAGGAAAGGGAGAGGTAGAAAAACAAGGAAAGGAAGAAGAAAGGGAGGGAGATGAGAGAGAAGGACAAAAGAGCAAATGATGTGTTACCTTTGATGACCTTCAAAAATAATACAATATTTATTGATTAATAAATAATATTAATTGCTATTAAGCTCATTGCCAAAGTCTTACTTACGAATAACTAAAAACTACCAGAAATACTTTAGAGAAGAACAGATTGGTAATAGATAATAGTCAGCAAAACAGATTTATAATAGAGTGCAACAATAATTTCAATGAGACCTGTATCACACAACCTGTATGTAAGTAATTTACAGCTTATTCTGATAACTACAGAAAGAATAAGGAACTGTTTCATAGAATCATAGAATCATAGAATAACCAGGTTGGAAGAGACCCACCGGATCATTGAGTCCAACCATTCCTATCAAACACTAAACCATGCCCCTTAGCACCTCGTCCACCCGTGCCTTAAACTCCTCCAGGGAAGGTGAATCAACCACCTCCCTGGGCAGCCTGTTCCAGTGCCCAATGATCCTTTCTGTGAAGAATTTTTTCCTAATGTCCAGCCTTAACTTCCCCTGGTGGAGCTTGCGGCCATTCCCTCTTGTCCTGTCCCCTGTCCCTAGGGAGAAGAGGCCAGCACCCTCCTCTGTACAACCTCCTTTCAAGTAGTTGTAGAGAGTTGTTTGGTTGTATCTTCATCATACTTGCAGAGATAATTTACCTATGCAGTTTTATATGTTTCCTTCATTTGGCAGAGCGCCCTGCATTGCACAACAAAAATATAGTCCTTTGTTATTCCATGTTACACTACACATTAGCATCCACCTTCTTTGAAAAGATCTGAGGGGGGAAAAAATAATAAACATCTCAAATCAGTTCTCACAAGGTAAGTACCCTAATAGAGTTTGGTCCATATTACTTGGCTAAAATTTTAAGCTAAGGATAAAATGAGGAACATTTCATGACTTGCACTCAGGTTTTTTTGCAGTTTAGAAGTTGCACATCTTTGAATAAATCACCTAGAATTTAAACACCATTTTTCCCATCTGAAAATCAAACCCCATCTTCCATTCCCACAAAAAATGCAAAAATTAACATTTGTTGTGAGATGTTTTTATATCAGATCCCATTTTACTAAGAAATGGCAAGTGTACCACTTGATTTTTAAAAAGTTTCTGTGGTTTTTTTCACATTTTTTAAATCAAGATCCTTTTATTACACACCACAGACAAATGAAGTTCTCTGATGTACTGTAGACACACCTAATTTAAACGTGCAGTGAAACTGTCTGAAAATAAAATCTTCTGTCTCAACAGTTCTGTATTATTCTCATATAAATTTCATATCATAACTGGTTGAGTCTCTGGTAATACAATTTTAAAGTATTTTCAGGTTGTAAGTAATGTAGGGCTGATAATGTCAGATTCTAATAAATAAACCAATGACATTTTTAGTGCATGTTCCAGTTGTACAAAGATCTACCATTACATAATAAATACCTCTGGTTTTATTGTAAAACTGGGAGCAATTCCATCATTGTAACGTGTACTAAATAGAACTTTTATTTCTATTATGCCAAATAAATGAAGTGAAACAACGAAGAAGTGTTTTAGATGAAGTGTATTATAGGGATAAAGTATACAGAAGATCAAATGAGAAGGCAAATCAGAATGGTATTCTCATGTGAAGTCCAGGCATTCAGAAAGATAGTAGAAACTTCAGAGACACTGACTGTAAAAAATTCAATGATATTTTCTATGTCTTAGGGTTTAATCTCTCCCCTTCCTTCCCAAGGAAAACAAATAAACAAGCAAGCAAGCAAGCAAACAAACCCCTCTGTTAAGATACTATACTAATACAACATCTGAATTGACTAGTGTACTCTGAATAATCTGATGCCGCTCACAATAAAGAAGTTCATGCAGCTGTGTCTGTCACAACTGTCATCAACTTTGACAGCATCCCTATACACAGATTGCTCACTAGGTTGAGGTAAACTGCAACTTGCTCATTTTAACGAAGCATTTTTCTAATTATATTTTATTTTTCTTTTTTCCCCCTCCGTGTTTCTCAATTCTGTTTCTCCATTTTCTTTTGCAATACTAGTTTCTATGGAAACTGCAATGACAGGCACATGAATAGAGTTTAATGATGTCAACCAATACTGCCTGAAATCTGTTTATAAAATAGATTGAAATGTATGTTATTATATGTGCAATATTTTTCTTTGTTAGATAATATCAATACCTGGATGTTTGGCCTTATATAGATGATACTCTGTAAATCTACCCAATAAACATCCATATATTAAATGTCCATGAAGTGCAGCTATCACTTACTGTAGAATGAAAACCCATGTGCTATGAAATGTCTCCATACTACATTGAACTGCAGCTGCTGCAGAAACAGCCTTGAAGCACACTCTGCCTTCTAAAAAGATAGCTCCCTATAGCTTCATTTTTTCCTTTATTGAGCTTTTAAGATGTTAAAAAAGTAGGCATCTCTCTGAAACATTTTGTTCTCCTTCAGTCATTAGGAAGCTACAAGTCCTCTGTCCTGAACAATTGCAGATAATTTTTTCCCCATGAAAAGGTTAATTTAATGTATTTCTTTCTGTGTTTGATGGAAGTAGAATATTTTTATTCAGGTCTTCTAAGGGAAAATTTGGATTTGTGATTCTTCATTCTGTTCTTCAATACAAGACATCAGAATAAGACTTCCTCAAGATCTTAACTCAAAATCGAGGAATCTGATGTTCTGGATCAGATGTTAAGTTGTAGATCACTTAACAAATATTGTCAATTTGCTATCTGTTTTCTTAGAATCAATGTTGTATTGGAATGAAAGCCACAGTTAACAGTTCTGAGAATGCTTCTGTTCTGGAGGTGTGCAAACCAGGTCCTGATACGCATGAGCATGTCATCCTGCCATTGTTACTGGGTAGCCTGTACTAGGTCACCACATGCTTCAACTGAATGTTTGGTAGCATAGCAACTGCAAAAGTGATGTAATTTATGGGATTGGATACTCAGTTAATGACTGTTTGGAATATAGGACCAAGCTTCATTTTTCATACTGCCAGTAGAAGATTTCTCTGTCATTGGCAACATTCAAATTTACAAAGAAGGGCAACAGCAGGCTTCTGACTGCTGAGTTCTCCCTTGCCACACTGCTGATCCAAACTTTTTTCCCTCCTACAAAAGTTACTTCTTCCTTTCTTCTGCAGCTCACTTGTGAAAATGTTGAGTAGTATGCATCTCTGTCAAATCTATCAAGAAAGATATTAATTCAACAATTATACCTTTCTGTTCTGGTCTTCTTAGGAGTTCCAAATTACTATGTTCTTAATCCATCTGATATATATTTAGTTATGCCATTTAATATTTATATAATTGTATGGTGTACTAGGTTAAAAACTTACAGCTGTCTGAGTAAGTTCATATATGGACAGCTACCTTGCTCAGTCAAATTTCTACTTCTGACATATAATCATATGAGATTTGTGGTTCAAGATATCTTTTAAATAAGGTTAAATTGATAGATGTAGATAACAATCCTTTATTTTTTTTAATTAAATTCATTGGCCATTAATTTCTCCAAAAGTGATTTGTCTGTCACTGACCTTGATAACTCAGGTCATTTTGTTCTTCTAGAAGGCTTTAACATCTACATTTTTAGCAAACATTGCAAGGCTTACTAAAAATTGCCATCAGCAGGCTTCAACACTCAAAACCAAAGTCTTTTATCTTGGGCAAAGAGAGCTAAATCTACTTCTCTTTATTTTTAGTAAGTGTTGTCTTGCTTCCTCCTCATTTCCTAATGAAATGGAAAAGTTTTCAGTATTATATTTTACAAACACAGGTACTCTGTTCTTTTCCAACACACACTTCAAATGTTGGTTCATAGTTCTGTTTTCACTGATTCATGTGTTAACATTTAGTCCTAATAGTGAGTCAATGTTATTATTTACATAATTTGAAAGACAAAATAACAACCCAGAAGATTATTTCATAGCAACTAAGAGTACATTTCATTCTTGGATGAGACAGAGCCCCAATTCAGTTATCAGTTCAGCTCAAGCTTAATGGTGAGGAGCTACTCTTTTTAAGGACTACCTGTGCAGACTCATTTACAGTTGTAAGGCTGAGAGAGATCAGACTTTCTGAATAACGATCTGAAGTTAGATAAAATGCTGTCTGCTGAAGAAATTCAAGTTGCAGCACTTTAGGATCATAAATTACTATATTTTATTTTGTATTACTGATTAGTCACAGAGTTTTGTTCCAATTTTAGCCTTTGAATTTTGAGAAGTAGAATAATGCTGAATGTTTGGATTAATAAAAGAAGATAACTGAGAAAGGAATTTACCAACAGAGATAATTTGCTTTTTATTAAACAACATGACGTTAAAATGATGAGATGAGTACTTACAAGTGGTTTTAGGTTTCCTTGCTTTTGTTTCTTGAGGTAGTCAAGATACTGAGGAGTGAAAGAAAACTTAACTAATCAAGATAAATGCAAATCATAGTTTCTTCCAGAAAGCAAACTTTTATCTGGATATGTGTGAAGCACTGTTCAAGCTATGTAAAAAATATTAAAGCCAATGAAAATTTAAATAAAATTAAAATTAAAATCTTAATAAAATTAAAATTAGAGCAATAAAGGATTGATAAATGACAAGTGGAAACTTTGGGGTTTATTTCCTTATTTTTATGGTGAACTACAGATCTAACGAATATATTATAAAGAAATTGTTAAAGTACCATTTAAAATTTGATATTAATTGAGATATTTTTCAGTTTGCTTCTTCAGGATTTCTAGCCACCTGGATATACTTGGATATATTTTCAGTCTGTTTTTAAATGGCAATAGTGTAGTTTCACATTTATTATAAAAAATATTTCCTCATAAAACTGCAAATATTTAGTTACATTTTCTCTTTGAAAAAATACAGAAAAAAAAACAGTAAAAAAAAAAATACAGGGGAGAGAGGAAATCCATGGCAAATAGAAGAAGAGACCTCATGTTTGGGAATGGAAGATATCACCACCGCTTATGTGCAGGATAATACAGCCGATATCCTCGCGCAAGAAATCATGGGACAGCTAAGCAGCAGGAGAGAACACGGAGCTGAGATAACTGCAAAGGAACTTTGGGGACTTTTTGGTTGCTAGACAGGAGAAACATTTGTGGCAAGTAGAGTTATGCTGAATCACTGTAACTGTGAGACTGAATCGCTGTACTGTGAGACTTTAGTGTGGAAAATCACTGGGATAGCTGGCTAAGGAAGCAGATAAGGGTATATAAAGCTTTCCTTGTGCATACTAAAGTGGTTTCGTTACCACACCTGAACAGAGTCCGTGCTTCAATTACCTGTGTTAGAAGACTTCACTGATCTAATTGTGAACGTTGTCTTTAACTTTGAGACAAAAATACTTCTACCTGTTTTGAATAACTTTTTTTTTCTTATCACAACTTTAGTCCTTTAATTTAAACACTTATTTTCTTTTCTTGTTTCTCCTAATATACTTAAAGGAAACAACCATATTACTTCTTAATCTTTGTTTTGCAAAAGTAATTGAGTCATATATTTTTATTAACTTTTTTTTTTTATGCGTTGACATAGGTTCTCTAATAATCTTAAAAGACTGCCTTTGGGTTTGCTTGATTTCAAGTAATCTTTCTTCATCATGTTTTACATAGTATATTCATCATGTTTTACATACTATATTCCAGAGTGACTTTATCAATGCCTTGTACCTATCTAACTAGTTGCATTTTGACTATGAATGTAAGGTCTTCATCAGAGCTGAATCGTGTTCTCTTTTTGTTTCTTTTTTATCACATGATCAGTAATCTCCACATTTTTCTTTCTAGCTCCAGTTAGGAGAGAAAAATTCATTGTTATAGTATTCCTGCATAATAGCTGATCTGCCTTTATGTCTTTGTCACATTCTATATCGATACCTATGGACATTATAAAAGAATATTTTCCTGCAGTTCGATGTTGATGGTGGAGATTTCTTTCTCTTGGGTTCCACTTGGTGTTATTTTTAGCTACTTTTGCAAAATCTGCTTTAATTTCTTTCTGAATAGACTCAAGTAACATAATTGGCTGTCTTTTTTTTACACAATGACTATCTAAATTTGTTGGACTTTTACTGTTTATTTTACCTTTACACTCTCAGAACTTCAGCTAAAATACGTTTGATAATAGGTACTTGAGCCCCAGGCAGGTGCTATTACAGCTGAAACAAACTAAACCAAATTTAGCCCAGAGTAACACTAGACAAGCAGAGTGATCCTATAAGGGGAATATTTATTGGCCGATTCACGTTCATGGGCATTACATGTGGAGCTTTGCAAATACGTTCTCACTTGCAGGGTAAAATCTCCCCAAAACTTAAATTTATTTACAAAATTTCCAAAAGTTTGCTGCTAGGTTTCTTTTAAACTTTTTGGTTTTGGTTTTGGTTATTTTTTTTACTTATATTACCTTATTCTGAGTCCTTCTTAAAATTGTTTATTAATACCATTTTTGATTTGTCCTTAAGGCTGTGGATTTCCCAGCATGGGCGCTATTTGTGAAAGTAGTTGAGATGTTTATTGAGACTTAGTTCATATTTTCTTGGGATAAATGGATGATCTCTTCTGTCAATATTTACATACCTACACAGCTAACTACCTTCCTACTTTAAGACTGTTCTTTTCTCTATTAACGTGCACATCTACTATTTCTTGAAGTTCTTTATTCCTAGGTTAATAAAGATACAAATTGGAATATATATCCGTTGTTGTAATGAAAACTAAATAATACATATAACTATTGTATTCCATAGGTCAGCATTCCCAGAATGATGTAACTGATAATATGCTCTTTTCACAAGGATGTATTTTAACCATCTTATTTCTTTGCATAATTATATATTGAAAAAAAAAACAATTCTGAGAGGTAAATAGATAAATATATATCTATGTTTACCTCTTAAAACTCTACCTTAAGCTCATATTTACTTTATATTAAAGGTTCGTGTTCCACATACATTATGGCAATAATGCATAAACTCCTTTTCTCCTTATTTTTTTTTTATTCTTTTTCATTTGAGTAATGATCAGATTTGATATCTGAGTCACTGTGAAATGAGTGTTATTAAAAGCAAAAGTTTTACAAAAATAGTATGAAATAAAATTCTTTTTCACATAAATTTTCTAATTTAAAATAGAAAATTAGTTATAAAATTACCTGTTAATAGATAACTAGTTATGAATTATTTTCAAGAATAAAAAGAAAAAATCATTTACGTGTATATTTCTCTGATTATGTCAATTCTTTAGGATTATGTATGTGGACTGAAGACATCTGATAGGATTCAAAGAGAAGGATTCTACAAGATTAGCACATATTAAAGTTAAATTTGTCTAATAAATGCTGTCTAATAAGGAATGATCTTCTTGAGACTTCAGTTTGAGATCAAATGTTACACCAGATGCAATAAAAACCAGCCAACATTATGTTGAAAATGGCCACTGTTTATTAGAAAGCAAATGTTCTAATAGCAGCACAGCAAATGTACTAATAAAAGAGCAAAAGTTTTGGCTTTCTTTTGACAGACTCAAAATGTGGGAGAACAATAATTATGTACCCTAATCTTGGGGATAAGTGAAATAGCATTTAAATCAATAAAAGGATTTGATTAAAAGAGGTGATTACCAAATGGTATAAGAAGAAACTGAATGTGCTAGCACCTTATTTTGGGAATAAACTCAAATTGCTTTCCACTTTGGATGGATTCTTAGACAAGCTTTCAAAATGTTCTTACAAGAGACTGTACTTGAACTACTGTTTTGGTCTTCTTATTAGGAGAAAAAGCAGATCAACAAGGACATAACAGCAATGCAGAAAAAAATAAAAAATAAGACTGAAAGAGTTCTTGAAATAATGAAATAGATTTGCTCAAAGGTAGTGTGATATTCAGTGCCATTGAGAAAAAACTGTGATAAATTGCTTTTAGATACAATGTGTTGTTTCATATCTGTCATGATCAACAAGAAAAAAGTTGTATGTACCCTCAGAGAAAATCACTGCAACATGGCAAGTGAAAGATCAGTTGCAGAGACGTCTCAAAAAAAACCCCAAAATTTGCTTCTAGAATAATACATCACAAATGCAGAACAACTTATTGTTTTTTCTTTGTTGTTCAACATGATTAATTTATCCAGGAAAAAAAACCAGCACTGGTCTTTGGATGAACATAAGTGAGTACAATCTTGTCTTCTAGTACTGTGTATTGTATTCCAACATAAGAGAAAAGCTAAAATGCTACAGCTCATTGCTGCAGGAAGTGAGTCTTACATTGACACTGCATCGTACATATAGGAATAAACAATTAGGAGATATATACTCAGCAAAACCTATAACTTGCAAAAGCAAGCACCCGTGTAACAGATGATTAATTCTGACTGGCCTACAGTTCATGTCCCACTGCTTGTAGGGCACAATACATTTCACAATATGCCACATGGGAAGACTTGGAGAAACTGAGAACATCATGGGTAAAGACTTTATCATTAGCTGGTGTTTTCACAGGCTCCAGGTGCACAGCTCTTAGAGATGAGGAGGAGTTTCCTATTAACACCACTGCAGTGTGTGCTCATTGTCAGTGTTACAGGAGGCAGCTGTGTCACTGGTAAGAATTCTTCCTTTCTCAGAAACGTACCAGAAGAGAAGTCTGAGACCAAAATCTGAGTAAAACTCCCATATATACAAGAAAAGCTCAGAGGCAGGTGAACATAAACAAACAAAACTGAACTGTTAACAGTCACCTTGTTCCTACTTTGTGAAAGAGGAAGCATGTGATGGTTTTTCAGTCTACAGGATGATAACCTGGCATCTAAGCCTAACTTAGCAAATGGAACAGACATACCACACATAAAAACTCCCCAATTCATTGCACTCTGCACTGAAGAATAAAAGACTTTTAGGGGAAATGGTGTATATCACTATTAATGTAACAGCCAGCTCTGATATATATGAGTACCTCACATTGCTCTGATGTGTCTTTTTACAGAGCCAGATGGATTCAGGGGTGAATTTCTAGGCGTAGGAAAGGAAATGTTCATTGCTGCTTTCTGTGGGTTAACAGCCTGCAGCTAAAAAGAGGGACAGTGGAGTTAGGATTTCACTGGATCTCATGCATTTTAGCAGTACTGTATTAAGACAGTTTTCTCTGTCTTCCTCACTAGATATTCAGGCCCGAAAAGCTTGTAAAATATATTTTACTGCTCTAAATTTGCAAAACAGATACTGGCAAGTCAGATTAGATGAGGAATCATCTGAACTGTACACTTCAGTACACCCTGGGGCAGATGCATATTTTCCCATCTGCCTTTCAAAATAAGTGAAGATTTGAAACTCATGATTCATTTAAAAAGAAATATCAGTGAAATGTTTGGAGATATTGAGGATGACCATAGAACAGCTAATGACATGATAATACCAACGTTAATTTAGTCAGAATATCATGAAAAACTATGAAAGCTTATGTCAAGAGCCTAAGAAGAAAATATCTTTCAATTCTATCAATGCAGTTTCTAGTAAAGAAAATATATATAAAAAGAGGGCATCCACGAAAAAAAGAAAGAAAATCAGCTGCTAGAAATGCTTGAGCTGCTAACTAATGGATACCATAGGCATCACACATAGGATACTGAGGCAGCTGAGCAGATGAATTATGAAGTATATCAGCTATATGAAAATTTCTACCAGAGAATGCAATTACAAGATTAGATGAACATTACAAAGTCTTAAATCGGTGGAGTGCTCTGCAACTTTCTATTACTTTGCTTCTGTGATCCCCAAAAGCCACTTGCAATTCAAGCAGATGTGCTATATTTTGAGATATTTATTAATATAATAGGCATGAATATTAGCCCTGTTTCATAAACATCATGAGTTTTGATATAAAAAGAACAAAATATTCCTCAGACTATGAAGAAATTACTGATCATTGCTCTCATCATAGCAATTATTATTTCTTAGTTCTAAACAGTTGTGAAGAGGAATTTTCTTTCAACCTCTCAAAAGTTGCTTCCCAAATATGGTTCAGATGCAAGCCTGGTGTAATTATTGTGGACAAATAAATAATGTACTACAAAATAATACAGAGTCAAACTACAAAAAGTCAGCATGTGTCTTTACTGTACACTTAATAAAATTAATAATACAAACTGAAGGACACACAAAA
Organism: Phaenicophaeus curvirostris; assembly: GCF_032191515.1. Taxonomy (NCBI): domain Eukaryota; kingdom Metazoa; phylum Chordata; class Aves; order Cuculiformes; family Cuculidae; genus Phaenicophaeus; species Phaenicophaeus curvirostris. The sequence continues at coordinate 2,801,820 of NC_091393.1, forward strand.
CCATCTTGTAACATAAAACTCTGTTGATGATCTTATAACAGCTAATGAAACATGAATGGCTATGCAAACTTTAGCAACAGAGGATTTTGAAAGACACTGTTTTATTCCAGTGTGACAAGAGGTGTTCTAAGAGAAATAAGTTCAGAATGTTATATATTTTTATGAAGCACATCATAGTATTTACAGAATGAAAGCTCCAGCAAGGGAAATATTATATTGGCTAGGTATGATTCTACATAAAGGAGAGCTTAGATGTTCATGTCAGGAACAGGAATCAGATTTGAATGCATATTTCAAAATACACATAAGGAGTGATTTCCATGACACAAGGAGGTTATTCCAGGGTGAATCACAAAAGTTTACGACTGCCATAAAACAACAGGGTTGAGTCAGGATGATGTAAAACTTTGCGACTCTTCCTGGCTTGGGTTTGTTTACAGATAAGAACAGGACAAAAATATGAATATAAAATAATGATGCTAGCCAGTTATGATGACTCCTAAAGGATGAGAACTTCTAAGAACACAGAAGCTTTTCTTTTTTTTTTTGTCATGATACCTTAATGCCTTCTAGTGATACAGTTATTCTGAACAGCATCTCTGATTCTCTCAACAGGGCAGTGGGAAAAAATAAGGAGAAAATACTTATAGACTGGGGAAAAGTTAGTGAGATAACTCATCAATTACCATCACAGGAAAAACAGACTTGACTGGGAGAAAATTAGTTAAATTTATTGAAAAAATAAATTGAAAATAGGATAGTGAGAAACAAAGACAAACATAAAAACATTCCCCATCACCATACCCGGCCTTTTCTTCCCAGGGTCAACTTCACTCCTTTCTTCCTAACTCTTCCATCTCCTTTCTGCCTGGAGCAGTGCAGGGGAATGAAGAATGGAGATTGCAGTCAGTTCATAATATTTTGTTTCTGTTGCTTCTTCATCCCACTCACGTGTTCCCTACTGTCCTTTTAATGGGATGCAGTTTCTTTCAAGGCTATCCAGCTGCTCTGGTGTGGAGTCCTCCATGAGCTAGGTATCTGCTCCAATGTGGTCCTCCATGAGCTTCAGGAAATGCTTGCATTGGCACCTTGAGTATCTCTTCTCCCTCCTCCTTCACTGACCATGGTGTTTGCAGGGCTGTTTCACAATTTCTTGTTCCTCTCTCACAGATAATGCACAGTGCATTTTAACACTGTGTGGGCAACTCCTGGTATCTTCTTACAGAATCTACCCGTCTCCCTCCCTGCTACCAAAACTTTGTGATGTAAATTGAATTCAAGAGTTTTTAATAATTATATGAATAACTGAACATCTGCTTAAAATATTTCACAATAATATACAGGCCTGTCCTCTGGTATGTCACTGTTGGAAAATTGCGACAAGGTGGCTCTTAGCAACAAGAATAACTTCTGAAGCATACCTCATGTAAAGAACTCATATTGACAAAATAAGCTAAACAAAATGAAATGAAACTAAAAAAAAAAACACTTTACCTTTTTTCTGTGTATTACATCTCTCAGGCTTCACCTGCATGTTACTAGAGGCAGTAAATTTTTCAAAAGATAGAAAATCCCAGTGTAAGATGTCTTGTAAGATCTCTAGAGAAGAAAACATATTTTTTCCTACATGAACATTACCAGAAGCTTCTCCTGTTTAAGTATTAGACCACTAAATTTAACTGGAGGGTTCATAGTTGTAAAACTAGCTGACCTTTGTTCTAGGAAATTGAAGAAACAGAAGATGTGTTTTCTCTATATATTAATCGCCCTTCAAACTAAATATATTGCTACATACAGTAGAAAAACTGTGAAAGGGCAATGAGTTAAATGAAAATAATGTTCAAGAGTACTTGGTATCTCTCCATTGGCACAACAGACTACTCTCTGTGAGACCTAGAAGCATTTGTAAAGTTGCCAGCACAATTGCCAGAGAAGCCTACTGAAGAAGCCTCTGATAGAGAATTAGTTTCCTTATCATATCATTTTGGGCACTTTGAATCTAGTGCAGGAGGAAAGAAAGACACACAATCTGGCATTATCAACAGAACATTAGCATGTATCTTTTTACAACATATTACACGATTACAACAGTGTGATGGGGGATTTGTTAATAAAGGCTTTTTTCAACTGTTATTGTAAATACAACCGTTAAACTAAATTATAAATATATATATACACCCGTAAATGTAAACTTAGCATCTAAAGGAAAAACAATTCCAAGCAAGTAAGCTGTTGTGCTTAGTACGGTTAGGGCTCACTCAAAAAGCATCTGTCAGTAGCATCAGGAATATAGTAGTAACTAGAATAAAATGTCTGTTGCCTATGGCTGAGCACGCTCTCTATTGTACTTCTGCACATATCAAATCATCTTTGTATTTAACAAAACATTAGATGAAAATGTTCTAAAGCACATTTTACAGTGAACTTGAGATGCAGGCACCTGGAGGACGGGATGGCATCCAGAGGGGGCTGGACAGGCTAGAGAAGTGGGCCTCTGAGAACCTCATGAGATTCAACAAGGCCAAGTGCAAGGTCCTGCACCCGGGTCAGGGCAATCCTCGATTTCAGTACACAATGGGGGGTGACGTGATTGAGAGCTCCCCTGCAAAGAAGGACTTGGGGCTGCTGGCTGATGAGAAGCTCGACATAAGCCAGCAATATGCACTCGCAGCCCAGAAGGGCAACCGTACCCTGGGCTGTATCAAAAGAAGTGTGGCCAGCAGGTAAAAGGGAGGTGATTCTGCCCCTCTACTCCTCTCTTGTGAGACTTCATCTGGAGCACTGTGTCCAGTTCTGGAATCCTCAACATAGGAAGGATATGGAACTGTTGGAACAGGTCCAGAGGAGGGCTACAAAGGGCTGGAACACCTTCCATATGAGCACAGGCTGAAAGAGTCGGGCTTGTTCAGCCTGGAGAAGAGAAAGCCTACAAGAAAGCTGGAGAGGGACCATTCATAAAGGCTTGTGGTGATAGAATGAGGAGGAATGTGTATAAATTGGAGAATGTTGGATTTAGACTAGATATCAGGAAGAATTTCTTCACTATGAGAGTGGTGAGACACTGGAACAGGTCGCCCAGGGAAGCTGTGGATGCCCCATCCCTGGAGGTGTTCAAGGCCAGGTTGGATGGGGCCTTGGGCAGGTGTCCCTACCCATGGAAGCGGGGTTGGAACTAGATGATCTTTAAGGACCCTTCCAACCCTAACTATTCTATGATTCTAATGCATCAGTTAGGAAAGCTGTGACATGTCTGCAATAGTACTTGAAGATAAGCAGAGTGCTCTAATTAGATATTAATTTGTTAACTTAATGAACACATTACAGAAGCATATCTCTATGGCTGAACTAGCTTGTGCTTCCAGAAATGCAAGGAAGAAAAGAATTAAATTTCCCTTCCTCCAGGATACATAACCTTAGATACATTTTTTTCCTTTATAAAACCAGCATTAATCTAACTGAACTGGCAAAGAAATTCTTGCAGGGATGCTGGGCTGCTTAATTTAGATATAGAATCATTGATTTTAAGATCTATTATATGCCCTGCAAAGCAATAAATGTAATAATAAAGTATGGATATTGAAGAATATGATTGTACTCATAATTTACACAGTGAGTATACCTATAGCATGGGAAAAATTTCACTGTGTGATGAAGTATCCAACATAGTAGTGGTCTTAGCTTTCTGGGTCAGTTCAGAGCCCTATTTGTATATGGAAAATAATTCAGAAAATGGTAATAGAAAGCAAAGGGGCTTTCAGAAAAACAATAGCAAATGTTGGAAGAATCTACAAATAGTTTAAAAGATAATTAGAATAAGATGTAAGTATGTAGGAGGAAGGGAAAACAACGAAATGCCCTGTGACTGTGCTTTTCCTGGATGACAGGCTTGAGTTTTCTTTGAAAGAAAATTAAAGATAGTAAGCATTTAGCCACTTTTACCTGAATGCTGACATTTCTCCATAATTTCTTATTTGTTTGCTTTACAATTTTTTTGGTTCTTCTCTTAGTTCATATTTTCATATTTTTTCATATAGTTCTCTAAAAGTGAATGAGAATAAAATCACCAGATATTCCTCTTTTGCGGAGTAGGACAGCTGAATGCTTGAGTTAGCAAATATAGGAAAAAAAGATCCTTTTTTCACACCCCATTATTTAACACAGTTTATACAATCATAAATAAGCAGTTTCAACTGAAAAAGAACAAATTCATTGACAAACCAACATTTGTTATAAGCCTTATTACCTTGGTAATATTTTTCTCCAAAACATAAATCACATGAAGATGAGACAGAATCAAAGCAAATCATCAAACTAGAAAGAAATACAGAAAGGAAAGTTTAGACATAATTCATTATTGTGCTATTCTAATTTTATAGTAATGGAACTCCATAGGTTTATTTTTTTCTTTCTTCTGGATATCATGAAACAAGCTTAATTTATTACCTATTCCAGTAGACAGAGCATCATAAAGTGCAGTCACCAGCAGTTTCCCAGAATATCCATTCCCTGGTACACCTAAGAACATAATATGCTAAAAGGCTTTAATAGCAACTTCCTTAGCTTCTGTGTCAAAAAGGCAGTGCATAGCCACAAATTCCAACACAATGAGGTCTGATCTCTTAAAAAACGGTTCCCTGTGTATTATTTTCATCAGCATCAAACCAAATGTGAGATTGAAATCTGGCTTACTGATCTTTTTCTTTTCTTCTTTTTTATTATTTAGTAAATAGTCTTCATAGCAAAGTTTGGAATGTATCAGAGTTATTGTCAGGGGCATTGCTTGTGTGTGAAAAGATCACACTATTGTGTCTTGCAAGTTACTTTATATCCAATCCTAGATTTGATTCTTTTCTCACATACACAGGTGGCATATCACCAGCTAACTTCAGCAGAGCTCCTTCTGATTTACTTCATTGCTCTTCTCTGGACTCGCTCCAGAGCCTCAACATCCTTCTGGTGGTGAGGGGCTCAAAGTAGCTCAAAGGAAATGAGGGAATGGAGTCAAGTGTGCACTCAGGGTGGCAGGCAAGCTCCCTCGTTACCCACCTCACCTTCCCTGGTGCTTCTGCATAACACGTATCAGGCTCTGGATGTGGAAGGCTAGTAAATGGATGATGTGGATGAAGGTCAGAGTTGTAGACAACTTCCTTCTGAGGGGAATAGAGGGTTCAACATGCCAGACAGATCCTCCTGTTAGAGAAATCTGCTGCCTTCCTGGGGCCCAGGTTAGGGACATCACTCGGAAACTTTCTAGCATGGTGTGGCCCTTGGACTATTGCCCATACTACTTTTCCATGTGGGTAGTGATGAAGCCACAAAGTGTAGTCCAAGGGTGTTCAAAAGACACTTTAGGGCCTTGGAACAGTTGGTAAGGGAATCTGGAGCACAGGCTATGATTTCCTTTCTCCTTTCAGTTGCAGGCAGCAATACGGGAAGACACAGATGCACCCAGTCTATTAATACATGACTCCATGGCTGGTGTCATCAGCATATTTGGGAGGGCTTGATTTCTGTGATGGCCTACACAGTATCAGGCTTGCTAGGATCTGAGGACATTCAACTTTCTCAAATTGGGAAGAGGATCTTTTTTCACAAGTTTGCAGGGGTCACTGACAGAGCTTCAAACTAGACGTGAAGGGGAAAGGGGATAATACCAGGCTTATTTATGACAAGCTGTGGGATAACACACCAAGGTTAGAGGGCAGAAGTTAGAGGGCCTTCAGCCCGTTGTTCCGAGACATGCTGGCTAGACTGCAGGACACTTGAATACTTTAGGAGGTGAGCCAGGGTATACTGAGGAAGTAGGAGCCAACAGGGAAACACTAGTAAAATATCTCAAAGGAAAAAATAAAAGTTGTCCGTCTTGGAAGGTGGTATGGCTGAATGCCCAGATGAAGTGTCTCTGTACTACTGGACACAGCATGGGCAACAAACAGGAGGACTTCCAAGGTGCTGTGCTAATAGAAAGCTATGTCCTGTTTGCCGTTACTGAAACTTGGTGGGATGAATCCCATGTCAGCAGTGGAGCTACTGATGGCTACAGAACCTTGAGTTTGGTGCCTTCTACGGGCTGCCTGATCAAGGGAAGTCTAATGATGGAGGCTTCTTACTCTAGCTACAGGAGGCATCATGCTCACAGGCACTTGTACTGCTGGGGGACGTCACCTGTCCAGCATTTGCTGGGGGACGTCAACCTGTCCAGCATTTGCTGGAAAAGTAGAATGGTGAGATGTAGGTAATCCAGGAGATTCTTGCAGTGTACTTAGAATAACTTCCAAAACCAGGTAATAGACAGCCTTACCAGATGAGATGCAGTACTGGACCTGATTGTAGTGATGCAAGTGAGCTCATCAGTGACATCAAGATCACTTGGTTTTAAACTAAAAGAGCATAATTTTGATTGAATATAAGAAGAAATTTTTTACATTGAGGGTGGTGAAACATAAGAACAGGTTGTCCAGAGGGGTGGTAGATGCCCCATCCCTGGAAACATTCAAGGTTATGTTAGATGGGATTCTGAGCAAACTGATCTAGTTCAATATGTCCCTGCTTATTGCAGGGGGTTGGGCTAATGATCTTTAAAGTCCCTTCCAACCCAAACTGTTCTATGATTCAATGATTCTAAGTATTTATGAATTAAACTAATGAAACCATTTTTGATCTGCTAGAAGAAATCTGCTCTCCTACCTGCTATTTTTTCTTTAAGTTAACTATAGATTTTACACATATGAATTTCCACTTTTTTTCAGTCAAGGAATGAATTCAGTGTATTACAATAAAAAAAAAGTTACTTAGTGGATAAATTCATTGTAAATTAGCCAGTGACATATTAATTCTGTTACAGATATCAATCAGTCTTAATATAGTTTGGTTTAGAGATATGAAAATATGAAACATCTCAGTCTTAATGGAACTGCAAAATTGATTCCACATGCAAACATAAATTTAAGCCACACATTTAAGTTTATTCTAATATCTATCCTAATACATTTTATGGATACAAGAACCTCACATCTCAGAAGTTGTAATGAGCATGATAATGATAGAGATCCTTTTTTCCCCATTAATTCTTCCTTCTTTGCCTTCAAAAATTTTTTTCCCCTTGCTTTGGAAATGACATATTATAGATAAGTGCCAAAACCAAGAACATATTAACACAGCCTTGTCTGTGTTATTTGGAAAGATTTTGTCTTCGGTGCTTCAAATCCCAAATGTACTGCTGCATATGTTTGACATTTAAAACTAAATCTAAGTTTTGCATAATTGTTAACTCCTTTTCAAAAGATAAAGTTATTGATGAATCTTTTTTCTAGACCCTCACTTGTGCCATTCTGAAGGTAGAATATTATCTTGTAAACAACCATTTGGATTGCATGACCTTAAACTAACTACTCTTTTTTTGACCTCTTTGACTCAAATAGCACATTGGAGTTTCCCTGGTGAAAGCAAATCTTTTCTACACATTCCCTGATGTAATAATATGTAATGAGTTGACCTTGGCTGGCCACTAAGTGCCTACCAAGCTACTCTATCAAATCCTCTCCTCAATAAGACAAGGGAAGAAAATATGATGAAAAAGTTAATGGGTTGAGATGAGGACAGGGACATCACTCACCAATTACCATCATTGGCAAAACAGACTCAACTTGGGGAAATTAATTTAATTTATTAACAATGAAAAAGAATAGAGTAGTGAGAAATAAGAACAATTCTAACCCTCCATTCAACCCTCCCTGTGCCACAGGGTCAGTCTCACTCCTGACTTCTCCTACATCCTCCCCTCTGAGCAGTGGAGGGGCATGGGGAACTAAGGTTGCAATCAGTTCGTCACGTTATCTCTGCTGATGCTTCCTCCTCTTGTTCTTCCCCAGCTCCAGCATGTGGTACCTCCCATGAGATACAGTCTTTCCTGACCTTCCCCAGTATGGATCCCCCATGAGGTCACAGGTCCCAGCAGAAAGGCTGCTCCTGCATGGGTTTTCCATGAGGTTGCAGCTTCCTTCAGGGCACTTCCCACTGCTTCAGCATGGGATCTTTCACAGGCTACAGGATGGATATCTGCTCTACCATGGGCTGCTGAGGGACAACTTGCATCACCGTGGTCATCACCACAGGCTTCAGGGGAACTTCCATTCCAGTGTGTGGAGCATTTCCTCTGTTTTCTTTTACACTGATCTTGGTGTCTGCATAACATTCTTTATTTTTTCTTAAACATATTAGCACAAAGGCACTACCAATGTTGCTGCTGGGCATAGCTTCAGCCAGTGGTGAATCCATTGCAAAGCCTGCTGGATCTGGCTCTGTCTAACATAAGGGCAATTTCTAGGATCTACTCACAGATACTAGCCCTGCAGCCCCACAGATACCAAAACCTTACTACTTAAACCCAGTACAGAATATTAAACTGTATGTAGTCTTGTGCTGAAATACAACCACATAGGATCATTCTGGATTTAACTGTTTCTTAAGGACATGCATCATGGCACTCAAAGACATTCAACACCTGCTTATTTCCCTTAAATCCTCCTCTTATTTTTAACATATTTACACAATATTAAAACTGACACACACCTCCCACTAACCACCCTGACTGCTCACAACACAACAAATTTTAAACCAAGAAGGAGGAAAAAACTCCACTAGAGCAGAATCCGGGTCTTTCTGGGAGCAAAATTTCACATGAGTTCAAGTTCAAACTTTAGGATTTCTTTTGGACAAAAACAAATAGGAACACTTATTTTCCTTGGGTGGTGGATTATCAGCTGTAACACCATTCTTTTACAAAGTTATTCTTCAGAGGAAGATTTTCATAGTTTCTCCATATCTTAAATTTCTGTGGAATAATTTGACAAGTGACTTCCAGACTGTCAAAGCTTTTAACAAGAGTACTGTGGGAACAGATGCAGCTATAATTCTTTGAAGGATATTCAAGTATTTTAAGCAAGTGAGTATCTGTAGGCAGGTGTTTTACAAGGATTCCTTACAGTTAAATGAGTAGTGAAAATGCCAAAATTCCACCAATTAGACATTGTATAACAAGAGCATTTTGATTCCAAAAATATATACACTACTTTGAGTTAATGAATTTTCTTTAAATTCCTTATAACTTGTTACTTTTATTAGCTTTAATTTACAAGACGCCATTTATCATATAATTTGTCTCCAACTGCTTTCTAGTATATCTGTTCTATGTAGACAACAAAGAAAAATATTTCAACTGCAAAAAACATGTAAAAACCACAGTGGAACTTCAATTGTGGACTGAGATTGTGATTGAATTGTTGAGGACAATTCAAACTTGAAGTGGCATGAGGAAATGTAACTATTCACATGAAAAAAAATGGTTGAACTGCTGGAGGAAAGAGACAAATAAAAGCAGAAAGGATAAAAGAGGAATAAAATGAATAGGTTTTTCTTTGAAAAGAGGTTTTTTTCCTTGTCCTTCCCCACCCCTGTAAATTATGAATGCTTTTCTTTACATCATACCTGATTTCTGTCAGATTTTCTATTCCAGTGCCTCAAGAAAATAAAAAGGAAAGAATATTGTTCATAGAAAAGGGTAGCTCTTAATATGGAGATAGTTGAGCCAATGTAATCCAGAACTTTATAACTCTGTATATTCATAGAATCATAGAAACACCAGGTTGAAAAAGTCCTCTTGGATATCCAACCATTCCTATCTGCCACTAAACCATGTCCCTGAGCACCTCATCTACCCATCTTTTAAATACCTCCAAGGATGGTGACTCAACCACCTCACTGGGTAGCCTGTTGCAGTGCCCAATGACTCTTTCTGCTTTTTTTTTTTTCTTATATCCAGTCTGAACCTCCCCTGGTGCAACTTGAGGCCATTCCCTCTTGTCCTGGCACCTGTCACTTGGGAGAAGAGGCCAGCACCCTCCTCTCTACAACCTCCTTTCAGGTAGTTGTAGAGAACAATAAGGTCTCCCCTCAGCCTCCTCTTCTCAAGGCTAAACAACCCCAGCTCTCTCAGCCGCTCCTCATAAGGCCTGTTCTCCAGCCCCTTCACCAGCTTTGTTGCTCTTCTCTGGACTCGCTCCAGAGCCTCAGCATCCTTCTTGTGGTGAGGGGCCCAGAACTGAACACAGGATTCAAGGAGCGGTCTCACCAGTGCCGAGTACAGAGGGAAATTAACCTCCCTGGACCTGCTGGTCACACCATTTCTGATACAGGCCAAGATGCCATTGGCCTTCTTGGCCACCTGGGCACACTGCTGGCTCATGTTCAGTTGGCTGTCAACCAGCACCCCCAGGTCCTTCTCCTCCGAGCAGCTTTCTAGACACTTTTCCCCTAAACTGTGGCACTGCACAGGGTTGTTGTGCCCCAGGTGCAGGACCCAGCATTTGGCCTTGTTAAACCTCATGCCATTGGTCTCAGCCCAGCAGTCCAGCCTGTTCAGATCCTTTTAGAGAGCCTTTCTACCCTCCAGCAGATTGACACTTCTTTCCTGCTTAGTGTCATTCACCAACTTGCTAAGGGAGCACTCAACGCCTTTACCCAGGTTGTTGATAAAAACGTTGAGCAGGGATGGACCCAGCACTGAGCCCTGGGGAACATCACTTATAACTGGCCTCCAGCTGGAGTTAATGCCATTTCCCACCACTCTCTGGGCCCGTCCATCCAACCAGTTTTCCACCCAGGAGAGCGTGTGCCTGTCCAGGCCAGAGACTGAGAGTTTCCTAAGCAGAATGCTATGAGAAACTGTGTTAAAGGATTTATTGAAGTCCAAGAAGACTATATCCACAGCTTTTCCCCTATCATATTCTTTGTGTATCTATCTCTCTCCCTGCTATGATAACTATGGAGTAGACATTTACTAGGCCTAGACATACAGCCTAGACATACCAGGCAGTGTAAAGTGCCTATGCAATGGGAATTCCTCCCTCAGTATTCTCAGAAAATCAAAGGCATTAGAGCCTCCGGATATATTTCATTAATGATACTGAACTCATTTGGGGGAGTATGAGACTTAACCAGGGCAATTATTTAACTGCAAATCCTTTTGTTTTCTCTGAAATGTATTCATCTTAATCTCCTTCAAAAATTATCTGAATTATTAAAATTCAGGGAGCCAGCGGGATTATTACTGCTATTATTGCTAGCAGTGAAGTAATAGTTGTATTTTGCTCTTTATAATCTTATTAGTACAATTTGTTTCCATTTGTAAAATAAAAGCATATCTACAGTCTGGTTTAGAAAAGACAGTTAAAAACATCAGTCACAGAAAACAGAAAAGGTGCTATTCCCATAGATTTTGCAACATTTACAAGAGAGTGTGATGATGGTATCACAAACTTAATGTACACCTTGTTGGGATCTTACTTCTTCTTATATATATCACAAGATGCATGAGTGTTGGAAAGAGGGTCTACTTCTGCAGTTACCAAGGAGTACATAAATTTGTCTGCAGTCCATTGAATTACTGACTTTTGCCTCTTTGTTCTTATGCAATTTTATTAAAAGTAATATTTTTGTCTCCTTTTTCTTCTTTTCTGAATAACTAGTAGGTAAACTGGTTGGGTTTTTTTTGTTTGTTTGTTTTTTTAATGGATGCTATTATCCCTGTTTAATTGCAAGCAGATAAACTGACTATAATGGTTTACAAGTATCTGCTTCATTGACTCCATATTTCTTTCAGTTAGGGGAAGTAAATTAGATATTTAGAAGTAATATCATCTTCACTTAATAAAGTTAAGTAACATAATCTCAACACAATAAAAAAAAAGTGGTTTGAAGTTCTACTGAGGAAAAATCTGGAAACCTAAGGGAAAAAAGCAAAATTAGTTTTATTCTGGATAAAGATTACATAAAAAATCACTGTAAGTGGAATAATTTCTTTTTAAACAGGTAGTTCCATTCTTGATGGAGGCACTTTCAAAACAGAATCCTTGGCAGCATCTTAATCATAGCAACAGAAAATGCGGGTGCTAGGACAATCCAACCCCTGTTTCCAAATAAAAAACCCTCTTTTACTGATCATCAAGTGGATATTGTCCACACATTTTTTTCCATCTTTGTATGCCTAGAAAAACTCTCTCCCTTGAAAAATAAAAAGTGAAGCTTCAGCATTCTGACAATAACCATAGCTTTATTTCTTTTGAATGACAGTTCTAACATGGATGTCATGATGGTTAAGACATGAAACAGCTTTTGGGGCTACGTTTGCATGCTGGTCCACCTCTTCATGTGCAAGCATATCCAGTAGGAACTTCATGTCAGATGAAGAAGGAAGGTAGCATCATAAAAGGGTGTAATCTTCATCTTCATTTGCAACCTTTTTTACCAAACAAATCACTTAACAGCAGCTTATTTAGAGAGCGAGTGGTACCCAGAAACAGGCAATAATTAAGGGTATTTTAATACAATTTTTAGTGAAGTAGGAGACATTTGCTTTCAGGTGTTATTTTGTAAATGAGGAGACTGCACTGTCTTGGCTTTAGTTTAAAATAACAGAATTAAATGACAAAATAAAATACTACTATTACCTTTCAAGGACATCAAGAATGTGAATAAGCGCACATCTGCCTCTTAAGATAAGGAGAAATCCCTGAGGGTATGAATATATTCAGACTATCTAATAATGCTTTTCTAAGCCTCTGAGATGTTTATGAATACTAAGGTAACTTCTTGACAAAGATATATGTTTGAAATTGATACTTTAACACATTTGAACCCCCCCACATTTCAAAGAGATAGTGACAATTAGCCCAATTCCAGTGGATATGATGTTAGGGAAAAGGAAACCATGCAGTCTGTTGTACACAAGAGAGGGTTCAAGGGACCATTTAGGGCAGTAGCATTCCAGAAACATGTACAAAGAGTGACCAGTTTCAGTCTTAGAATGTTAACACATTCTATATGCAATCGTAGTATCATTTTCTACTATAGTGACCTAATTGTGAGAGGATTAACCTGTTGAGGCAAATCCAGAACTAATAAATGGCTAATGAACTTCTGAGCATTTATTAGTATAATATGTGCTAGAGCTGGTGATGATTGACAACTACAGGAAGAAATACTTGCTGTAATGATGGTTCTGAGCAGAGAAAAATTCTAACGGAAACATCGTTTTAAAGACAACTGCAGAAGTAAAAAAACAGACCAACCAAACACAGAAAAATCCCCCAAAGCAAATCCACACACAGTTCTTGGTTATGGCATTCATTAAAGAAATCAGAACTTTCTTTGAAAGAGAAGTTGCTTTAGAAAAATCTATTGAAGTTAATATGTTAACACTGGCTTTATTTCAAAGGTTAGTAGTCAGTAAGTAATAAAAATAGTGAATATTGCTGATATCATTATAAAGATCAAGGAAAACTGAGGAGAGACCTTTTGAAAGGCTTCTTAATGCTGCTAGATCAAGTAAAGAAATCTGGGGCCTGGAAAAACAGTGTGCTGGCTAAAACTTAGATAATTCCTGGGAGAGAGCAATTCCTTCTGTCAATATATCATAGAAATGGAGAGGCTTCCTTATGGCATCCAACTTCTGCATCAGGTCCTCTGTTCCAACAAAACATAATTTTAAATGAAGAGGCAGGTCTCAAAATAATCTTCATTTCCAAGAAGTCAAAATACAAGGCTCTGTATTCAAAGAGAGGAGAAGCACTTGGAGAGTTTCATATAAATGCCAAATTCTTCACCATACATCATTTTATTTGCAATACTGTTCCTTACCTACATGCTACACAAAAGGGACAGGCAAGCAGGTAGATGACTTCTGTAGAAAGGACTTACAGCATTGAAACAGAATAATTGAACAAAAATATATAATGTTCAGTCTGATGGAAGTACAGCCTCTAAACAAACTGTGAATTTTATAAGTTCTCACAGCTGCCACTCTGACAGAAGCCCAGATGGGAGGAAATCCATTTAAATAACAAGAAATGTTTAATTTTGAAATGGGGTAAGATCTCAAGACAGGGTAAAAGATAACGAAAGTAATAACGACAACACAATAATTCTGTGAACAAAGTCAGTGAAGTTAAACACTAATTCTAGTATAACTGGCAACAGATGTTATCCAGAAAATACCTTGGAGATATCCTGGAGCTGAGGCTTCTGAAAGCCAGGAAAGAAAGAATTTGGTTAAATGCAAAAAGATATATTACCTACCTAGTGAATATTTGCTCTCCAAATTTTACCAGTGTTATTGAAGCAAAAGGAACAACCACCTACATACCCAATAAACTTTGTTTAAATACAATAATTTTACTATCCTGCCCATCCCGTGAAAATGATCCACATAAAAACTTAGTTGTGGGGTTTGAGTGGGTGCCAGCATTCCTTAGTACTGTTGAAGAACTTGCAATAGTCGATCCATCTTTTCCATATGACTGGCTTTTGCTGTGGTGAGTTTATGATAAGAATCAATATCTATTTCTGGCAAACTGTGCAATTTCATGGCAGATGGCTTTGGTACTCCTGGATCTCCTTTCTGAATTCTGTGCAGCTAAGGTGTATTTTTTCTTACTTGGGCTAGAGAAGAAGAGAAACGCTTCTTGATTATTATTTAAATTTGTATCCAGAAAAGGAGGAAAAACAAAACATTGTGCTGAATGGCATAAACATAGTTGATCTTATCCTGTAGCAATGAGATGCTACCTGGACATGAATTCCAATCCTTTTTCTATGCTTCTGGGAAGATCTGCAGAATAAACATATCAACTGCTGCCTCAGAAAATATCTGAGGAGTAAGCAGAGTAGCTGGTACAGTTTGAAGAATGGATTACTCAGCCAAGAAAGCTATATTTCAGAGGTCAGAAAATGTACTTATGATGTGAGAAATGGCAGAATTCAAACTGAGTTTGCAAAACTATCATAACACCTTATATCTATAAACAGAGAACAATGAATGCCTATGTGGACTTGCTATCCAGGAAGGTCTAGAATGAAATATTAAGAAAACAAATGATTTTTTTAGCTAAAAAATAAATAAAAAATAAGAGGCAGAATATGAGGCAGGGCATGGGGGAAGTAGGAGTCAATAAGAAGGTTAATTTAACAATGGATTCTTTTATCAAATGTGGAGTAAGAAAAAAGATATGCCTAAAATGGACAGATCGCATAATCTCTAAAACAGATCTGTTGCAAGATATTACTTCTGTATCTTTCTCTCTCTGTTGGGTATTATGCATACTGATATTGCTAATACTTTGATTCTTAGTAACTTCAATTGTAAGAAAATCCAAAACATCACCAGTATATTTGTTTACTGGTTCAACTAATGGCACATTAAAAACTGACTTTAAGTTTATGCCAAGACTGTAAACTGTTGGTAGCAATAATTATGCCTCAACAGAGAATACAAGACAATGAGCAGTCTTTGATCAGAACTAGAGGAAAGGATCTTCACCTAGGACTATTGATAATAATAAGAAGCATTATCTTTCCCAAACTTCCCTGTGAGGAAGAAACTGGAGCTTACGCAAAATAGGTTTTGGGGAATTCTAATCTAGATTGTTCTCTTGGATTTCAATAAAAGTTAATAAATTAGGGACATAATTTTAAATAAAATATTTTCACTGGGAAATGTCTTGTAATCTTTACTGTAGTTTTTCCAGAAAGAAAAGTAGAATGAAACCTCTCTCTAGGATTTTATTTTACCCTTGTCCCCACTCATAAGGTTTTGAGTATTTGTAAATTTTTCTTCTTTTAAACTGCTAATTACATAGCTTCAGAACCAATAATATCACTTTATATTGGAAACCACATCTGTTATTCATAGTTGATAAAATTTGGCAAGATTTGTTATGTTTTAGTAGCTTTAACTTAATGAAATATTTAGTATATGAGAGATTCATGAGAATGTTTTTGATATCAAAACAACTGAACTGATTCCTAGAATAGATCTGAAAAGACATCTTCAGCAGCAGTAGTAAAAATGTACAATTTATTGTATATGTTATAGTATATACCTAATTTATGTTATCCATGCTGCATGTTTTATAACAAAGAACAATAGATTCATTTGATAAAGCCATAGTTATGGGAGAACTATACTACTGCAGAGCCTTCAAATGTACCACTTTTTATATAGAAGTCTGGCATTTAAGCGCTACAAGTAACCATTATTGACTAATAGCTTTGGCAATGATTCACTTGAAAACACCCATGATTTTATTCAAAAAATATACCATGAGTGGAGCAAATGTTTCTGAGTTTCTTGACAGTCTGTCAAATGTAATGAACTGGGACTGAGCTAAGCAGACTATTTTTTCTCATGACATTACTGTATTTTACCCCATTTTACCCCAAAACTTCATTTTAATTTTTTAATATGTTCAGGAATGTAAATTATAAGACATCTTGTAAGGTTACTAATACAACTTATTTGTATTATAACAACTGAATATATATTTGTTTTAAAGCTCTGAAAAACTGAAGGCTGGAGAGGTTTCAGGAGATAGCTGAACAGTTTATGGCAAACAATATTTTATAAATACATGAATAAAGCCATCAACCTTTTGACTGAAAAATTGTTCATCCACTGCTTTACAGGAATAATTTTGAAACCATATCTAGTTTCTCTTATGCACTTGCATTGTATAAACTCCTTCAAAAATTTGCCAGCTTCCATTTCTGTAGCCTGAACGGATAATTAAAATGTTTTAAGTTACAAGTGTATTTAATTATAAATATAGATTTGCAATTTAGGCATGAATATAATATAAGAATTAAACATTTAAACTTACAAGCATTTTCAAGATCACACCAAAAATAAACAGTCCGAACCCATTATGTGAAAACATTAAAGACAAATTGAAATGCAGATGAAAGATGCAATGACAATATCTTCCCCCGCTGGACTTGTTTAAACACGTGAAACAATGAAATATTCAGTACATATTTGCATGAGGTAGGAAAAGTATGTCAAGGAAGGAGAGAAGTAAAATGCAAAGAAACATCTCCCTCATCTAACAAGAAGGGAAAATCTGGATTCCTGTCTTTTATCTGGTAAATACGCAACATAGAAATTTCCTTTTGGGAATACAATGTTTTGTGATCTTTTCTGCTGTTTGGATTCACATATAAACTCTGGGTCAAGTGACACTAAACCTCCTCTGAATTTATACTGCAGCTTTCCACAGCCCTGTTGGTATATCACGTATTTAACAGTGAGGAGTTGGAATTACTCTTATAATGACAGAAATGAGACACAGATAACAAGTCGTACTGAGGCCCAGGTGAACTCCTTAACTCCTGGGCTGCTTCTGACCATAAGAATTAACATGTTTCTTAACTACTTTCTCTTGGTTGGATGAGTTTTTCCTTATTTATACAAAGTGAACAGGTTCAATAGAAAAGAGTAAGAAATCTTCTCTGAACTGCTCATTACCTGGTTATTACAGGAACTGCTGGATCATGTACATTTGGCTCCCCTCAGGCCATAATCTGCCTCATAGAACATGTCTATCAGACAGCAGTTAAAAACAAAATACTGTCTCTTACTAAAATTCAGAACAGGTATATTGAATAGCTCTATTCGCTGTTGCTTGCTTTGACCAGACTTCCAGGACTCAATTAAACCCCCTCACAGAAAGATTTAGGTTACACTTGACATCATCCTGCCTCTACCTGCCTCAGAAGGGGCTTCCACCCATGAGTCTTTGCTATATGAGATTCTTTATCAGATGTCAGTAGATAGCAAAAGACAGACTTCAAAATAATTATGAAAATTAATTATGATTATTTTCTATTAAAAAAGGACTATGATAAAAGAAACTAAACACCTTGCATCTCTTATTTTGGTTACAATTGCTTCTGTATTGCTCATCATAGAAAGTTTCTACTAACCATCTCATTGTAAGAGTGGATCTTTCTTGATGTGGGCTTTCTCTGTCAGCTAAGTTAAAATTAAATAAGTTCATGTAAAAATCAGTATACAACTGTGTCCCAGTATCTCATAGTTTAGTAAAGGAATTTTATGGAGAACATAGTAAGACTTCTGAAATTTATAAGATATTGCTATAAGAATTCAGAAAACAAGGGAAGAGTTTCTGATCAAAATGAGTACTCTGTTAAATCTTACAAAACTCAAGGAAACAGTTCACTCTTATATTTCAAATAGATATGCAAGAACCTATCCTAAGGCCTGCAAATAATTTTGAGAACCTCTAGTTCCTAAGTAAATATCATTCTCATCTCTCTCTATCCAATTCTCCTCTCCAGGAACACGGAATCTAAGTTTGTACAAAAATATTTTAATAAATCATAAAAACGTTTCAATATTCATCAAGTTATTGTATAAAAATTAATTAGAAAACCATTTTCATATTAGTAGTTAGTGCTTGATAAAATGCAATTTCAAACTGATAATAACAGTCTGAAGTAGATGGCTGATTCTTTTGAAGTTCTTTTAGGGATACTTTTTCAGTTACACAATTGCTTGCTAAAGAGAACAAACTTGGGAAGGAGACTAATAAAAATGCTGCATGGAAATTTCTGTTGAGTATTGCCTTCCAAAACATTTCAGTTTCAGCTATCAGAGAACTGTTGCTTGCTTAATGTAGTTTCATTTTATATTATTCTCTCTTGTAATAACTACCAAAGAGAGGCACATTGCTTTAAGGTCTCAGCCATTTTCACTACCAGCGGCATTAATCTTCATTTTCCCAGTATAGATTTCTGTAACATCTTAGCTTATGAAATGAGCTTATTTTCCTTATCTTCAGCATAAGAAATTTGTTTATATAAAATTAATTGAATTGTTTGGGGTTTTTTTTCCCTCTAGTTTTGTAGACATACTGTCTTTGTTTTTGTGACAGAAGAAGTGTTGAAGAAGTATTTTTGAAAACAGGCTTTTATTTTCACTCTTCTATTGACTTTCTGAGATGTCCTGTTAGTTTCTATCACACTTGATAGGCATTGAATTGTTATTTTAAGTGATTCTAAGCACACTGAAAGTCTTTGTTACATTTTGGACTTGAAAAAGAAGTGTTTAAAGTTGCTTTAAAAGGTAACGTCTGAGTGGTCTTAAAAAAAAAAAGAGAGACCTGCCTTTCTGCCCTAAATCCTGCAGGGCATATAATTACTTCTATCACATTGCCAACGATGGCAGTCTATAACTGAACTATTTGTGTTCCTTGTAAAAATTCACAATTGTAGAATTCCTTGCTTAAATGAATGGTTTTCCACAGACTAAATAATTATGTTCCACATATAAGTCAACTATGTAACTACGTTTCCTTTTCACATACTCTTCTGTCTTTTACATCAGCTAAATAGAATTTTAGAACCAAAGAATCATAGAATGGTAAGGGCTGGAAGGGACTTTAAAGATCATCTTGTTCAAACTGCCATGCCATGGGCAGAGACACCTTCCACTAGATCACGTTGTTCAAAGCCTCAGACAACCTGGCCTTGAACATGTCCAGCATGTCCAGAGCTTCTCTGGACAAGCTGTTCAGGTGCCTTATCAACCCTGCAGTAAAATAATTTCTTCCTAATATTTGATCTAAATCTACTCTCTTTCAGCTTCAAGTCATTACCGCTCATCCTGTCACTACACTTCCTGATAAAGAGTCCTTTCCCATCTTTTCTGTAGGCCTCCTTTATGTACGGGAAGGCTTCTATAAGGTCTCTGCGGAGCCTTCTCTTCTCCAGACTAAACAAGCCACACTGTCTCAGCCTGTCCTCATATCAAAAGGGCTTCAGCCCTCTGATCGCCTTCATGGCCCTCCTCTGGATCTGTGTCCTTCCTGTGCTGATTCCAGAACTGAACGCAGCACTCTAGGTGAGGTCTCACAAGAACAGAGTAAAGGGAGAGAATCACTTCCCTTTAAAAGCTGATCAGACTTCTTTTGATGCAGCCTAGGGTACGGCTGGCTTTCTAGGCTGTGAGCATGTATTGCTGAGTCAGGCTGAGCTTCTCATCCATCAGCACCACCAAGTCCTTCTTTTCAGGGTTACTCTTCATCCTTTTTCTGCGCAGCCTTTATTTATTCCTGGGATTGCGCTGATCCAGGTCTTGCCCAACACTTTGCATTTGGCCTTGTTGAACTTCATGAGGTTCACACATGCCCACTGCTCAAGCTGTCCAGGTTCCTATCAATGGCTTCCCTCCAGTGTGTTGACTGCACACACAGCTTGGTGTCATTGGCAACCTGGCTGTGGGTGCACTCTATCCCATTGTCCACATCTCTGACAAAGATGATAAAGAACACCTGTCCCAATACTAACCCCTGTGGAATGCCACTCCTCACTGGTCTCCACTTGGATATTGTGTCATTGATCACAAATGTTTGAGTGTGACCATCCAGCTAATTCCTTATCCATTGAGTGGTCCATCCATCAAATCCATGTCTTTCCAGTTTAGAGATAAGTATGTCATGCAGGACAGTGACAAATACTTTACACAAGCCAAGGTAGATGACGTCAGTTATTCTTCACTTATCCAGCACACTGTATCCCCATTGTAGGACACCAAATTCATCAGGCACAATTCGCCCTTAGTGAAAACATGCTGGTTTTCATCAGGCATCTCTTTATTTTCCATGTGTCTCAGTAGGGTTTCCAGGAGAGTCTGTTTCATCATCTTGCTGGGCACAGAGATGAGACTGACTTGCAGGTAGTACCCCAGGTCTTCCTTTTTTCCCTTTTTAAAATGGAGGGGGTTATGTTCCCACTTTTTCTGTCAGCAGGAACTTCACCAGACTGCAACGACTTCTCATACATGAGGGATAATGGCTTAGCAACTTTGTCTGCCAGTTCCTTCAGGCCCCATGGATCCATCACACTAGGTCCCATGGACTTGCAGACCTCCAGGTTCCTTAGATGATTTTCTCTTACAGTGGAGTGTTCTTCATTCTCCCAGTCTCTTCTTTTGCATCTTGAGTATGTAGCTTGAACTCTTGCCACTAAAGGAAGGCAAAAAAGTTAGCCTTCTCTATATAGCCTTCTCGGCACTGGTGAGACCGCTCCTCGAATCCTGTGTTCAGTTCTGGGCCCCTCACCACAAGAAGGATGTTGAGGCTCTGGAGAGAGTCCAGAGAAGAGCAACAAAGCTGGTGAAAGGGCTGGAGAACAGGCCTTATGAGGAGCGGCTGAGAGAGCTGGGGTTGTTTAGCCCGGAGAAGAGGAGGCTGAGGGGAGACCTCATTGCTCTCTACAACTACCTGAAAGGAGGTTGTAGAGAGGAGGGTTATGGCCTCTCCTCCCAAGGGACAGGGGACAGGGCAAGAGGGAATGGCCTCAAGCTCCGCCAGGGGAGGTTTAGGCTAGACGTTAGGAAAAAATTCTTTACAGAAAGGGTCATTGGGCACTGGAACAGGCTGCCCAGGGAGGTGGTTGAGTCACCTTCCCTGGAGGTGTCTAAGGCACGGGTGGATGAGGTGCTGAGGGATATGGTTTAGTGTTTGATGGGAACGGTTGGACTCGATGATCCCGTGGGTCTCTTCCAACCTGGTTATTCTGTGATTCTGTGATTCTGTGATATCCTGGATAACTAGGTCTTCCCTTTTCTTTCTGGAAAGGGTCCACATTCACCCTAGTCTTCCTTTTATCACTAACATACCCATAGAAGCTTTTCTTGTTGCCCTTGACATCCTTGGCCCAATTTAATTCTTTCAGGCTTTATCTTTCCTAACCTGGTCCCTGGCTGCACAAACAGTTTCACTGTATTCTTCTCAGGCTCAATTTTGAGTTTAAATTTTTCCAGGAGTTCCTGCTTCATCCATGCAGGTCTCCTGGCATTTTTGCCTGACTTGCTTTTTGCTGGGATACATCACTTCTGAGCTTGGCGGAGGTCGTCATTGGATATTAACCAACTTTGCTGGACCCCTCTTTACTTCAAGGCTTCATCCCATATTACTTTATCAGGTAGATCCTTGAAAAGGCCCAAGTCTGCTCTCCTGAAGTCCAGAGCAGGGATCTTGCTGCACACCCTCCTCACCGCCATAGGGATATTGAACTCCACCATTTCACAGTCACTGCAGCCAAGGCTTTCCTTGAGCTTCACATTCCCCACCAGCCCTTCCTTGTTGGTGAGAACAAGGTCC
This sequence comes from Phaenicophaeus curvirostris, assembly GCF_032191515.1. Taxonomy (NCBI): domain Eukaryota; kingdom Metazoa; phylum Chordata; class Aves; order Cuculiformes; family Cuculidae; genus Phaenicophaeus; species Phaenicophaeus curvirostris. The sequence goes on from NC_091393.1 coordinate 2,823,836, forward strand.
AGTATAGCACTTCTCCTCATTGGCTTTTCTGTCACTGAAGAAGGAAGTTATCAACAATGCACTCCAAGAATCTCCTGAATTGCTTATGCCATTCTGTGTCGTACCTCCAACAGATACCAGGGTAGAAGAAGTCCCATGTGAGGACCAGGTCTTGTGGACATGAGCCCGTGCTTATCTGCCTTTAGAGGACATCATCTGCTTGCTCTTCTAGTCCAGTGGTATGTAGCATATCGCCACTATGATATCACCTGTCCCTACCCTCACTTAAACACAGAACTCAAAGCTGTTGGTGGTTCCTCACCCACCCCCAGGTGGAGCTCCATGCACTCCATCTGGTCATTGCCATAGAGGTCAACACTCCCTCCTTGTTTTCCCTGCCTGTCCTTCCTAAAGAGCTGCTATCCCTCCATTGCAACACTACAGTCATAGGATCCATCTCAGCTTGTCTCAACGATGCCAACGAGTTCATAGCCCAGAAAACATGCACACATCTCTAACCCCTCTTGTTTTTTCCCCATGCTACGTATGTTTGCACAGAGGTACTTAAGCTGGGTTCCCAATGAATCTGACTTACTGCCTGGAAATCTTTTGTGTTGCTTTTTAGGTGCTCTCCTGCTGACCTGTGATCCTTCTTCAGGCTCTGGGCTCATGTTGCCAACATCGGTATCAAACTAGTAGGAGGGCAAAGGATTGAGGTTCCCCTTCCCCAGCAACTTTATTTTAAAACTCTTTTAATAGACTACAGGTGATTTCAAATCTGTTCAAACTACCATAATTTAACTGAAACTTTTGGTTTGTGCTTCCAGCTATCAATAGTGAGCTTGGTTTGGGTTTTTTAAGTGTGTGTGCGTTAGCTCCTGAAGTTCCTTTTTTTTTCAGAAGTCAGAATTTTACTATAAAATACCGTTAGATGAAGGACCCAATCACATCATTTCCACCTCAATTGCATTTTTATCACTGTTCCCTCCATGCCTGGTATATTTTCTCTTTTAATGTACTCAATGTCTGGTGTATATCTTATGCAACCTAATGAATTTCACGGTCTTTTTGAAGAAATTTAGTGGAAAAGATTAAGTTTTTTAATGTGGTGACTACATGTAGACCAGTTATCTGACACCTACAGTAGAGACATTGAATCGTCACCCTGCACACATTCATTCTTCTTGCCAATTTAATATATTTTTTTTCCCAAGAATCTCACTTAAGTATATTTCAAAAAAATTCTTCCTTTAGATGACCAAAGTTCATTTTATCAACTTGGACTGCATCAAATCACTTCTAAATTTGCAATCTATGCACTGAAGAGAGCAAATAATCATTACTGGAATATGACATCTGTGTAGCATATTATTTCTGTTTCATTGAGATAAATAAATACCAAGACCAAAGTTTTCACTACTTCCTGAAAAATTCTCCCAGAAGACTGGGGGAGCAGTTTCCTTGTGGAAAAAGATTTCCTGTAAATACCTAGAATTAGAATGATAGTAAGGCTCTTCAGAAGCCTAGAGCTAGAATCTACATGTTGAAAAGTAGTATTTGCCGTTCATCCAAAACCATAGGTAGCTGCATCCGTTTACTTAAGTAAGAAAAGGAAGTTTTGGATATTATAAAATGAAATTAAAACAGGACTCTAAATAAAGTTGTTTGTGAGAACATTATCATTTAAAGTTCCAATATAAAATTAATAAATAAACTAATAATTTAATGAATTTTAATTAAGAAAATAAATAGATTTATTATTTGTCTGGTTGATTGGTTATCCTAATCAGTACTTCAATTTTGACAATGGATACTTTAAAGAACTTCCAGAAATTATATGATTTTTTTTCAGATTTTCCCCTAATATAGTTTTGAAGGATTTTAAGATGAGGTATCTTTGTTTACTTAGTATTTTTTTTCTTTGAAGAGAGATATGAGCACATATTTTATCGTATACTTTATGAAATTTTTTAACAAAAGGTCAGTGTCAGTCCTTTATCTTTTCATGTTGAGTAGATTACATTCTTAAGATTTCTGAGAATAAGGACACCTTTAAGTGCTGAATATTTCGTATAATGTGGGTTTGGTACAAAGTTTTGTTTGTATAACATGATAACTCATGAAAGAAACTGATAAACTTCAAAATTTTCTCATTTTTTTGAATAAGAGGGCCTTTAGACTCATGATCACTTCTGTGTCAGTTTACAGATTACAAAAAAAGAGAAATAAAGCAACTGGCACAACAGAACGGTATAGGGACTAGGATATGCAGATATACATATTATTTTGTTTGAGCATTAAGAATGAAGGGCCTATATAGTCAACAAAGAAATAGTAATAACACAAAAAAAAACAAAATACTTCAAACCTTGCTTATTAATAAAATTTCATTTTAATCTCTGCTTTAAAGCATACTACAGCCTTACTAGTTTAAAGATCTCTTTCAGTTCTGTTTACTGAAAAATATATATCTTGCATTAAAAGAGCAGTGTCAAATTGGAATTCCGGAGATTGTATATTTATCTCAATACTCTAAACTGGGTCCTCAGGATAGGCTACATTAGGGAAGAAAAATATAGTTAATGTTTTTTTAGTTCTTTGCTTGAAGACTTCATCCTTAATTGTTTAAATCAACCACATTTCCATATAAGGTCTATATTTCCTAGAAGTCCTACATTTCCAGTTACCTCTTATTAATTTCTCTGTGGGTTATACCCACATCTGTTGTAAGATGGTCATGTTCTGAAACAGTGCTAACTTTTTTATTCTATAACTATTCAGAAGTGTGTCCTTTAACATCCTTATTCAGGAATCAAATCAGAAAGCTTATTATTATTTACAAATCCATTAAGCTCTGGCAATATAAAATCAATTGTCATTCTGGTAGCACTGAAGTATGCTTTTTGTGATCCTTGTCCATCTCTAAATAAGAGAATCTTCCTTCTATTACATTCAAATTAAGACGAAAATGAATTTTCAGTAAGAGCTTTAGTATATTTTGCCATAACTTTGCTTTCAGCATAACTCAAATCATCCAAGAGTTTACTCTATTTTCTAGAAGATGGTTCGAGTCCACATGAACTATTGCTCATTAAGGATATTGAGAATATAACCCATTCCGGTCATTTTCATTCATTCAGTGCAATAGGTGTGAAGAGGACTAAATCATTCAGATAGTATCTAACAAATACATACATACCTATTCTTAATTAAAATAACAGTTGAAGTACGTGCATGTCTCCTTTTTTTTTTTACAATAGCCCACTTGTGTGACAGAAGTCACACAAAAAACACACAGGTTTTTTATTAAATATAATCTTGAAATAAATATGCAGCAACGAGAGTATGTTTCCATCACTAAGCTCATCTCTTGCAGAAGCCAAGTCATTCTTCAAATGACAATTGTCCAAAAATAGTGATTCACAGAATTTCTATTCTTCAGAATAGAAGCTTCAGACAGAATTCCTTTCTGATTCTTAAAAGCTTCTCCCTTCCAAACAGTTTTCACTACTAAATGTTGCCTCTTTAATATATTCTAAGAATATGCATGAGTAGAACTAGTAGTCTATACAAGACCAAGGTCTCACCATATGAGAAGCAAAACTAAATATTTTTTGTCCTTATAAATATTGAATAGGCACAACAGTACTCCTTTAGATAGTGTATCCAAGAATGCTGAAGGGTCTAACAGGCAAAACAGAGTGAATAAAACCACAGATCACTTCTGTAGCCACCAAAAGCCCTTATTTAGATAGCTACTCAGCTGAAAACAGAAAGGAAGAAGGAAATCACCATCATAAAAGAAGAAGGATTCTTCTCATACATAAAATTCAATTTTTCAGTTGAATGGTAGGGAATTACATATCTAACAAGCCTGATGTGACAGATATCAACCAGATGCTTTCCCAGGTTTTGGTGACAGGGTGACAGTACCTTTCCTGTATGAGTTGCCCAAACCTTTTTAATCTTTAAAAAGTGACACTGGCTTATTTTTTAAACCAGTTAGCCTAACTCATGGCTGGAGATGAGGGACGGGACATCAAAAAAGAAAGGGAAAACATGACGTCAAAGACTCAACTATGAAAGCAATGAGTTCACCAACCACTATATAATGTAATTATAGAAGTATGTGACATTGTTTGCGTCAGCTATAAGATAAGCAATGGCTGTTATTTTCGGATATCAAGGAATGAAAAATACCCCCAAAGCACCCCAGGTTGTCTGACATGAGACAAACTTCCTTTTTATTATTGATGGACCAGATGTTCATAGGACAAATTTTGCAGTACATGTCTGTATTATTGTTGGAGAAACCTGATTTTTGTCAGGGTTCCAAGTGTATTAACAGGCCTTAACTACCCTGGCCCGTCCCAGTAAGGACACCCAATATCTACTTAGGAGCTCAGGACCTACATTTAACTGCTGACATTAACTGCCAGTCCTTGCCTGAGCTGTTTTGAATGGTGTCCAACCTTGCTTTCTCAGTGTACCCAATATCTACGTTCCAACCTTGTCACACAGCCTTGTCTCTGCCATCATCTCCTGTTGTTCCTGGCTGGACCCCATTAGTAACCAAACACAAAATCATTAGTAATGACTGTGCTTGGATTGTCATTTCTCCTGCATGTCTGAAAAATTATTTTATTTTGCAGTGAAATGCAGCAAGCAATAGAATAATAAGACCAAAATATAGGGATATCCACATAGATCCCATCAAATTTTGTGCCAGACTTGGGTGAAGAGTGGACGGGATGAGTCTACTGCCAAGTAAGTAGAATTATTAGGTCTAAATAAAGAAAAATGAGGAAAGGAGTCATTTAGTATAAGTGGATGTAGAAATATCTATTTGCTACTGCATGGATACAAAAACTAGTCATTTGCTAATTTGCATGGATTTGCATAATGAAAACATAAAGGAGTAATAGAAAACTATATTTGAGATTTCAACTGAAAGTTTGAATTCTTTCAAGCAATGAATTTCAGCCCTTTATAAATGGGTTAACACATTTCCAGTCACACAGGGGAAACCTTGATTTCTTGTGAGATACTCAAGTCTTGAATGTTTTGTATATGCAGTCTGGTTGCCATGAAGGTCAGATATCATCTGGGCTTATTTAAATAAGTATATCCACAGAAATCTTCAGCCTTTGTAAAACGAGTTCTGCAGGCATCACAACAATTTGCATTTGTCAGTTGACAGAACCTTAGAAATAGCGTTTGGAGACATTATACTCCCGCATTTGAGAAAGGAAAAGTAACATTTGCATTCTTTTCATTCTTTTGCCATGGACTGCTGGAGATTCAAAAAGTCTATTAAGAAGCCTCGCAAAAGTCGCGGTTTGTAGAACTGACTTCTCCAGAAAGAATTTTTCTCTATATTTACCACAGAGAAAGAAAGAAAAAAAAATTGCATTGTTAAAGGCGCAAAGTTCTCTTTCATTCTTTTCAGCAACTTAGACTAACTGCTGTCTCAAGTTAAAAAGAAAGGAGAATAGAGCCAGCAACTGATTGGGTGAAGATTTCTCCATGTAGAAATATTTCTTATGGACTTGTGAAGCAGACATGATGTATACAGAAAGCCTAACTGGATTTGTGTTAACAGTTAAAGTGGCAGGGGCTATTTATTTGAATAGAGGAAAGCAAGATTTAGTGTAGTAATAAACTACAAAACATAAATTTTGATTTCTCCAACCTTGATTTCTTCTAGGAAAGGGCCCTGTTTTTCACTCAGAGAGAAGTAATCCACAAACCTCTGTGATCTATCAACAAAAAAGTAGGCCCCCAGCCATATTGTGTCATGCTTTTGCTAAAAATATCTGCCTGTAGTTGTTTGTGTGAGACATGAATTGTTTTTCACTTCTCTGTGAGTGTTACTCAGCCCAACATCTTGCAAACAAACCTAGATTTTTTCCTTGTCTTGCCCAGATAACCAAATAGCAATGCAGTGGTCTATAATAGAAAGAATGATGGTTGAGGAATGGCCTTGTAATCCTTTGCTATATGAAGCACAAAGAAAGATGAAGGCTTTTTCACAGATATTTTTCACATCATTCAAATCAAATGAAAATGCTTTAGTTTTCCACTTACAGTTACCTCAATCTTCCTAAGGCAGAGGCATTCCTCAGTTGGTTTCAGGGGAAAAGCTGGTAAAAAATTCTGTCTGCAAATTCAGCTTCTGTTTTAAAAAACTACATGAATTTCTCACATCCTCCTTTCATTGTCATCCTTCACATTCCTACTTCTCTATCCTCATTATTATTCATGTACACATTTTCCTTTTTGGTCAAGAAAATTAAATGCCTATCTTTTGAGAGTCAAGCTCTATATTAGAAAAGTTTATTTACAGTATGTCACTCAGGTAAGTGTTCAATTAAGAATTAATAATGGAGTTCCTATTTTAATTAAATATTGAGTGGCTTTAAAAATACCTATTTATCTTAACAAAGATGAAGAAATAAATTCAAGTCTTTGTCTAACTAATCTGAAGCTCCAAAAGCTGTAAATTGTGCTGTAGTAAATCTACTAGAATTCTAAGAAAAATATTAATTTTCTCAGTTAATGCTGTGTCCAGAGTAGTACATGGGCAAGTCATAAAGACTTTGCTTAGTTAAACAACATCATCAGTACAGGCAAAACTTAAGAATTATTTGATACATTTTAAGTATTTATACAAGATGCATTTTAAAAAAAAAATGGTGCATAATCTATCAGGAAAATACAGCAGAAAGTGCTTAGAAGGTGATAAAGGTGATAAAAGGAAGACTAGAGAAAATGTGGGGCCTCTCTGGAAAGAAATGGAAGGCTTGATTACCCAGGACATGAAGAAGGCTGAGGTACTCAATGATTTTTTGCCTCAGTTTTCACTGACAAGTGCTTTAGCCACACTGCCCGAAGAAGAGAAAGAAAAGGCAGAGACTGGGAGAGTAAAGAACAGCCCACTGTAGAAGATCGGGTGCACAATCATCTAAGGCACCTGAAGCTGAACAAGTCCATGGCACTTGATGAGTTGTATCTACAGGTCTTGAAAAGAACCAGCTTAACCAAAGAAGCTTCCACAGAGACCTTATTGCTGTCTTCCAGTACCTAAAGGGGGTATATAAGAAATATGGAAAGGGATTTTTACTATGGAGTGCAGTGATAGGAAAGCAGTGACAGCTTTAAACTGAAACAAGGTGGATTTAGGTTAGATATAAGGACTAAAATACTTCACTATAATGGAGATGAGGCACTGGAATAGCTTGCACTGAGAAGCTGTGGAAGCCTCACACTGGAAGCTTTCAAGGTCAGGTTGCATGGGATTTTCAGTATCCTGGTCTAGTTAAAGATGTCCCTGCCCATGGCAGGGTGTTAGAACTAGATGATCTTTTAGTTCCCTTCCAACACAAACCATTCTTTGATACTATGATACTTCTTTTATCTTGGTTTACTGAAAAACTGTTCACAGTATTTACACCCATCTTGGCCTAACCTCATATATTGGCCGCATTTAGTTCAGCTGAAAACATGAATGGCCATGTTTTTTTCATGAATGTGTAGCATTCAGAATATTTCTCAGGAAAGTCAGAATTTTAGGTCTTCATCAGCCTAAGTACTCCAGGAAGAAGACAAATGATTTATGTCTGACTGTTATGCCGAGATATATGTCTTGGCTAGAAAGTTCTGGAAACCCACTTCCTACTACTAAGATAATAAGTTTTTTTGTTATCCAATGAAAATTTAGTTTCTTATTTTTCTTTTACCTTAGTAATTGATAAATACAATTTTCAGTATTTTCATTTAATATTTAATTTACTGTAAAGGTAACTATCAAGCTTGCTTCATTAGTTCCACTTTACTAGATATGACCTGGCTTTCCAAAATTTCAAAATTAGAAAGACGTTCTTCCTGTTCACAATGAAGGTGTAGATAGACAGTATAGTGCTGAATAAAGAAACTTATGTATACCACAGGTTAAATTGCATTGTATGTAACCTACCTAGTCTTCCTGAAAAGCTCATTCTACATTTTTCTCCAAAAGCTTAACTTTAATTTCTTCCCAAGTGTAAACTGAATAGTGTTTATTTGCAATTGGTCATGAAAACTACTTTTCAAAAAAATTCTTGAGGCGCACAAGTCTTTACCACGTTCTGAGGATAAAATCTCATTTTGAAAAATATGTTTTTTTAAATCCTACCTCTTTTAGCAAATCTGCTTTGAAAGATCCTGAAATAAACATTGCTAAGTTTGATGGCAAGGTTACTGGAGAGAGAGATGTAAAAGAGGTTATGCTAAATAGGTTTAACTTAAACCGAGTCTTTATACAGATGGGTTCTCAAAAATTTATGAAGAAAGTCTCCGTATATCTGAATCAAGTGCCTCCAACAGCAATGTTCTGTGTTTGTCATAAATTCTGCTGACCTTTCCTTTTATTGTAAAAGTTTACTCCAAGATGATGAAGACAGACCAACATTCCCCAATGCAGAAGGCATGGCTACTCTAAGCATGCGTAAGTGAAATCTCTTCCCTTACCTTGTTCCCTATTTGTATTCTACAGCTTTTTGAGAGAAATGAAATTACCATACTGCTGTAAATTCTGATGTTTTGATACTTACGAGTTGTTCCTTTTCTCGCAGTTAGGAAGACAAACTATAATTTCAGACTCGTAAGGTCTGAAAATTCCCAGATACTTATTTGATGATATTTGACTCTACAGCTTTGACATCAAATCATCTCATTTCAAAAGTCATTTTTATCTCATAGAAAAGCATTGCTACTGCAGCTTTGAAATGCTTTAGTTAATACACCTATCATATATCCACAGTATCATATACTGTCAAATATAAACTGAAATATACATTTAAACAGACTTGAAATGAAGTATCTTTATCTCATTGAAGCAAACGTATTTAACATTGAAATGAAACACAAAAGTGACAATATAGTTTGACACATTTTCCATGAGAAAAGAAAAAAATCAATACATTTTTATGAAGTTTTCTATTTTAATGAATTGCATTTCCCAAGAAATGCATTATTTTAAAAATTATTTTCAGCCACCTTTATTTTCAGATGTCTTTTCTCCTAACACTACTCCTGTCATTTACCACCTGCTTTCATTTTTTTTTTTAGTTACTTATGGTTCAGGTTGCTCTGTATGCATTGGCTGATTGTAAACATCTGAACCTACTGCCCTAATATATAAAATGTATGTCTCGTGACATGGGCTTTAAATGTGACACTGCAGACACCCCTGATGTTTCAAGGTGGTACAGTAAGTCTGTCAGGACCATCATTACTGAGCATCACCTTCTTGTTATATTCTTGCAATTAAATGAAGTGGTCATCTCAACTTGTTTCTGATCTGTTTCCTGCTGTTGCAAACACATCTTATCCTTTGCTCAGTACGCATTCTGAGTTGTATTGTTGCTTTTGTCCTTTGCTTTCCTCTGCCTTCAAAACTGTTAAGGTCTTTCAAAATGACATGTCTGTTTCAAATTAATATCTTTGATAAGACTTCTGATTTCTGTAAACTTTATTTTGAGAGTATTAAGCAACAGAAAATAAAAAGCAGCTGAAAATTACTTCTTAAAAAAACTGTGAATCATTTTACAGTTGCACAGACACTTTTTTTCTGTATTCGATGATTTCTTACTTTGATCAGACAGTTCACCCACTTGCTATTGTAGAATGGTTTTCCATATTGTTAGATTTAATTGTTCACTTCAGAATAATTATAGCAAAGGAAAATTCTGAAAGGAGTCCTGTTCCCCTGCAGCCTGAAATCCTGTGTAAGTATTCTTATTTACAATAAGTGGCACTGACACTAGTTTGAAATTTAAATGATGACAAAGAAATCATCCAGATTTTTCATGGGCAGAGGCTTTTGCTTACTCAGTGGAAACCTAGATAGATAAGATATAGGCTGTCAAGATGTCTTAAGGCAGAGAGGGCTGCTAAACACTGTACGTGAAAATCTACATTATAAATTATTTAAATACGCTTATTTTTAAAGTGGGTTTTTGTAGTCAAATAGTGTCACTGACCCCTTCTCAAAACCTCTTCTGTGTTTTAAACAGAGTCACTTAAAAAATAGCAAATGGAATATATCTAAATCTCTGTAGGATTATAGAAGGTTAAGATGACACTTTACACTTATAAATGCAGGGTAAGGAGATCTGCAGCTTGGAAGACATAAAAGAGTTTGATTACATGCTCAAAGTTTCTATTTAACCATTCAGTAGGAGCTATATCTCTATTGATGTCAACGTGATAAAAGATTTATATTACAAAATGTGTGTATAAAGCATAGTCTCTAGTGAGATGAAAAAGTGAAATGATTTATTTCTTGGCATAATTTTAAATGTCATCAGTTAAGTTTAGGGGATGCATTTGCCAACAGGTATTAAATCCTACAGTTTTACCAACAGCAAAATACAAAATTATTTGAGTGACATGTGGAGGCAAAAAATACAAAAAAATGTAAATCTTTCAAAGGAAATTCAAATTATTGAAAAAACACGTGGAAGTTTCCTTTATATTTTTATAGCCATAACTTAAAATATAGATGATGCTGACTAACATGCACTCTTTAAATAGGAAAGGACATTTGTTCCCAAATGGCTTCTGTAGGGATTTAAGATGCTTTTAACTTTTAACATCCTGTGTCATCTTCTGTTTTCAACCCTTGATTTGATTGTAGCATAACCCAAATAGTAAGATTAATCTAAGTATACATTTGAATAATGATGGTTGTGCTTTCCTTTGGATCCTTGTATTCCTGCACTAGCTATTCAAAATAGATCATCTATAGCAGGTAACAGAAGTGTTCTGTAATGATTGTCAGGGATATCAGGCCCTGTTTCTACCCATTGTTTTGTGATAAATGCCTTCTTCCACTGTCAATATAAGAGTTATTCTGCCTTTTGTACTATGACTCTATGAAGAAATTTGTGTCATATATTTTTACAGTTTATATATAGGTTCAAGCAGAAAGAAAAGTTATGTAAATAATTTGCAGCTTGAGTAGCGACACTGCTTTGTGATACTAATTACTGCGACAAATGTTTCCTTGTTTATCATTCTTCTAAAAATATTTAGTTTCGCTGTTGTGAACTAATGACTATATCACTTGTACTGCCTTCATGACGCAGACTTGAAAGCTTATCCTGCAGTTTACATATTTTCCAGGATGTGATCACTACTAAAATCGAGCATTTGCCGTGCAGTTCCACTGGAACTATAGTACAGAAATTAACTCAGTGTAAACCAGGGCAAGTGATAACATATTTCCAGTTTTCTTACTTAATAATCTTTCCTTGAAGAAGAGACTATCAAATAATTTGATTTAAATAATTCTATGTGCATATGCGTACATACATATTATGGAGGTAAACTGATGATTATTAGTGTTTTGATATCCTTTTTTTTATTGTCAGTACATACATAGTTTATTACAGAACAAATTTACTTTTTCTCCCCAGAATCACTTCCACCATATCACACAATTGATTCTCACCTAGTAATCAGGCAGTTATATTTACTGTAACTGTCCAGTAGATAATTTATTAACTATCCACTATTTTAAACTTGGCTCCAAGAACAGAACAAATACTTTTCTGTGAGCTTCTTTTTCAGTATATGGGTTATATGGACAAAAAAATTCTTAGAGCTTTGCCTAAACAAGGCACAGAATCTTTGATTACCTTGGGTTGCAACAGATGAAACCTGATCATACCTAGATGCCTCTTCTTCTGTGGATTTATCTAGTGAAGAGGACTTAAGTAGATATGTCTAAGTCTGTATCTCATGATAGGAAGCAATGCTGTATTCCTTAATCTAACATTGACTCCCGCTATCATTCACTCCGCAATTCTAGCTTGGGTATGGAAGCAGTATGAATGGATCTGCAGCACCCGTATAATGCTGGAGATTCTTATTTGCTAGAACATTAATGCAACTATGCTACTTGCTGAAGCAGTCTCTGTCAGGGACAGCTCAGATTACTTCCCACAGCACTTTTTGTAGACACATTCCATAGCATTTAGATGTCCTAGAAATGGTACCTTTAGCCTTGTAGCTTTGTGTAGGAGTGAATAATTTATGTGTGAGTTGTTTATGTTTGAATGTTTCAGTGGAATACTTCTGTATTACAGAATAAGGTTCACTGCAACTGTAGGCCTGGCTTCACCATTCACATTTCAAATGCCAAGATAGGTAGGTATGTCTGTAAGTGACCACAGCATCCACTGTGCAGAAATGTGCTTCAGAGTAAACATTTCAGATTTTGAAAATCACAGAGCCTAGACATAGACTAAATGCTCTAGGCAGCTTTCTTTGGCATTGCATTAGCTCTTGGCCTTGCCACTAGCTCTTTCTGGGAAATACAGACCACATTCTTCACCTGGCCTGAATATTTAGTTGGTGGTAACAGATTATGTTCTTATAAGAAGCAATTTTATATAGCTGAGTTGCCTGGACTTTCAATTGACTGCACACAGAGCCTGAACCTTTTGACAGCTGAGCTCAGGCAGGAAGCTGCCTTCTCAGGGGGATATGCTAAGTCCTAGAACACAGTCTTAAAGTTAAAGAACATAAGCCAACCTGTGCAGACTCTGCTTCTCTTTTCTGCATCTTTGACTAAGATTAGGCAACAAATTCACTTTGATAAGGTGTACAAAGCGCTTGAGGCAGTGGTCCTTTTCTGTACAAAGGCCTAGTTGACTGCACAAAAACAGAGAAAAGAGTCAAGCTCCTCAGCATTAAAACTTCTTTCCCATTCGCGAGCATTTGCGTCTTACTGTCAAGCAGCAGTCAGAGCACAGAAGGTAGACGGTGGGATGCAGTCATCTCCTTCATATTCTTCCTCTTCCTCCCACTTCTTGAAGCTGATATTCTTGAAGAAGGCATGTGCCATGGGACTAAGAAAGCAGTAAGCAAAAGTTAGGGGAAGGCTAAAAACTGGTGCTCGGCACTCTCAAGGCTCCTTTCTGCTGAACAAAACTAGAACTTCGTTCTGCTCACAACACTGCTTGCACTTATTGCGTCAGTCATTGGACAAAAACTAGAAATAATCTGAAGGAGAAGAAATCGGGTTTGAATGGAGGTGGACATGGTTGTTGCAGTCTATACAGAAATCAATGCTGTCTGTGTTTGTTAGACATGCTTGAAGAACACTTGACAGTTGAGGTTCCCCTGGGATTCAGAATGAGTTTCAACATCTGCCTTTCATAGATCTCAAGGACACAAAAGCTTTGTGGTCCATGGTGCAAATGCTTGCAGAGTGAGGCAGTGAAAGGAACATGCTTTAGGAATTGTTGTTTTTTGAAATCTTATTTTTTCCATTTCACCTAAGTTCAATTCAGATGTCTAACGGTTAGACCAAAGGCAGTGAAGTCTTATAAATGATTTGTTAAAGTCTTATCCCATGCTTTGCCATAAAATGAAGTCTACATAGGCTATAGAGGAAAAAAAAATTGTGCATGTTTCTTCATGTATCTGCATGCTAGGCACACACTGTGCACTGGTATCAAGAGGAAGGTTGCACTTCATTCATGATTTCTTTTAAGAGCAGAGTTACAAAGCTACTTTGTGTTGAGAAGCTCAGGGATTAAGGTCTGGTAACTGGAATGCAGATGCAGCCTCTGGACCCTTAGTAGCAGACTGCAGCTAGATTAGGACTGGACAGATTTTTCTTGAATGGAGTATCACTTTGGACAAGTGTCACAGCCCAATAATGGCTAGTATTCTGCTCCATTAGCTTGAAAATCTCTCTGAGAAAAATGTGAGCTGAAGTAAAAACTGATATTTTATTTTGCACCAAGAGGACTGGTCACATTTTCTTATGTGGCAAATTTTTCATTCTTCATTGAGACAAAGTATCACCCTGCTTCCTTCAGTTCGTATTCATTCTTTCAATCTATAGGGGCAAATGTGGGATGCATTGTGTTAAACTCTGCAGATCATCCTTGTCAGTTAAGCGGCTCTTCAGTTCACATCTTATTTCTTATTTTTGCTGCAAGAAACCTAATCAGACTCGCTATTAGCACATCCATATGTAGATAAGCATAAATATTTACCCTCACAGCCAATAAACTTTCTCATGCTGCAGCCTTTATTATGTAGCAAAACTCTAGTACTACCTCAGAAGATGGGGAAAAAAATAGTCTGACGTCTATTCACCATCAGTGTCAGCAGCCATCAGCTCCCTAAACCCTTAACATCACTTTTGGTATGCAGTGAGTGATTCACGTGTTTATGAGCTGTCTGCTTTCCAATATTTTGATTCTGCAACAAGGTCTTGTATTTGGTATTACCAAGTATTAGCTTGATAGCATTCCATTAGATACTGTTAGCCTAAAAATCCAGTTGTTTCATGATATAACATCAATTGTAAATTTGTTGTTTGATCTATGTGCCAACTGGTTATGACAGGACACAATGTGAATCCAGGCTTTATTTTGATTGACAAAATTCCTCACATGTCATTAACCTGTTCATGGACACTTTGTTCTTTTCCAATCAAAGTCCAGTTATTTAAAGGTATGAGAGTTGGTTTGTTTTTTTCGTTCTCCCCACAGTTAGGATATGTACTCAAAAACAGGACATTTTTTCCATTTTTGTTTACTTTTACTAAAACCTGAAATTGAGTAGAGTGAAAAACTGGCTTGCATAAGACTAATATCTAATATCCTGTAATCTTCATTAAAAATAAAAAACAACAAACCAAAGCAAACCATTAAAAACAAACAAACAAACAAAAAACCCCTAAAACCTCCAAATCTGAGAACTTTTTGATTCTTTCTTTCTTTCTTTTTTGTGTTTATTCATGTTCATTTTTTTGAATAATATTCAAGAAAATACATAATGTGAAAATAAAAGTTATTTTACTAATGTTCCAATACAAGATAATCTGTGGTTCTGGACTTTGGTACAAAATTTTGGCAACTTGGGGAGTTTAGAGTCTGTTGTTAAATTCCTAACTGAAACTTGTTTTCAAGTTTATATTTTCTAGTGGGGAAAAAAAATAAAAATGTTCCTCAACACCTTCTTACCACCGATAAGATATGAGGTCAACATATATCTGTTTGGCTTAGGGAAACTAAGGGCTTATCTACTTGCATTGTTCAGCAGAATTCTACACTATGAGGGTGGTGCGGTACTGCAGCAGGCTGCCGGAGAAGTCATAGATATGTTCAAGGCCAGATTGGATGGGGCTTTGAGTAACCTGTTCTAGTTGAAGATGTCCCTCCCCATGGTAGGAGGGGCTGGAAAAGATGATCTTTTAACCCAAACTGTTCCATGATTCTATAAATTAAAAAACTTTTACAGTTCAAGGAAAAGCATCAGATCCCTCTACTCCTCAAATCTTTTCAATGGCTCTGATGATAATAACAGCATTTCCAACAGTTTTCTTAACAATGTTAACTGGAGAGTAATCTCTGTGAGGAAGTCCCCAAATACCACTTCAGTTAAGAAACACATACAAAGACAGGATAACTGCTAAGCCAGCTGCCCAGAAGCAAAGAAAAATTAATTTTGCCTGAATTTCCTTTAAAGTTGAATTTCATTGCCCAGTTTCACAGAAGCTTCCAATACATCAAGGATAAGATTGGTGCCATCTGTCTGGCATATGTTAACCAGGAAAGATTTTTCTTGTGATACACCCCCCCCACACACACACACCCTTTTTTTTCCAGACGTTTTATTCTTAACATTAGATCTTGAAATGTTTCTGGAGTATGTGACATCTATTCAAATATATAGTATAAAAATTTCTCATGTTTTAAGACTTCTATTCAACACAGAGAAGAAACTAATAGAATGCAGTTGGGAGGATGGGGTGACCAAGGCAATTGAAAGAAAACAAGATAAATCCAGATGAACTTTCTTCATCCCCATCAACCGTTCCTTAAGACAACTATCTTTAGCAAAATACTGATTTAGTGATAAAATATGGCTAGAACTGATTCCAGTAATGAGCTAATTAAAACTATTTAGGCAAGAAGGATTTTAATTAGAAACTAAACATAATTTTATCTTTTATGCAAAGGCCTTTTGAGTTTGAGTTTGGGCTTTCTCCCTCGCAGATTTTTTATGCCTCATGGTAGTACCTGACGACGTATGTTCAGAAAAAATCCTGCAAAGTAGTTTCTTTCTTCTTTGCTGATGATAAGCAGATGTACGTTTTTTGGTTTTTATTTAAAATATCTAGGAAGAACTATGAGATGGGTAGGTTGAAAAGTAAGTTAGTATTGAGCACACTGAGTATGATCCAATTGGCAAAATTTCACAGAAAATTTCACAGAACTACCTGGATAAAGTTAAATACAAGTTCAAAATCATAGTTTCAGGTGCTGAAGTGGTTCTATTGAAGAAAATACTGAAGAGAGGCAGACCAGTTCTGCTTTTCCAAGTCTTCATACATGCCTGAGTTTTTCCAGACATACCATAGAATCTTCTATAAAGTTAGGTTGTGTTTTCATCCCTCTGATCAAGGTATTTGAATTTCATTATGGCTCCTGAAATAAACTGATTGGTGCTTCAAAATAAAATTTACATATAAGTTCAGTCCATACAGTTACATATTATCTCTACTTGTCACATTACATAAACATTAATACTATTTACAGACGTAAAAATAATGCAATCTGATCTATTTATTCAGTTATTGCTGCTGGTTGAGTTGTAGCATGTTACTTATAAAGGTATTAATCTTGAGCTTACTGCTTCAAGTAATGTTGATTCCTACACTGTAGAATATTAAGTGGGTTTTTTAGGCAAACTAATTGTAACAATTTTAAGCTGCCTTTGCTTTCTTGTTAGGACAGCTTGTGGAAAATTTACAACAGAGCAAACCAATTTATAAAGTATCTATTGTTACTATTCTACAAAGAGCTTAAAAAATATAAACTTATTTATAAAGCATAGATGTCTTTTAGCACAACTGAGAAAGGTATTGAACAATCTGGCTCATAACCAGAAATGCACTTAAGTACATTTAATTTCAGCCTCCATAGTGGCTTTCCTGATCGGAGCTCCAACAGTTCAGCACCTTGCTTGATTCACTTTTAAAAGAACTCACTAGCCAAATGCTTTGTATTGCACCTAGACACAACATGGTAAATAGGCAATAAAGATGAGAATAGTCAGAAGGATTATAATCATCCTGTGGTTGCACATTTTAATATATGTATTGTTCTAGTGTTTTAAAAGTGCATATGGATTCCCTTATGCTGTCATCACAAAGCAGTCTGTTTTTTGACAGAAATATACATTCTAAGGGCAAATTTAAATTGTAGGGTTTAGGCCTGGTCTTATGCTGGAACACAGCGTCTATGGACCGATGTAGAGATTTTTATGTGAGTGAAAAATATGAAAAGATAGCTAGACATGTCATGAACAAGTAGATGGAGGGAAGAACCAAAAACCAACCCCCCCCCCAAACCTGAAAACATTCAAGCAAGGACAAAAAGTGCTAAGAGGAAAAGGGTTATTTTCAGAATAATGTCAATTCCCTGTTCTTCTCCTGCCTTCCATTTCCCCCAACCTCAGAATTAAGTCCTTTTCTGAGTGCCAAAACAGTAACTGCTTTTTCAGATTATGGCAGGTGGAAGTAGCAGGGACATTGCCCAAGTCTGTAGGCTGGCTGTAAAGAGTGTTAGACAAGTCATTGACCCCGATAGATCTCACTCTTTAGATAAGTTTCACATATATCTACATGAATAACTTCCCCTGGATTTATTTTAGGAGAGTGCAAAATCAAAATGGGTGAATTGGGCAGAGTCTTAATTTAGTTCAAGCTGCCATAATTTGCAGGTGAAACTATCCTGTAAAAGTAAAGGATTCTGTAATGTGTGAGCTAAAACAGAACTTTGAAATTATACTTTTCTTCAAAAAAACAAGGACATGACTGGGTTTATATGATACAAACATTAGGGCAAGTCATTGTAAATATTTCTTTCAGTTAGTGAAATAATTAGGTAACTTTCTTAATAGCATGCAGTTCTTATCATCTTAGGATAAATAAAGTGACCTAAAATAGGTCAACCTTCGTGTTAGAATTCTCCATTTCTCTTTAGTAATGAAAAGGAGAGTCCGGGATAATTAATTTTGATGTACAAAACTAGAGCTCATTTCTGTTGCACAGGTATGTTTACCTAATCCCTTTAAAATGTCGAGGGGTGTCTAAGACATCTGCACAGTGTTGACAGATATGGCATAGGACATGAAAGAAACCTAATATAAATGAAAAATTCAATACTTAAGTTTAGGTATCACGCTACAAACTGCTGCCTATGAGCTATTATTCTAGACTTATAATCAATGGGGTCAGATCACTAAAAGCTGTGCAAATAAATTTTAAATGGCAGAAATGTAGCAGCTACTAACACAGCTTGCTTTTATGGTGAACTGCATGTATGTGCCTGGAACAGAAGCGACCCTTGGCTGGGATTCCTTTGCCCAGACTAGACTAGAGGTTAAGCTGAAACCATTTAGAATCGACTTCACCCCACACTCATGTTTTGTCACCTCATTTGCTTTTCCTTCTGATTTTGGAAACCTAACATCAGCTACATCCATCCTTATTCTTGCTTCTTACCCTCTGGCAATTTAAATTTCACACTGGTGTTTCATCATGCATCACTTAAAAATAAAGAATATCTCTGGCAGCAATGTACTAGCACTACTTAACAGTGCCTGCAACAGTCACTGGCAGACAATTTCATTAAATCATACACAGATAAAAAACAGCAGGAGATTTAAGTGAGAGTACTATTTAGGTTTGGGTTTTTTGGTTTCTTTGTTTGTTTGTTTATTTGTCTGTTTTATAGCTAGCTGTAATGGTAAAAGAAACTCACTGAGGGCATAGCTACTACTGGGAATTTCTTAAGCTGAACAGAAATTTTCCCAGAAGGACAGAGCACAAACAAACAATATTTTTTGCATTGCATTTATAAATCATATTTTGTATTCCTGTCACAATTTCAAAACTATGCACGTCACTTAATTAATTTAATTTAGCACACAAATGGTAAATACATTTGGTGTTTAAATCATATAAACAGTGATTATGGTAGCTGTTGTGATGTATTTGGAGTCTACCCAGACCACTAAAAAGAGTCAGCTGGGACCAACATACATTCATCTAAAGTTTATTTGTAGATGAATGGAGTTATATGCTTTGCCCAAACCAGCAGCTGGATGCACAAGCACTCACTCTGTCCTTTCAGTCACTTAAATGGCCTCTGAAACTTCGAGCTGCAGACTCTGGTACTCAGCCTTTCCAGGCAACATGGATGTTTCCTGATTTCTATTGATTCATAGCTTCCTCAAAAGCAACATATTCTATTTTTACCTGTTTCATGACATTTTTCACTCCTGTATTCCAGAATCAGGTGGCTTTAACAGCAAAATAAAGTACAGATTTATTTTGTAAACTGAAAGTCAGGTTTATAATTATACTCTTTGAAGCAGACTAAAGAAAATAAATACATATATATAAATGTATTACTAAGTACAATTTAGCAAGACGTCTTCCTAGCTGGTGTGATACTTTTCACTTAAACTTTTTTATGTCACAACTTCATCCTGCAGAATCCTGTACTGCATTTTTAATAAAGGTCCTGATCAATAGGCATCCCACAACAAAGCTAAGAAAAGTCAGTTGTATATAGTGAAATCACAATGCAATGCAAGAAGGACGTTCACATTTAATATCCTTCAACACAATCTGATCAAGTAAATTTAGACCATTTGTCATTTTCAAAAATTTCTCATCTGCAGCCGTATGTGTATGTACATATATATATATGCACACACCTGGTTTACCCAGTTCTGGACTTTTAAAGTAGTTTTGCTTTTTCCAAAGGTGTCTTTGCAGAGATGAATACTGAAGTGTTTCTACTGAGTTATGCAACAAGTCAGTCATTACTTTATAATTACCTTTTAATCATTAAGCGGTGTTAAAAGATTTTGCTTTACCTTAATTCTTTAACTAGAAGTTTTCATACATAAAGCAATAAAATAATAATGAAATTCTCCTTATGCTTCTTTCTACTGAGCACTGAGCCCAGAATGTTATTTATTATTTGCAGTTCAATAACGTGTATCAAATCATCAGGAGGTGAATAAGTAGGCAAGTATGAGGTTAATGTAAGATTGTGTGTAAGAAGAGCTGGAAACTCGCAGCTCATGGAATCCTGAAGAGCAGAGGGCAGATAAGGTACAGTCC
Source organism: Phaenicophaeus curvirostris (assembly GCF_032191515.1). Lineage (NCBI taxonomy): Eukaryota > Metazoa > Chordata > Aves > Cuculiformes > Cuculidae > Phaenicophaeus > Phaenicophaeus curvirostris. The sequence continues at coordinate 2,844,024 of NC_091393.1, forward strand.
CTGTGAGAAATTTCCAATACTTTACTAACTATATGCATAAAAAAAATGAATTTCCCATCTACTTCAGAAATGAATAAAAGATTATCTTTGACTGGAACAGGCTTTGATGAGTTTTTAATCTATATGATTTGGGTTGTAATTTTTTGTTCTGCTCCATGCAGCATGGTGACCTGTATGAGGAACCTGGCAAAGTGAAAAAAAACTTGAGGGGATAAACTTGTGCCCTATTCTTTTCTCTGCTCTAAGCAAGACATTTCCCTACTTGCATGAGAAGAGGGATATAGGGATATAAGTGTATGCATGAATTCAGAAACAGGTATGTATTTGACTACACTAGTCATACATCCATTAAAACAGAGCTTGCACATTTACTGTCACACCAATGATAGGTTATCAAGCAGAAATAACCTAGGTCCTATCTTTACTTTTTCTGGAAAAGGCATACTATTTCAGTAATGCTTCCTTGCTGAGAGAACTGTCATTAATAAGGTAAGCCCTTTTTCGATAATTCAGAGGTATCTTATGGACACATTTCCTTGTGCAATGAGGCAGAACCATGATGAAAAGTTTTAGTAGTAAGTTACAACAGAAGTTTTATGAGATCTCCTTGGGCTGTCTTCTCCCCTCTTACTGACTAGAAAATAACATTTTTCTTCATATTGCTGTCTTGTATACTTGTATCTGAAGACATTTTTAGAGCAGCTTTGAACATAGCACTTTCCAGACTTATATTTTGAGATACTTATCACTGATGCTTTTCACTAGTTTACTGGAAAGAATGATATTCCAATATGATAGGTGGAAGGAGAATTGTCATTTTGAAAATATAGAAACAGCACAGAAATACATAACACACCATTTCTACAAGCAGGTGAGGGTGAGATCAGTGTCAAATGACAGCAAGTAACCTTGAGGACATACAAGCAGCACAATTATCTGTACTTCTCTCATTATATTTTTCTAGATGAATAACAACTGGACAGTATGACAAAACTATAACTGATCTTCTTACTGGAGGTGTGCTATTGTTTTATGGTAAAAAGATGTCCTGTAGGCAAGCTGGCAGAAATATGAAGCATTGCAATGACTACTTTTGTGAACATATAGATAATTCTGTGATTCATGAAAGCTTGTAACAGATTGCTATTGGTTTATTAAGAAAAAAAGTACATGAAAAGAACTGACTTTTGCTCACTTTATTGTAAATAATCCTAGCTAGAAGCTAGCTTTTGAGTATTTTCTGCATAAATAAGACCATAGTTAAAACTTGCAAGCATTTATGCTTTTACTCTGTCAACTCTTATACAAAGTGAAATCTGCCTTTTTCCCTGTAGGATTAGTGAGATGCAATTTCTCCAAAGTGTGTAGTAAATTGGTTATAAGAAAAATAGCTATACATTTGTTAGTTTGGCTTGCCATCTCTTAGAATTGAATCCTATTTAATCTACCTCTGCAAATAGTTGACCCAAATTACGTATTTCCGTCAAACTCGGAAAAAACCAAACCAGTATTGTTTGAGAAATAGTTGACCCAAATTACATATACCAATTTGTTCTTTTACCCATTAAATAAGTCTCAAATTCAAGTTATGACTTCTAGAATATGCTTCTGGTCTGATCTCTTATTTTCATAAACTAACAAGGGCAAAGCTTAGGCACCCAATCAGCATCTGTGTTCAAGGCCCTTAGTCTTTATATGGGCTCTTCAGAGTTATTGGAGGCCACAGGTAACAGCCTAAAGAATTCCAGTTCCTTATGATACAGAACTTGGTGATAACTGTATGCTACAATGAGATAGAGCTGAATTTTAGAAAAAAATATACTCTTATATATTTATCATTACCATACTTAAATATATTTGCTTTGCATATGCTATCTATGACTGAAGAAAACAACACTGACAGTGAAAGTTCTGTTAACTGTAACTGCAAGAGGACAAAGTAAACGGAATAATTCGTCTTTTTGGCCTTGGAGAATTATATAGCAAATAATAACTATGCATTAAATAAAACTCAAAGTCATTTATGGTTTTGTGTGTATTCTATATGTATTTCTGATTTTTCACAAGCTTAAACTAATTCACTGCCACCATTTTCCCCATGTCATTTTTTGCTGCTTTTAGGCTCCTAACTGCCTCATGATTTCAAAAGTAAACTGAACTTAATATTTTAATGAATAATTATGAATGGAAAAATAAGTGCACCTTCAGTGCTCAGCAGCCCAGATGGGGCAGCAGGAAGCATTGTGTTAAACATCTCACAGCAGATTACATTATTCTTTACACGGAGAATTGAGCACTGTGTCATGCCCCTTCAAAGTTTTTACTTAGCAGCTCTGTTAGCTATTGCTTAACAGTGGCATAAACCTTATTCCACCTATTCTTTGGACAGAGGTTTCAAGCTAGAAGCATATTTACAACAACAGAGGGGACATGATTTTAGGGAGTCTTTTTTGCATGCTTTCAGAAAAAGACTCAGTCTTTATTATTTCCGTTCTTAACTGCGTTCAGGGATCTAGCCCCAAATACATTATTCATAAAATGGTTTATGTGTGAATGTTAAATCAAATGGAAATTTCCCTGGAGAGAAAAGTGTCCTAATAATGTACACGTATTATGGGAAAGGACACTATTAAGGAAAAGTTACCATATCCACATCTTTTTAACAGGAGTCTGAGTAGCTCAATATAAACTGGAAGGTTGAGAAAAGACAAGAGAAAAAATAGATGACTTTGGAATTCTAATAATTTTATTAGCTGATCTTTGTAGCTCAACTTTATGAAAGTTTATGAAGTTTTCTTTCTATTGCAATGACAGTCAGAAAGGTATGCTTGTTAAGAGTTGTCCAGTTGCCAGATGTATTGTTAGTATTTACTACTACATGCATAATGAAAGAGTTCTAATCCACCTAAAATACATGGTTCATAATCTGCATGAATAATTGAAAACTTTCTCTGCTATTTATCAGGAAAGATCTGTGGAATAACTTTAAACATACACTACTTACGTGTAATAAAAGTATTTGAAATAATTAGTAATCTCTGTTTGGTGAGGTTAGGAAGAGAGTTGCTGTTGGCAAGCTTCAGTAAGATATTTGGACTTTATAAGAAAGACCTTTGGATTATTGGAATCAATGGGGTTAAGTCATTACTTTTTGGATCCATTCCTGACTTGCTAGTTCATGGAACTAACAGTCCACAGGTTGTTTTGCAGCTGATAGAAGGATTTAGGAAGCACACAAAATTTATTGAAAGATTTTCTGCATACTTATATTTGAGTTGTCATTGTTTCCCTGATCATATGCTTTGCAAATATTGACTACTTTAAGCTGAACAGATTTTAAGCAGTCAGATTTGAAAAATAGTAGACCTTTCTGGTTTGGTTTTTTCCGAGTTTGACGATTTCTTATAACTTTTATTAAAACATTAGGGCAACTATTATGGAATTAAAGTCATTATGGATTTAAAATATGACAAAAATATATTTTTATACAATCATGCTTTCACTAGAAAAAAACTTTGAATGAAAAATATAATAACCCATGTGATACAAGGCATCAAATACAGTCCTTGCAAACCTAGGTTTAACCCTCTGTTCTTTAGGAAGAAGAAAAGACCATTCAGACAAGAGGGAAATAAGCTTTTTAAGACATTCATTTCTGTTGTAGGCTTGAGTCAGATATCCAAGATACACTACTTTTGTAAGTATGGATAAGTTAGAAAATAGAGTTATGATCTCCAATTCAAGACACACATAGGTTCTCCTCTAGCTCACTATGTGTGTAACACAGTGACACTCTCTGTCAGAAACATACTAACATTTTTAGTTTCACTCTGCAGAACAGGAACAAAGATAGAAATATTAAAGTGATAGTTTAAAATCTGAGGGAGTTTGTAGTAGAAAATAAAATTTAAGCCAAATTGTCATCATGGAAGATTAGTACATTAACATTGGGGCAATCTTTCCTCTTTAGAAGCTCTTGCCTTAGGATTTCAGTAACTTCCTCTTGCATTAATCACTACTCACATTTAAAGTCATCCAGCTTGTTTTTCCAAGCAGATTTAGTAAGCAATGAAAGAAAGAATGAAACATACAGGGATACAGGGAGCCTCTTTCAGACAGTATGATAACATATCTGTTGCAGCTCTGCAGCTTCTGCAGTCTGCTTCATCCTCCTAAATAGTGTTAAGGCAGCATGAACACCTCTTTTCCAGACTCCCAAGCTTATCACATCTCCTGCAACTGCAGCTATCCAGAGAGTCAAATTTGTCCTTAAAAGTTGCACGCTTACTTTGTTATCTCACAGTGGCAGGGGCTTCTTTGTGTGGATGTGTGAGTGGTTGTGAACTTCATGCCTGTAAAGAAAAAGTAGTAAGAGTAAGAACAGAAAATCAAACATATGGTAGCAGTAAAGCAGGAGGAAGAATAATAAATGAAGATAATTACAAGAATATTTTTGCATTGTTCGAGTCCTTTTCAATGAGATCACACGTTATAAAGACAATACCTTCCTGTTTGTTTCAAGAGACACCCAACAGATAATGCAACACTTTTCACCTGTTGCAAAGTTGACAATCCAGACAAGGAGCTCCTGAAGGTCCACCCTGTTTACTGGGAAACAAGTCTGACGCCATATTTGCATGTTCATGTTCTGGGTTCTACTTCTTGGCAATGTAGTCTTCCTTCTGTTGCTTTTGGTAAAAAAGAAATAAATTCTTGTTCTTGTTACAAATGCTATATTAGTAAGGGCAAGGTTAAGTATGTTTAAAGAGATACTGTCTATTAGCCTGAAGTGAATTGCTATGGAGATGCTGGATTTCTGCCCAGAGATAAAAAGCAAGTAAGATGACTCTTCAGCTACATTGATTAATTATGCATAAGTCTTACTACTAATTGTGTGGGTTTGTTCATTTGGTAGAACTGAGAAGTTACAGACAATTTATTCTTTTGGTTGTAAGTAAATAAGTAAATATTTAATGCTGAGTCTACTGGGTGAAAACTCTGTCTCTCAGTGACTAAAACAAAGCTATGAATTCTGGCCATTACCTGGCATGAGTATATTCCACGTAACACAACATTACAAGCTTCAGTCATTTGCTTTGAAGAAGCAATTATACAGAGAGATTAATGATAATTTCAAAATTGTTTATCAGTTCTTGGGGAAAGCTTTTTTTGAGTTTTTGAGCACATATCAGCTCTCTGAATGTCTGAAGTCACTAAAGCTGAGGCTAAACCACAGCAGGCAATGACCTCCACACTTCAATTATGCTTCAGTATATTGGCTCATGATTTCATTTGATGCCTTTTGCTTTTCTACAATGGCATTCAATTAATTACTTTGGTTCACCTACTCTGTGTTAATCCATAACTTATATTGCATTTGCATTGCAATCACATCAGTAGAATTTCTTCCTTGAGATGACTGTAAAGGTGTTGTTGAATTTCAGTGATCAAACAACAAAGTTACTCAAATTGCTTTGAAGTTTTAATACAAATAATGTGTGAAGAACATCAGAGCTTGACCTAGAATTTTGATCAAACTTCAGCACACCAGGTAATCTTTGGGACCAGATCCCTTGCCTTATATTCAAAACTGCTGTTTAAGGCAGTTTTGCCTACTTATGTCTGAGAAAGAACTTCAGAACTTGCTTACTTTGGAGGACTTCAGAACTTGCTTTCTTTGAAAGTGTGAATGTTGGGACATTTATAGCTATTCCTTTCACCAGTACAGGAGGTAGTTTGGTGGCAAGCTTGGTAGAATACATTCTAGGATTATGACAAAACAGAAAGAACATAAAGAAGACAACATCAACATGCTCCATGTATCCACAAGTGTCTAGCATCACCAGAATACTTACATTTATCTTCTTCATCAGTCCCTCAAGTGTATTTTCCCTTCTATGCTTACACAACATGTGGGAAATGGCTGCATTTATTCTTGATTGTATAATCATTATAATTAGCCCCTTACCTCATCAACCAAGAGGTTGTACAAATAATCTCCAGTTTTCCAAGCACAAAATGGACGATCTAGAATTGTTCTTCAGAAAAATAGTACTTTGTCATTATCATCTTTCATTATTAGATTATAACTTGTTTTTTGCAAATCATGAGCTGTTTCAGGGCCCAATGTTCAAGAACAAGTAGTATTTGCTCTGAAGAGTACAGTATCACAGTGCCTTAGCAAGTCATTCAGAGAACTAAGTCAATAGTTTGCTTAGTGCTGAAGTCCCTGTAGCAACACTATATATCGTTCCAGCATTCTATCACAGACAAGATTTATCTTGCCCATGTGGACCAATGGTCTTTCCTATGTACCTCATTAGAATCTACGTAGAGTGCTAATCATGTCTTATTTTGATGGGAGCTCATTTATTGTCCACTTGAAACAGATATTCTGGTTTGTTTTCTTCTGTAAGGTATCTTGTTTGCAGTTTGAAACCATTCTGCAAAATACATCAGTTTGTACTAAGCAGAATGTTTGAGGGATTTCCTCCAAAATGATGCTACTGAATCACAACCAAGTGGTAAATACAGCCACAAATTTCCAGATCTTGCTACAAATTATTATCCACCATAATGTTATGGCAGCATTACCTGATGAAAGTATTATGCACTTTTCATGTTAATTGTAAGAGTCTTAAACTTCTCAATTATAAATTGGGGTATAACATAACCACATTTCTGAAACACTGTATGTGTTCAAAAACCTTCAGGAACTGAGAAAGATAGACTTTATTTTATTTAGGAATATTAAAGGAAATTAGTGTAAACTGTCTTCATTATAGTGAAGTTCTTTAAGTATAAAAAGTTTTTGAACCTGTCCTTTCCACTAACGGTCATTTTGCCTTCATCATTATATTGTACAGACAGTGAAGTTTAGTTTTCTAAAAGCTAGGTTGAAACTCTGTTTCTGTGAAAAAAATATCTAGGAAAAAATTTAAATCATTAGGCAACATTTTTAATGAATCAAGGACAAAGAAAAACTCTGTATTCTGCCCACACCATACAACAAACAATCAACATATGTTCCCAAGAAATAATGGCATGAACAGGAAATGGTTCACACAAGACATACATTAACAATCAAAGCTGAGATGGGTTATAAAATAAGCTAATTAGTAGCACCACCTACAGTGGTGAAAAGAAGTTCATGAATGTTCTAGATAAATGGAGAAGCTGAACAAGGGGAAGCCTTATAAAGAAACTGGAAACAGTATAATGATGTAAAAGCTACATTAAAAAGTGTAATTGCTACCTATTCTCACTAGAGGGAGATAAGTCTTAATACTCTCCACTAAAGAGCTCTGCAAATCCACCAGCTAGAGGAAAGATATCAAAAACAGTGTCTATCTGTTCATATTTGGGTTAAGTGTTTTGCCATGTATTCAGGACTCCTTATACACTGAATAATACTCTATACACATGGGAATAACAGTAAAAACAATTATCTGAAGCTGAGCAAAAAGCAAAAGAGAACATGTTTAAATTGAGCATTAAATTAGGTTAGCATTTGCACCAAGAGTAAATGAAGCCCTATAAAATAACAGCCTCTTTCCCAATATGGTTTATATTTCCTTATGATGAAGGTATATTAAAATCCATGAAGTCACTGACAAGTATAACTTTCAACATCAGGAATTGGAAGATTTTTTGATTCTGCTTCCTTTAAAAGTATCCATCTATAAATATCACTAACTAGTATAGTGAAAAACAAAACCCGACCACATGTTTTACATGCAGTAAGTCACTCATGTTGGAAGTTTCTGCATATTCCCTCTAGCATTCTTCTGGGGAGTAAGAAAATAAAGGAATCCTTGCAAATAATTAAATATCATTAATTAATTATGAGGAAGGCATTGTAATGTACCTCCAGAGTGCAAGCGCATAGCATATCTTGCTAATTTTGCTATACTTTTTTTAAATCTTTATACTTTGTACTCAAACCTCAGTTCTATAATAATTTTAATTGAAACAGTGGAAGATGATTAAATGCCTTAGGAAATCTTGTCTTACTGATTTCTTGGAAGAAAATGCCTCAATATTAGGTACAGAACAGACTAGTATTTACTACCACTTGTCAACACGTGCCTCTTCCTGTAAGGGTCTTGTAAGGCTGCCTCCGTGAATTCCCATACCATGCAAGGTGTATTTCTGATTACTTTCTTCAAACACTTTTTCTTACCAAAGATTTTCATTATATATCTAATCTCCAGCAAGACAGAAGATCAACATTTATTTACTTTGTCCACAAATCCACATAATTAATTGTTCTAAAGCATCACATGCTAGCCTGTGGATTCGTAGAGTGATACATCTAGTCTTTGTGCCTGCATTTTGTGAATAAATTTCTTCTTTTCAGTCATTCAGGTGGCAAGCCTTATCCATCCAACTGAGAAAGCTGTTTAGTATCTTTACTTGAAAAATGTGGGGGAAAAATAATGCAAGTGGCACAGTACTCAGAAATTAATATTTTCCTTAATATCCTAGGTACAGCAATTAATAAGTGTGCAGACTGCACTGAAATCTGTTTCAGAGGTATCCTGAATCCAAGCAGTATTCGTATGGAGCAGCTGGAGGATAGAGCATGACAAAGAATTTAACTCTGTGTTTCTGTGTAAATTGCTACAAGGTCTTGGTTGATTTGGGATTCTGATAACAAAAGAGTATACAGAAGAAAGCCTGAAGTCAAACCATAGCCAGATGTAGTTATAAGATAATTTATATTTTAATAAGATATAAGATCTTATATAATATATATAAGATAATTTATATTTTGCTCTACATTCAGAATGAGAAAACTCAAATAGTTCCTACTATGACTAATACTCTCCATGTAGCAAATTCTGGAGGTGGAAACAGTTTTAGGACATTAGCTTAGTAGAAATGAAACTAGAATGGTAAGAAGTAAGCTAGGATCAAATATTCATGGCACTAAAAAGGGTACCTTTTTTCCCCCCAACAAAACTAACAGAAGCATGAATAGTACGGCAATAATGTAAAAAGGCACTTCCAGTCAAGCATGAAAAACAAAATAAAAAAGAGCAGCTTACGGGGTGGAGGGAACTCACTTTATCTTCAGATAATCATCTATTCCAACATTATGAAGTTATTTCTTAATTTTGCATTTATATTTAACCATCTATTTCAAAATTATCACATTATTTCTTAATTTTACATTTTAATGAAATAAATGTTTTTTCCTTATGCCTTAACATGTTACAGAAACTTCAATGACATAATAAATGTGTACCCAAAAGAGCAGTGGTCCAAAACAGAAGGCAGTAGTCAATATAAAGGTGACACCTGTGTACTGTCAGAGACTCTTAAGGCAATTTTTGTATCACGAATAAATTTCTTGGCAATCTCAGACCAAATAGAGACCTTCAAATGAACTTTACACAGGTTCCCAAACAGATTATAGCCTCTTTCAATCATTACTGAAACTTAATTAGTATCCAGATTAGATTTCAATGTGAAGTTTTGGGCACTTAATAAAACAGAACAATTATCATGTTCAGTCCTTTTTTTTAACTTTTGAGTACTTTACAAAAAAAAGTGTATCTCTTTCTTGTGGTATCAAATAGCCTTCATTTCAGTGAGGAAAGTTCGTGCAAAAAAGAATGAACAGTATTTCTTTTTTTGATGCCCTTGTATCTGCAGAACAAAAACCGAGGTCCAAAGAGGCTCTGGTTTAAAAAGTTCTGAAAAGGAAAATGTAGAATATTTTAACCACAAATTTTGCATTCATTAGAGGTCCAGTTTTTCCAGTAATACCTAAACATGTACAGAATATCTGCAATATTACAATCAGATTTTAAAAATTTCGTCAGTTGTCCAGATATCACTGTCATCTATGAGCCTGTGAAAAATGCAGTCAGTACTTTCTGTATCTTTCAGCATCTAATTATCTTGAAAAGCACAGTCAAGTGTTTCGTCACAGTTTTTAGTGTGAATACTCTTTCTCTGTTTGTATTCTTTCCAATGCTACTTGAACAAAAGAGAAAAATACATGATTAATGCAGCGGCTTTTCTTCCAAAGAACTCTTAAGAGTTTCAAAGCATTGAATGCTTATAGATCTCACTAATTAGGAACTTAGAGAATGCCAAAAAGAAATTCAGAATGCAAAGAAACAAAGTGAACCAAACATATTTGCCTCTATTAATCTATTTGTCTTTTTAGCTTTCCTACGCATTTCTTCTTTCTTGACTGCAAGTACCTGCCTTACTCCTCTAGATTTGTTCCAACTGTTCCATATTCTTCTTCTGTTGAGGATTCCAGAACTGAGCACAGTACTCCAGGTGGGATCTCACAAGCATAGAGTAGAGGAGAAGAAAGATTTCCCTTCACCTGCTGGACATTTTTTTGCACACCCCAAGATACGAATGGTTTTCTGTGCTGTAAGTGCATATTCCCAGCTCATATATAATCTTCCATTCACTAGTATTCGCAAGTCCTTCCTCACAGCGCTGTTCTCAATATATTTATCCATTCATCATTCATATTTAGGAAAGGATTAAAAAAGCTGCATAGCAGCTGTGAGAGAAAAGTGAGAAAATATGAGAGAAACAACCCTGCAGTCACCGATGTCAGTGAAGGAGGAAGTGGAAGAGGTGTCCCAGGCAATAGAGCAGAGATTCTCATGCAACCTGTGGAGAAGATCATGGTGATAGAGGTTGTCCCCCTGCAGCCTGTGGAGGACCATGTTGGAGCAGATATCCACTGTGCAGCCCATGGAAGACCCTATGATGAAACAGTCTGCTGGCAGGAACCACAGCCAGCGCAGAGGAAGATACACGCTGGAGCAGTCTCTCCTGAAGTACTGTACACATGTAAAGGACTTGTACTGGAGTAGTTCTTGAAGCACTTCAGTCCATGGAAATGGCCCATGTTGGAGAACTTCATAAAGGACTGAACAGGCGGGACCCTATGGTGGAGCAGAGGAACAATGTGAGCAGGAGGGAGTAGCAGAGATGAAGTGTTATGGACTAATCACAACCCCCAGTCCTTACCTCTCCTGTGCTGCTCTGTGGAGAAGAAATCAAAGAGTCAGTGAAGCAGAGCCTGGGAAGAAGAGGAGGGGTGGAGGAAGTTGGGATTTAATTTTGGTTTCATTTCTTACTATTGTACTCTGTTATTAAATGACAATAAATTAAATATTTCCCAAGTTGAGTCTATTTTGCCTGTGACAATAACTGATGAACAACCCCCCTGTCCTTCTCTCTACCCACAACCTTTCCCATCATATTTCCTCCCCCTGTTCTTCTTAGGAGAGAGATTGAGCAACTTCATGGGCACCTGGCAGACAGACAAGTTGCTCTGGTTTGAGCTAAAGCAGAACCAATTTTCTAATTTTTCAGCTGAGCCTCTTCTAAGTAACTTAATTTTCTGAATGATAACAGCAGTTTTCTCTGACAATGTGTGCATCTCTAGAAGTGGTAACACTTAATATTTACAGTTATCATCAAAGTATGCAGAAAGACCATTTTTTATACTTATTCCAACAGAAACCAAAGCTGTTCTTGAGTTGGTGGAGTGCCATAAGTCAAAAGGGTGAAAAGGGCTACACTTGCAGGGAGGAGTGGACAGAACAGGTAGCCCAAAATTGGTGAACAACATTCCATTCCATATATGTCATAATTACTTTAAAGCTTAGTGATCACAAATCCATCCATTCCTGATCCTTGCATTCCTGAATCCAGTTCCTGAATGCACCTCCCACCTACTGCTGAGTCCATCCTAGAACTTTCCCTGTGCCTGCCATGCAGCATCAGTGGTGAGATACGGTTACTGGAGAGTTTGATTTGGTGTGTTTGTATATATTTTTTTTCTTTCATCATCATTATTATTGTTACTGTTATTGTTATTATTTCATTAAAGCCATTTAAGTTTCCAAACCACAAGACTATCTCTCTTATTTTCCTTTCTGTTCTCCCTAGGGGGGAAGACGATAAAGGGCAGGATCTGGATGCACAACGGCCCAGTGCTTAGCTGTCAACCAGGCTGGGGCAGGGGGATAAACTATGACACAAGGTCAATCCAACACAGCCATACACACCCTGTTTCCAAAGTTATTTGAATGAGTAAATTTAGTTGGAACCTAACTATTTTACCATATGCAATAACCTTTACATTTTCTTCTCTTTAAAAACTTTCCTTCCCCTTTGGATTTAGAGGAAATTCAATTTTTTGTTTGCACTGAGTATTTAAAATTTGACATTATTTATCTTCATATTTTTGCTAATTAAAATTCTGAACACCTGTTTGTTCATTTATATCTAACTTGCACAATACTTGCATTGGTTTAAAGGATGTTAACTCCCTAATATACTTACATACAATTCTGTCACTTAAATAAATAAAAATGTGACATCTATAAATTCTGAAATGCAATTTGCGATTAGATTTAAATTTTAAAAAGTAAATTAGGTTGAGATACAGGTGATTCTTAAAGTACATGTAAATATTTTCATTTTATTACAAAAAGTAATTATGTTGACAAGCAATATTCTTGAAAGTGAAAGTGGGGTTATGAAAAATTAATGTAATCATTGAACTGCTTAATAGCTCTTGAAAATTTGATAGTAAAATAAATCAAGGAGATGTCACTTTGAAGAGTGGAAAAAGTAAGGTTTGCACAAAAGTAAATGTTCTAAGAAACTTAAATAATGCTATGGAAAAGAAAATGCTATCATTCTCAAATACAGGCTTTAGACGTTTATTTCATCAGTCATATCACATAAAATCCCCATACTTCTGTGTCTGGAATATTCTACCAAAATAAAATTGCTGCAGAGTGATTGATTGTAAATACCCATTGGATTAAAACAGACCTTTACTGCTTCCTAAGTATAAGTTCTGTTGTGAACATTAGCTTTCCTAAGTGATCTGGTCAATTAAGTTCTTCACTAATTCCTAAAAGTCGTGTTTCCGGATGTCAGTTTCAGAAATCTTTTGGAACCTCAGGCAATACCAAATAATTGATCATCATGTCCGTGGAAAAAATGACTATATAACATATCCCTGTAAAAACATACACTAACAGCTATTTGTGCCTATAGAAAAATACTAGTCAAAGGACTAGGTGTTCAGGCTCTCTATAGAGTGCAACTGAAGAATTAAAGATTTCTGAATGGTACTACCAGAAGTAAGATGAAGCACTTGGCCAACAGGAGGTGCTAAGCACACATATTTGATTGATAAGATTGCATTACACTGAGATTGAGGGGGTGTCAATGCTTGGTTGAGTGCAATCTTCTGCTTCTGTTTTTTGGCACTCAAAAGAATTCAGGTAGGCTTTAGATGCTTTGTCCAGCACTGTAATTCAAAAAATACACTACACAGTTATTGCTTAAGGTTCAAACAAAGGTCTGCCTGATGTCTGCAGTGACATAGTTTCATGCCCAATACTGATTAACAACTTGAAAGCCTAGCACTTACTTATATTCTGTTGATATACACAGGAAGATCTCATTGTGGTTCAGCCATGTTGGCAGGATAATGCATTTTCTTTTCAGGGAGTACTTTCTTTTTTCTACCTAATTTGTCAAAGGTGATGATTTTACCACACACCACAGTCACTCAGAAAGTGGAAGTCAAGATCTGTGTTCTTCCAACGGTATAAAACCATATGTCAGGAGAATGTGTAAGTCAAGAGAGTACTTAAGTACAGTCTTCCTGTTCAAATAAACACACTGGAAGAAGAGGTCAGAGAGAGGAGGAAAAGTTCTAGTAGCTGAGCAGTTTTGGTTCTATGTGTTGTGGTTTAACTTGGCAGGCAGCCACAACAACCACATAGCCATTTGATCACTCCCCTTCCAGTGGGATGGAGGAATCAGAAAAATAAGAGGGTAACACTCATGGGTTGAGATAAAAAACAGATTAATAGGATAGAAAAGGAAGGAAATAATAATAATAACAATAATGATACAAGAATATACAAAACAAGTGACACTCAGCACAGTTGTTCAGCACACATGTTCAGCACACATTGACAAATTCTCAGCTGGTTCCTGAGCTGCAGCTCCTCTGGTCAGCTGTGAAAGAAGGGGCAGGCATCTCCAGAGGACTACAAGGATGAAGTGAGATCATGCAAGGAGAAAATCAGAGGGGCTAAAGCTCAACTGCAACTTAAATTGCACAATCCTCTATAAGATAATAAAAAATAGCTCTACAAATAAATTAACAACAAAAAGAGGGCCAAGGGAACAACTAAATCCATTCTTTATTGGATGCAGGGGGAACAATAGTGACAAAGAATGAGGATAAGGATGAAGTACCTAATGCCTTCTTTAATAGTAAGATAAGATGTTCTCTGGCTACTCAGCCTCCTGAGCCAGAGGACAGGGAGGGAGAACAGAACAAAGCTCCCATGATTCATGATGAAATAGTTAGGGACCTTCTTGTTCAACTGGACATTTATAAGCCTATGGGGCCATATGACATCTGGGTATTGAGGGAGCTGGCAGAAGTGTTCATCAAACCTCTCTCCATCATCTACCAGCAGTCCTGGCTGACGGTGGAAGTACCAGTTGACTGGAGGTTGGCAAATGTTTCTCCCATTTACAAAAAGAGTCAGAGGGAGGATCCAGGAACTTACAGACCTGTCAGTCTAACCATAGTACAGGGAAGGTCTTTGAGCAGATATTCTTGAGAGTTATAGAATCATAGAATGGGTCAGGTTGGAAGGGATCATAAGGATCATCTATTTCCAAGCCCCCTTCCATGGGCAGGGGTACCTCCCACTAGATCAGGCTGCCCAATGTTCCATCCAACCTCACCTTGAACAATTCCAGGGCTGCGGCATCCACAACTTCCCTGGGCAACCTGTTCCTGTGCCTCACCACCCTCATTGCGAAGAAATTCTTCCTAACGTCTAGTCTAAATCTGCCCCTTTCCCATTTATAACCATTCCCCCTTGTATTCTCACTACATGCCTTTGTAAAAATTCCCTCCCCAGCTTTCTTGTAAGCCTCCTTCAGGTACTAGAAAATTCCTATATGATCGCCTTGGAGCCTTCTCTTCGCAATCCCACACAAGACAACCAGGTGATCAGGCCTAGTCAACATGGGTTTATGAAAGGCAAGTCCTGTCAAACTAACCTGATTTCCTTCTATGACAAGGTTACCCATTTATGGATGAGGGAAAGGCTGTGGATATAGTGTATCTGGATTTTACTAAAGCTTTTGACACTGTTTGTCACAGTATTCTGCTTGAGAAACTGGCTGTCATTGCCCTGGAAAAACATACCCTCTGCTGGGTCAAAAATTGTCTGGATGGCCAGACCCAAAGAGCCATAGTAAATGGAGTTAAACCCAGTTGGAGGCCAACACAAGTGGTGTTGTCTAAGGCTCAGTGTTAGGTCCAGTTCTTTTCAATATCTTTATTATTGATCTGGATGAGGGGATTGAATGTACCCTTAGTAAGTTCATGTATGACACTATACTGGGAGGAAGTGTCGGTCTACTTGATGGTCGGGAAGATCTACAGTGGGTTCTGAACAGGCTAGATCAATGGGCTGAGACAAGGCCAAGTGCCAAGTTCTGCATTTAGGACAAAACAACCCTGTACAGCGCTACAGTCTTGGAGAAGTGTGGCTAGAAAGCTGCCTGGCAGAGAAGGACTTGGGCCTGTTTGTTGACAACCAGCTGAATATGAGTCAGCAGTCTGCCCAGGTGGCCATGGAAGCCAATGGCATTTTGGCCTACATCAGAAACAGCATGGCCAGCAGGGCCAGGGAAGTGATTGTGCACTGGTGAGGCCACACCTTGAATATTGTGTGACCCTCACTACAAGAAAAACATTGAGATGCTGGAGCGCATCCAGAGAAGGGCAATGAAGCTGGTGGAAGGGGTGAAGAACAAGTCTTACAAGAAGCATTTGAGGGAATCAGGGTTGTTTAGCCTAGAGAAAAGGAGGCTGAGGGGGCACCTTATCACTGTCTAAAACTACTTGAAAGGAAGTTGTAGTGAGGTGGGCGTTGGTCACTTCTCCCAAGTGATAGGTGACAGGATGAGAGGAACTGACCTCAAGCTGCACCAGGTGAGGTTCAGATTGCACATCAGGAAAAAGTTCTTCACTGAAAGGGTTTATGAGCTCTGTAACAGGCTGCCTAGGGAGGTGGTTGAGTCACCATCCCTGGAAGTATTTAAAAGAAGGGTAGATAATGTACTCAGGAATATTGTTTAGTAATGGACAGGTATGGTTGGACTCAATTATCTCAAAGGCCTTTTCCCACCAAGCAATTATATGATTCTATGATTCCTCAACATTTATATAGTGAGCATGATATCATATGGTATGGAATATCCCCTCAGCCAGTCTGAGTCAGCTATCCTGGCAGTTTCTCCCCTCAGCTTCTCATGCAACGCTCACCTTCTCGTTGGCAGGCTTGTATGAGATGTTGAAAAGTCCCTGGCTGTTTTGGCAACAACTAAAACATCAGAGTATGATCAACACTATTCTCATTCTAAGTCAAAAATACACCACTATACCAGCTGCTACGAAGAAAACTCTATCCCAGCTGAAACTAAGACAACGTATTTATGATTATTTTTAATCCAACTATTTAAATTAAGGTATATAACCAGTGAGAGTTAAAAGAGAGTAAAAAGTCTGAAATACAGTCCTTGTCTCTCTAGGCAAACCCTGAGTGCTAAACAAGGATTACCCTCTTTGTGTGTTTTACATCTTCTAAAGCAGTTCCTGTTTTATTATGGCTACATTCAGGAAAGAAATCAGGAGATTTGGTTAAGGACTAGCTCTTCAGTTCTGAAACTTAGAATAATTATATTGTTTATGTTTAACATTGGGCACCACAGACCACAGATGAAGAGCACCACATTTGCTTACAATCCACATGTTAGCACTGAGAAAGGTTGAGTAGCCAGTCCAGGTGCTAGGGCCTGCCTGCAAAGCTGTTTACCCCACTCCCAGCATATGCTTACTGATTGGGGCTAAGAAACCAAGGAGAAATGAAAGGTAAAGGAGGTGCTAGAAAATCTAAGCTCGTTTTTTTGTGGGCCTCACTGGGTCAAAAGCAAGTGCAACCAAGCAATATGAGATGACCTGATTTTCAAGTATGTGGCTATCTCCCCAAAACAGGATAGTGGTTTAATCTGATTCATACACAAAGTGAAGCGAGTATATCATGTCATTGCTTGTAACAGAAAAAGTGAGCAATAGAGCTGTAGATAAAATCCAGGTACACTAAGCCCCCATTAAACCATAAATATTCGTTCAGAATCCCTTCCAGGGCACACTATACCATATTATTACCAAACTGCATTTGTTTTAGTTGAGTATCATGAGTCTGTTCCAACAGAAGAAGTGACACTGACCCAAACACTGAAGCTAAACACAGATAAACTTCTGTATTGACAGCTGCTGCTTTCTTTGCTACTTATATGTTGCATATAACATAATGATATAGGAAAATATATTCATACTGCTGAATAAAATTTGACTTGTGCCTAAGGAAAATGGTTCCTCATACCTGAGGAGTCTAAATTCTATCTCCAGCTCTGCAGCAAATATCCTGTGTGATTTAGAACTCCCTTTCAGACTCAGTGAGATGTAGTTATCCTGTTAGTAAAAATTTCTTAATGTCTCTGAGACAGAAATAAAATTGCTAAAAAAGTTTTAGATCAATGATTTAAAAGCTCTATGATATTTTTATCAAAAGCAGTACTTGTTTTGCTTAAAAAGAAATCTTGCATCAATGTTATGCTTTCAACCTATACAATTTTTGTGTTGTATAGAGATCTTGCATATGCCTTTTTACTGTTTTGGTGTAGTTCATACAAACAGATATTAATAATACAGTTCTACTAAGCATTATTAAGAAATATTTTAATTGTGTAATTTACAAACTTCAAATTGTGCATATGTGTTAGAATTTACAGTAGATTTCCACAATAACATGAGTGTTGCTAATTTAACATGAATATCTGAATATCATTGATGCAATAGGTTTCAGTCTCTTTATCAATAATAATTAAGTTACCTGCCTATTTTTATGTAAGTATGACTTTTATTTTCATGCTAGCTGAAAAAAATACAAGGAATCTTTCTCTCCAATTAAAGCAACTGTGACCACAATTCTTAACCTACAGGTATAAGACTAAATTGCTCGTCTCACAAATAAAGACCAGAGGCATATTTTGTAACCCGCATGAATTTAACATGATACCAAAAGTTACCTCACAGAAAAATGAAAAAGATTTGTAAGGCATTTTCTCCTTCAAAAGATTATCTGAAAATTTCTCACTACATAGCTCCTTTTCCTACAGCAGATTGACCAATGGTGTAATTTGGTACAGCAGTCCTTAATTCTAAATGTAAATACAGCAAAGTTCTATTTCTTTGTCATGTGAGTATATGCACTATTTGACTATATTCCTTCTTTTTCAGGCAGCAACTAAAATGTTGAAATTTCACAGCTTTAGGTGACATTTTCTACAAGCCTGATAATTAGCTTAAAACTAATTAGAGCTAATAAAAAGCAACACTGCAAACACTTTATGGTTTATTTCATTTTTATAGGGGAGGTTAGAAGTCTGTGGTAATCATTTGTTCTCAGGCCTAAAGCAAAAGCCAAACAAATATTCAGAACTTTCTAAAGGGATATAGCTCACTGGTGAGGAGTGTGCTTCTTTCTCCCACAAGTAAACCCAGCTCACATTGTATTAAAAGGTTCAAAAGATTACTAGCCCTCACTTTGCTACCTGTTCTTGTAAAAAACTGCTGAGAATAATTCTGATGATTTATGTGCACACAGTTAATAAAGCAACAAACAAAAAATCGTACTAACATGCCTAACATTAATACAACTGATATGAATTCTTTACTGATTCCAGTCTGAATACATAAAGAATACAAGCAAACAAACTGCAAATATATTTTATGTCTTTGAAATTATGGTGGTTATCATAGTATCACAGAACAGTTTGGGTTGAATGGGACCTTAAAGATGATCTAGTTCCAACCCCCCTGCCATAGGCAGGGACACCTCCCATTAGAGCAGGCTGCTTAAGATCCCATCCAACCTTGCATTGAACACTTCCATGGAGAGGGCATCCACAACTTCTCTAGGCAACATGTCCCAGTGCCTCCCCATCCTTATCATGAAGAATTTCTTCCTAATGTCTAAACTAAATCTTCCCTCTTCTAATTTAAAGCCATTCCCCCTCAACCTATCATTACATGCCTTTGTGAAAAGTCCCTCCCCAGCTTTCTTGTATGCCCAACCTTCAGGTACTCCTGGAAAGCTCCTATAATATCTCCCTGGAGCTTTCTCTTCTCCAGACTGAACAACCGCAGCTCTCCTAGCCTGTCCTCATAGCAGAGGTGCTCCAGCCTTCTGATCATCCTTGTAGCCCTTCTCTGGACCCGTTCCAACAGTTCCATAGCCTTCTTATATTGGGGATTCCACAACTGGCCACAGTGAGTGCTCCAGGTGGGGCCTCAGGAGAGAGGAGTAGAGGGGGAGAATCGCCTCCCTCAAACTGCTTGTCATGCCTCTTTTTATGCAGCCCAGGATAAGGTTGGCCTTTTGGGCTGCAAGCACACACTGGTAGCTCATGTCGAGTTTCTCATCAATCAGCATCCCTTTCCCCGCAGGGAAGCTCTCAATCACATCATCCCCTGTCCTGTATTAAAACTGGGAATTGCCTGACCCAGGAGTAGGACCTTGCATTTCGCCTTATTGATCCTCATGAGATTCACACAGGCCCTCTTCTCCAGCTTGTCCGGGTGCCTCTGAATGATGTCCTGTCCTTCTGGTGTGACAACTGTACCACTCATCTTGGTGTCATCCACAAACTTGCTGAGGGTGCACTCAATCTTGCTGTCTATGAAATTGATGAAAATATTAAACAGCACAGGTTCCAGTACAGACCCCTGAGGGTTACCACTTGTCACAGGTCTCCACATGGACATTGAGCTCTTAACCACTACTCTCTGAATGTGACCATCCCAACTATTCTTTATCCACTGAACAATCCACTCATCAATTCCACCTCTCTCCAATTGAGAGTGAAGGATATTGTGGTGGACCATGTCAAAGACAATTGAAACCACTGCTAGTTACTGAAAAAAGGTTATTGAAAGCACTACTGAAATTTGATCTATGGTAAGAGCTGAGTAAAAGGGGAGAGGACCTGCTCCTTATCAGATGATTTTGTATCCTGTAAATTGTATGGTAGACTGTGTTTTAATAAGTGAATTGCAGTGTTGCAGTCCTAAAGTTTCTACATAATTTTTACAGTACCCTGAAAAGTGATTACTAGAAATATAGATTCTGCACATTTATACTGCATTTTATATACTGCCAGTGTGAACAGGCAACATCAAGAGTCAAAAACTCATATGCATTTCAGTTGAAGAATTCAGCACATAGATGTAAATCCTCCATATACTAGTACTGGATCTTTATTAGGCAATAACAACTGCTGTACATCATGCATCATGAACAGAAACACAGTCCATAACCCTAGCAGGTTAATCACAGTCAAGGACCTTCAGGTTTCCTCCCACTTGCATCTAGCCATCATCTAGAAGTCCTAGGGGAGCTGAATGTTAGGGTATAGGTTTTCACCAAGGAATAAGGGTCAGCACTTGTGTGACAGCCAAACACATCCTTCAGTAGCAGAAGACATTTTTGGGCTGGGATGTTTTTTCTACAACTCTTAAAACACTTATTTTCACTTTGACAAGTGACTTTAGAAGGTGTCAGTGAGTAATACTGGGAATAAATGGATGCCTTCCTTTGATTCAAATCTTCTGGCTTACCTTCAGTTTGAGTAAATGTATTTCATGTATCTACTAAACCTTTCCAAAAAGCCTTGAAAGTATATTCATTGACAGAAATGAAAAGTGCACTGTTCTATGCAATTATCTCCCAAATCTCTCCTAGGGACGCTCTAAACCTTCCCTACCCTACAAGCCACTTACATGCTCAGAATATTTTCCTCAATTTAATTTTTCCCTATCAGCAGATCTGCTTTCTCTTTATGAGATCACAGAAGGTTTTTTTGCCCTCAACAGACTAAAAATCAAATTGTAATTCTTTGATTCATCCCTACTGTAATATTAAGAGCTGCAGACAGAAAATAGTAATACACACAACAGAAGTTTGCTACTGATTCTGAAAACTATCTGATTCTTTCCAAATTTAGAAAAAGTCCATAGAGAAATTGGAATAAAAGATTGTGTGGGGTTTTTTTGTTGTTGTTTTTTTTGGGTGTTTTTTTTTGTTTTGTTTTGTTTTTGTTTTTTTCTTAAATAATGTCTGGCTAACAAATAGATTTCTGGGAAACAACTAGGATCCAATTTTACAGTAGATCTTTGGAGTCACGGCCAACTGCATATGGTTGAGCACTATTGAGACTTTATATATGCTACACAGTGTCTACTATACACAGTGTGTAATACTGAACTCACTAAGCTAGACCTTAACCTAGTCGCAAGCAAATTCAGTGACAACTTTAAAAATATTCTACATATTTTCTTCAGGTGTAACCAGTACAGGAATTTTCAAGGAAATTAAATTCCTGTGCTTAAAGATAGTAGGAACAAGAAAATTTGAGATAGAAGAAAGAAGCTAAATGTGGCTGTCACTTTAAAAGACACTTTTAAATCATCCCCATTTCAAAAATAATGTTTTTGTTCTCTTTATTCCATTAAAACACCCTTTCTTTTCACAGTAAGTTCATTGTCTTTGAAACGGACATTCTTCAAGGCAGAAATAGCAGATTTTACTTAAGACTATAACTGGGAGCAAACTAATACTCTTCCTAAGATCACTCGGTAATTCATCATGATCTCACACGGTACAAAATAAACTAGTTACAGTACATCATACAGCAAGTTTTATAGGTTATAATAAAATCCATCAAATAATATCGGGATTTTCTAAGTTATTTCATTTAGAGATGGGAGGAAAGGGGTGGGGGTGGGGGGAAGCTATAAGAAAAAAAGGCTTATGTCCAAACAAAGAAATAAAGTTTTCACGGAATAAATCAATGTATAAACTCAATCCTACTCAGAAAACATAGATAATTAACAGAAAAAAATGATATACTGGTTATTATTCAGTTATATTATTGGCTGGCTAAAAAGAAAGAAAAAAATTCTATCTCCATATATACCTTTAGAAATAAAACACAAATAATTGCTGAACTTTGTTGACTATTTTGATACTCAAAACCTTTATCGTCTTTAGGCTGATTTAGATTTCAATGAACTAGAAAGACTAAGACAGCTCACAGTAAGCCAGGAGAACATCGATGATTAAACAATTCTAAATTGCGTCTGAGCTAACTAGTCAGTCAAAAAGAAATTTAAAAACAAAAAATCAGTTTAGAGGAGAATGATAGCTCATTATCACAGGAAGAGACTACTTTTCCTCTGTTCAGGATGTATTAGGTTTGGGAGCTGATTAGAAGAAATGTGAGCATAATATGAAGTAAACTATCATTTGAGACAGTCAGTGAGATTATATAGACTTGCTCATAGCTTGGTGTGACACATGCTTTCTCCTTACCTATCTTCAATGTGGTTGATTAGTGATTCTCTCAATTTCCCTAGCACACAAAGCATCATACTTCTACCTTAAGTGCACCAAATAAAACATAAATAACTCCTGTCTGTCCTTAAAATTTCTGAACCTGCCAAATGCCAGGGATCACTGATCACATTGGAAGTCCATGATGGAATGGAACAAGGTGTATAAAATGAAATTTCATTACACTGACCTCTACAAATGGCCTCGTATCTTCATTAACAGTTCAGACAAGGTAGGAAACGGGATTTGCTTTGGAGGAGAAAAAAACGAATCATCTTACATCCTCTCAGTAACAGTATAAAATTCAGCGTGATGGCTTATGGTTAGAT
The DNA here is from genome assembly GCF_032191515.1 of Phaenicophaeus curvirostris. Lineage (NCBI taxonomy): Eukaryota > Metazoa > Chordata > Aves > Cuculiformes > Cuculidae > Phaenicophaeus > Phaenicophaeus curvirostris. Next base: position 2,866,915 of record NC_091393.1, read on the forward strand.
CTGCAAAATGGATACACACCCAAAATATTAGACACTATGGCATTATTTGCCCAATCCAGAATAATGCTTGAATGTGTCTGTGTTTCTGTTTATTTGTTTGGGTTTTTATAATGATAAAAGCTGTACCCATGATATTGAAATTAAGCAATATATTCAGACAAAAGCCATGACTTCATCTCTGTATGTCACGATAAAACAGTATTTTATAGTACTGTACTAGCAAAATTTTTATTAAAAAAAGTTCTAAAAATTTTCCTTATCGCTTTGTTCTACCAAAACAAAAATAGAACTCCATAAAATTAAAAACACGCTCCCTCCACTCCCACAAAATGCACCAACAGATCTAGTTTCAATGAGATGTGTGTTTCAGCATAACATAATCATGGTTCTCACTATTGCCTTATAAATCCTGTAATAGAACTACAGGGAAATGATGCCCCCAGCGCAGAAGTGATTTTCTCCATAGGGAAAAAAAAAAAAAAATTAGTTGAGGAATTCTTTGCAAACACAGGGTTATAAAATAAATCATGTGATAAAAAGGAGAACCATACTTTCAGCTGGTGGAATTTAGCACAGTTTCACTGGCACCAAAGAAACTTATTTATATTAGCTGAAGATTTAGCTATTATTTGACATTCAGAAAGCTCAGTGATGAAAAAGCTGTAGGGCAAACAGTGAAACAGATGAAAGAAAGGTAGAATTAAGGAGTGAGAAAGCAAGCAGAATACATATTAATTCTGATCATGCAGGTTGTCTATCCTTCCAGAAACCCCAGTAAGCATAGAGAGGATGCACATCCTTTGGAAACAACTAGTACACTTACTGAGAACTCCATCTCATTATAGTCCTTCCTGAGGCTTGTCTGCCCCTCTCATTCAAAGTCATATAGTGGAAAAATTATCTAAGCATATAGCTGCACCAGGATCTGAGTCCTGTTTTGGACCCTGTTGCCTGCTACAGTTCAAACTGCAGTAGTTCAGGTAACTACTGTTAAAAAAATGAGTTTGAGATAAGCCTACATTCTCTGAGTTTCTGCTTTATAGTGCCTGGTTTTTTTAATACAAACTTGTCCTCCAAAAGAACAGAATTTGCCAGTCCACGGAACAATGCACTCTTCAATTCCATGCTTACTTGAGTCTCATATAATACAGTCATGATATTTCTACCTTACTTTAATACTCCAAGAAGCGCCTTCTTTAGTGTGAATGATTTGGTCTAGACCAGGAATGCAGAGCTGCTGTTTCTGTCACACATCTGTTATTTCTATAGACAAATGTACTTTACTCTTCAAACTTTTTTCTTTAGGATTCATATGCTCATATGTTATGAGGAATTAAGATATATAATTAAATCTTATTAAAATAAATTAAAGCTTATTATTCTTAAGTTAATAATTACATGCACATGTGGTCATACATGGTTTTACATACTGCTGGGGAGGAAAGTCTTACTCCAGTGAGCTAATGCCCCTTACACCTTCCAATTTTTGTGTACAAATACTTACTTCAGATGCAATAGGACTTTAATATAAACAGGATGATACTTGTTCACGTGTTCTGGGGAACACATAGCTGAACTGCCAAAATAAACTGTAGTGGAACAAAAGCATTTGCTCTTGATAGTTTCTTTATGTGCACAAGAACAGGTTCGGCTGACAAAGTCCTACAGTCTATGGCAGTTCTTAATGGAAATCATAGCAGGATGATACATCACAATGGAGCTGTACTTCAGAAAAATCTATGACTCTAGCTATTCCCATCATGGAAACAGCCTACTCACAGGTGTAAAATTAAGAACAGCATATAAGAATTCAGGACAAGATCAGAGACTGCAACACACTTGAAGAATTAAGTTGTATTTAAGTTTAATTTCTTCTTCTCAGCATGTTGCTAATATTCTAAAGAACACTCTTTGGCAATATCACTTCTCATTTCAAATCACCTTCCTGGATTTCCCTCACTAGCATCCTCACCCTTTCAAACTTGCTATTCAGAGATGCTCTCAAAGTCAAAATGAGAAAGCAGAATTAAATAAAATAAACTGGAAATAAATTTTAAAGTGATTGTTGAAGAGTTTGATTTTTGTTCACTTGCTTATTCTTTAGCTTAAGCTTTTCTGTTTCTGGACCTAAATTTTTAAAGCAAATCTTACACAGTTTTTAGGCCACCGTGTTAACAGCTTAAAATCAAAATACCCTGAGTTTTTGAAGCTGCTGACAGGGCTCCGAGTCTAAAGGCTCTGCAACTCCTCTCACTGCCCTCACTTTGCACTTTAGGTGTTTAGCTCTTAGATGTGTTTAAATTCAAGTTTCACATAGTGCTTGGATCAGACTACTGAGAGCTTCCCCACACTGCAGCTCTGGCTCTTATCCTTGATCCTTGCCTGATCTACATATATCTGTGCCAACAGGTATGTAGGTGCGTAGATAGGTACCTTGCTGATACTTACCTGCTGACTTGGTTTCCTGGCTTGACCTTGGATCTGCCTCATCACTGCAGGTATTTCTGGCCATCTCTGGACTGTGATTGACCCTGATAAGCATCACTGGACCTGCTTTTCTTTCCTTGTTGTAGTGTCATTGAATGGCAACCTTGTTCTGTCCTGTCAACTCTGCTGTCACCCTCTGATCCTGGATCCCCTTCACTTTCTTGCTCTTGTTGCTCCTTGACAGCCAATATACAGACAGAACTTTTGAAATCTGAGCTGGTTTTAGCTATTCATTTAGAAAAAGTAGGTTCCTTTTGAAAGCAACACTCAACAGACAGAAAAAAATCATCTAATAAGTTCATGGATTTAGGAAACCTCTGATGCAAAAATGATAAATCATAAGTTATTTTTGTTCCAGTAGTCAAAAGCGACAGATGGAAATCTAACTTTCGAATGACTGACCATTATTGTTTAGATAATCAATAGAACACATGAAAAATGATTATTTTAGCCCTTTAGATTGAAAAACACAGAAACACAACCAAGTACCCTACTATTTCTTAGGAATAAATTTCATAATAATGATTTGTGCATTTGAAAAGTGCTAGGTTATACATCCACCAAAATTAATAGCCAGTTTTTTCATGCCTACCATTTAAATCCTCTATTTACAGGCTGGGATAACAAAACAGATGTTAACAAAAATAAATGTAACCAGAAACAAAAAAAAGATGCAAATCACCAAAAATGTTGTAGGCTATGAAAACATAGTGATTTTGATGTTCAGTATATTATTGTCTATGCCAGTTGTACTCATCCATTACTGATACAAATAAAATAAAATGTTTCTTGTGTCTCATCATCTAAAAATAAAACCAAGGATTTTTCCATTGCAGAGTTCTGTACTGAAGAGACTGCAAGAATGTGGACTCTCTGAAGAACAGTAAGGTGAGATAATGCAATAACAAACAATAAAAATTATGAAATAAACCTTTTCATTCTAGAATCTCTTTTAATAAAAGTGTCTCAAAGGCCTACAAATAATACTGCTTGATGCCTCTCAATACCTCTGTAAGGGAGGAAAAAGCTATATGATCCTATGTCAGTAAGGACAGAAATATTCATTGTCTTACGTATGATTAATTTGCTGTATTTGATGTCTGATTTTTGACGCTTGCAAGTGGAACAGTGGTCTATTGTTCATATAGCAAAAGGATAATCCCATTTAGGAAAAAATAAGAAATGACAATATAAACAATTTCCAAATAAACCTGAGGAAATCTATTCACATGAACTCCAGATCCAACATTACAGACTAAATGTCTTTTAGGATATTTACATTTGTATTTAAACTTCTGAGTGTTTTGAGTCTTGAAGTTCATTTATATCTAGCAGAGGCAGAAGGCTTCTTATACATGCTTTCATTAAGTGTGGAAGTTTCTAGATCAGCAGTGAAGCAGGAATGAGATATTAATGTTCACATTGAATTTCAGAAAGGGAGCAAGTGGACAAAAATGGTTCTTCTAGATATTCTGCCCTTTCAAAACCATAGAAATAAAACTTGGGCTTTCTCAGTGTAGTTTTTGTTGTGGCATTACTATTTAAAGAGCATATTAAAGTAAATATAATAGAGCAAACCATGAGAGACCAAGGGTTAAATCTACTCTTATAGAAAGCCAAAATACATACTTGGAGATACAGATTTTTTCTGTTAGCATTTTTAATAAATTTTGGTTTCAACAACTTTCACACTAAAAACATTTAGCTAAGGAGGCTTTTTAAGTTGCTTTCTTCTCTCTGATTCAGAACATATACCTCAGATAGTACATGAATTCAATTACCCATCACAGAATGACTCAATGTCAATGCTAATAACATAGGAGAGTTCTATTGCCATATAACATGTATATCTACATACTTAAATGCAATGATATTTTCCAGGAAAACTCTGTTTTCGTCTGTTAAGGAAAACATGAAGGCATTAATGTCTTCAAGAACAGAAATACTGGATATGTTATTCTTCTACTCTGAACTTGCCTGTAATCACAGTATCTATAATAAAATCTGTGACTGATGTAACAAATCTCTTCAAATTAAAGATTTATACTCAGTATAGCCAATGAAACAGAGTATGTCTGCCAATTTCTCCATTAAAATCTCGCTGTTAGGATTTACTTCAATTACACCAAACTTCAAGTTTTCCACAACGATTCCAAAAGCATGGCTATGCATAAAAATAGAAATTATTAATTAAAGAGAAGTTTGAACTGACACCATTGTTGAATTGTAAAGATCACTGTGATATTCCAAATGATTCAGTATTCTTTTTGAATCTTTGAACTCAGTTTCTAAATTATTTGCACTGTTTGCTTTAACCCTGATGAGAATTCTAAGTGGTACTGCCTCCAGAGAACCCAGAAACTTTAATTACTTAGTATTTCAAAAGTTTTAACCTAAACATACAGAAATAGATTCTATGTTCATTTATGCTGTACCAGTAAGAAATTACAGTTATGAAGATACATACGATGGCTTTCATTTTCCAGATGATTAAGCCTGCTAAAGGGCACCAGACAACACTTTTTGTAGTTTCGTGTATTTCTGCCTATATATAAAGTTACTTGATTTTGGGAGGGAGGAGGCAAGAGTGTTAAATTTTGTCTGTAAAAACCATCCCCCATTCCACTGGAATTCTTACCAAAAGTCATCTTTATGTCAAGGACATGGCATTTTAAGAACAGCTTTTTGTTCTGAAGCTCAGGAAAGTTCAAATGAATATTAAAAAGTAATCACCATTTCAAAATGGAATTGGCAACATTGAGATGAGAGGTCTATTCCCTTCACACTACCCTTTAACCAGAAATATTCACTAGAATTTTGAAAATCATGACACTTGTCACTTTCAACGCCATGAGAAATGAGAAATGCTTAAAGTATATATGCAAACTGACCTGTTCAGCAGCTCAGGAGAGCTTGTAATCTATAGGTGAACTGAGAGTAAGACATGCTAGAGAACATTTAATAACATTACAAGCAGACATTGGTGGGTCCAATTAACAAGGGATTAAAATACAGACATTTTTACTTCTGAAAATTACTAGAAAACAGTACTATACAGTTATGTAATCTTTAACTAAAATAGATACAGAACATTGTAAAAGGACCAACTTTGAAAAAAAACTTTATTCTTCTGAGGAGGTAGGGAAGGTTTCATTTTACAAGTACTTTTAAAATGTAACCTAGAAAACTTGCCTATAATTAAAGACCTACAGGCATAATCATTTTAGCCTAGTTGATTTAGCACCGGTGCAGTTATATCCCAGGTTTTGAGAAAAAAGCTTTTTGTCTCTGAATGACTGAAGGTTTAGCCCACTAGTCAGTCATGGGAGTACGGTAGTAGTCGCTAGTTAGAACTGGCAGTATGGACCAAATACCCAGAATAAATGTCAGGAACACTTTATCCTTGGAGGAATAATACTGACAGCATAACACAGAAGAATACTACCATTCTCTACAATTTAACGTGGACAAATATAGTATTTTTTTCATGCTTTACTGCCAATAAAAGATCATCCTGTTTCAAATTTGCATTCAAAATATTTTTGCTAGTATTTAGATCAACCTTTCTCCTAAAACACTTTTACATACGGGTTCCTTTCTGTTGTTCTGTTTGATTTTTTTTTCATCTTATTTTTTGCTCTTTAAGCTCATGGCTAGATTAAGAAGGTATGAAACAATAAAAAAGTAGATCTGATATACTGAAAACAGTGAAACTCTCGGGATTTTGTAGGAACAATAGTTACTATGATTCTGAAACTTCCCAGCAAAAAAGAAAGAAAGAAAAATATTAACAGTTATAGGACAAAATTTATGAAGTAATGAAGATATGTAAGATCTGGAAAATTATTTTTTGGACTATGGTAAGTAAAGAAACTTACATGAAATTTTATTTTTTATTAAGGAATGAAAGTCAGTAGAAATATGAGAAAAGTTATTTACAATTTGCAAAAAAAAAAATACTTATTTTAAATGACCTGAGATGGAATTGTAGAATTTACCATATGCCAAAAGTAAATAAAACTACTAACCAGCATTAGGAGGATTATAGAGGATGGGTTAGCTTCACTTCATTTATGTACTCACTGCAATGTAAAATAACAAAATAAAACATATCTGCCTTTCAACTTTTACAAGAATTCAGAAATAAAGGCAAATGTAAATAGGAAAATTTACTTTGCTATATAGGGTGCTTAATTTCATAATAAGGTCACTCATCCTGAACTTCCCATCCACAAAAATGATCCAAACTTCAGAAAGTATTCAAGCTGATGGAATTCTTTAAAGCAATTTCAGTTTACATATTCAAATTTAGCAGTAAAATTATTTTTAAGTGTTATGCACTGTTGTCAAATAGAATCATGCAGCAAAGTAACTATAATGATTCATTCTGGTCTAGATTCATCTTAAAACAGCAATAACTTCTGAAAATATGTTGCAACTTTGAGGGAATTAAAAATGTTCCAGATAGATACTGAAAGAGGTGATAGTACAATCTGTTCACACAAATATCCCATCATGTGAACTTGAGATTGAGGATGAAGAAAAATACAATATTAACAGTAAGTTTTCACTGAAGGTGATGGCATGAAAATTGAATGAACTACACCAATAAACAGTTGCTCTCCACATTCACACATCCCACATATAGTCATCTCAGATATTTCATTCCTCACATTGTGAAGGGGCATTCTAGAGACCACAGATTAAGTCACACTGAGAGCTGAGAAGTCAGCTTTTTTCAGCATTCCCCTAAATGTTACTTGTATCTACACAGGTACCTGCTCTACTCAGGTTCTCTGATTAATTTTAAAAATAATTTGAACACTTTCTCCAGGTTAGCTGGATGATGTAATTAGTGTGGCTGTCATAAACCAGCTTCTAGTTGGATGAGTTGGTTTTTTATGTGCTAAATGTTATGTGACATTGTATAAATGTGACATACAACAAAACCAAAACATCAGGTTAGAAAGCAACATACCTTATCCTAGCTCACTTAATTTGTCAAAGCAAGTACAAGCACTATAGACTACAGTCTCTCCTTAGTACATGGACATCTCATTAGCAGCCACTAGCAAACATCTCATTAGCAGCCACTAGCAACAGTGAAGGTAAATGAGGAAGACTTGTGTCATTTTGTAACTGTGGCAAGCAGCGCAAAGAAAATAAAGAAAATAATATTAAAGTAAATTTAAAATATGAATTATAAAAGAAAAGGTTTTGTTACTATTTTGATCTTTGGTTAAGAAACTCAGAGCTGTTAATGTTTACTTACAATTATCTCATTGTCTATCCATCAGTTCAGAGCTGACAAATATTCAAATTAATTGCATCAGAACAGCCATACCTGCTCTGAAAGATGGAGGGAAAAATAACTATAAATAAGTAAATAAATATAGGCAAGGCCTAAAGGCAAACTGCTAAAAATAAACATGTTGAATACACAAATCTGAAGAAGAGATTTGTATTATTCATTGACAGATAATATATGGAAAGGATAAAGGTACCAAGAGCAGTAAATGAATTTTGACACTGGTACGCAATAATTCAGGGCAAAACAAAATGCAGATAACTAGCAGCAGGATTTAAAACTCCCATTCAGAGGAAATGTTCCATGGCTTTAGAGAGATAAAGAGTTGAACCACGTTACTTATTACTCCTGATTTACACAGATGACAGAGAGACGAGCTACAAAGTTGTTTAGCTTGTTCAAGGTAGAATAAAGCAACCAGCAGGTGTAAGTCTGAAAAAATTAGATTGCTAATACATAAGAGAGAAATCTTGGGAATTACACTGTACAGTAAGGGTTTTTCACTTCAGCTTAATAGCCTGCTTTTCTCTAAATAGTCCAGAAAACATGGAATAATGGGAAGTCTTAAAAAAACTGAGCACTGTTTTAAACTAGGTACCCAGTTATACAGAGACAATGGGGGTCCAGGTAGCTTAAAATAAGGAAAAAAATGAAAACAAATACAATTACACTTGCTATATTAATTTTCTGCTTTTCTTTTAGCAATCCAATTCTCAAACAATTTCACTACTTCTATATTTATATTAACTGAAATAGTTCAAGATATGTAAGTAAAATATGACATTCAGAGTTTTCTCAGAACTATATTGTTTGGAGTTTGTTTTGTCTCTCAATTCTGTAGCAAAGCCAAAGTATCGAAGGAAACTTACCATATAATGACATTTCCTGGAAGACACACAGTTATTACAACAGATGTTAACACCTTTGATTCATACTCATGAGCTCAAATAAGTATAACAATTATAGGGCATGTACGACACCGATATTTGTAAGTGGTCTAATCTTACAAAAGATGAGAATGAAAAACAGTTTTGCTTTTGAGGCATTAAAAAGTCGAAGAAAAATATTTTTCCATCACTGTATAACTGAGAAAGCCTCCTGAAACATGGTAGAAATGACAGCTAACCACAAAGAAAAGTCTTCTGCAACAGTCACACAAAAAACTTTGCCTCTCTCTATCCTGAATATAGCAATGAATATAAACAGAAGATCAATAAAAATAGTTGTCTTTTGAGAGTGAGAGCTGCAAATGAAATCCTTTTCATTTTATTTTGATAGGAGTTAAACTTATAACTTCAGCTGATCAAAAGCAAAATGACAGTCAATAATTGCTTTTTTATGTTTCTTATTCTGTTGAAAAAAACAGGTCAGTCAGAATTCTAAAGCTGTAATTGGAAGGAGATATTAATATTTACTGATACAAGCTCTCAGATATATGGGCAAATTTTGAAATCATCTTCTCTGGCATTTAGACATGGTGATGCTGTTTGTAACCAAAGGTAAAAGTGATCATGATATAACTTGTACCTGTTCACCTTACCAATTTTTTTTTAATACTTAAATCACAAAATTTAAAGCTATGAAAGAAATATATTTAAAACTGATCTTGGACTTATTACAGAACTCTTAATAGTGTACATATGTACATAACCTGCAGCGACTTTGCAAAGAGGAGAGGAAGGGAGAGGAGACCAGAGCAGAGGAGAGGCAAGAACTTTATTCCTGAGGCTTTTCTACATTATTTTGATAATGTGGACTATTTGACTTTTAAAACAATATAGTTCTCAGTTTAGTATATATTATTCTTTTTTGTTCAGAACAAGATTTTAAGTGCAATTTAGCTATTACAAAAAATAAGTTCCCAGTAGCTTTAGTTTTACTTTGATATCATTCCTTAGATTAAAATGAATGTTTTAGTATTCTACAAAAGAAAATATAAAGCTAGAAAATAAAATAAAAACCCGTCTGTATTACATACAAAGTTTGAATTCACTTACAAAAATTGCTGATAAAGAAAAAATACATTTAGAAATCAGGTGAGAGAGAGAGAGAACTAATCTTGAGTTTATATAATTTAGATTCAATTTGTCACCAAGACAGCCGAGCACCTTCTTAGATTGCCTGTATAGAGGCATCTTCTTCCTCCCTGCAGTTTTCTGAATAACAGAAGACACCTATGAGGAAAACTATCTGCATCTGAAAGGCTTTGGTGATTTTCGGTAAAATTCTTTTTTTCATCCCTTTCAGTGAGAAGTCAGGCTGCAGCAGATTCCTATCTAACATCCAAGGTCTTTTCCAACTTTAACAATTCTATAATTCTATGACTATCAATCCTCAGGTTACATTTCCATGTTACCTCACCCCTGAGACTCACTACCAGCACATCCTTGGTTATGGGCTCTGTAGTAGAACACTTATACGTGATTAAAAAAAAAACCAAAAAGCAAACCTGCCTATTATTTGCGGCACTTACAAATAAAATTCAGTTTTCAGCCATATAAAATATTTTCTGAAAGAAGAATAGCTAACACAACAAAATTCATATACGATAGAAGCACAAAATTTTTAGAAATTTAGAAGAAATTTAGAATTTTTAGATGAAAACTACAGTAATTTCTGGAAACCTACCCTGGCTGAAATAGCTGAAAATTTTTTCCAAGAGATACATCTTACAGTATTAGCTGTTTCAGCAACACCTAGAAAAAATGTACAAGCATTGTCATTACTTAATCTGAAGTTCAATATGGAAAGAAACTATAGAATGTGTTTCTCTTCATTAACTAAGGAATACACAAATTGCTGAACACACAAGGAAGTACTTTGAGGAAAGCCCTTCTCTCCATGTTTAATATTGTCTTAAATTGAAAGTACCTTGGAGTAGGATTGTTTTTGTCCAATCAATGTATTTTTCTGTTTAAAACACTGTATGCATGTAGCTTCCTATAATAGTAATAAAGTTTTGACCTTCTTAGCAAAACTCTTTGAAATCCGGTAAAGAAAAACACTATAGGAAAGACAGACATTATTGTCATTACTATTCTATGTGCAATTTAAATGGCAGAAGCTCACAAAGAATTATACACTGTAATATAATAACAATAAGGAGTGGAAAAATAAGGATCTTTTTGATAGGTTTTCACTCCATCTCTACGAAGAATTATTAGAGTAGAGGAGAAGGGGAAAGGAAATAAATAAGCAATTCCTTGTTGTTCTTCCCACACTAGTTCAGCACCAACAGCTATTAAGGAATTAGTCAGCTACATGTATGATTAATGAATAATATTAAATGTGTAACTTGAATAAGCATTATGGCTTTCGAGGTATTTGCAGTTCACTCATGTGAACATATTTCTGTTGTAGCCATTCTGTAAAGCACATCAAGAAAGTGAGCATTGCCAATGCTAACTGATCAGATGACCTTTCAGTTAAGAAAGATGGAATCAGCACAAGAGTGCAATTTATAACCATTAGACTACTCAAACAAAGTAAAAAAAAAAATCAGAATTGATTGTAGCAGTGCCTCTTCTTTTTTACTTCACTAACACAATTTATTTATTTGAAAGAGTATATGTACATTCTAATGCCTGAGAAAAGATTCTTATTGCTTTTGTCTAAGAAGTGTTAAGAATATGCTTGATTCAATTAGTGACAAGCTCCTACTGTTATAAGATTTAGGTTGCAAAGCTAGTCTAAATAATGATGGAACAGTCTGCAATCAACCAAAGTGAAAGGCAATGGAAAGTATAGCAATTTTCTCTGTTCAGAAATGTTAGTGAAAAAAAGTATGGCAAGGTATTAAAGAGGTCTCTAAACCAGGAAATAGCTGGATGAGTAATTTGAAGTCAGTAAATCCTGTGGACAAGGAAATTTAATGTTGCCAAGTGTTAATAACAAGTCTCAGGCTTTAAAAACAATAATTAACCACACAGTATCTCAGGATTTGCCAAGCTTTGTTGGAACTTGTTTGATCTCAAACGTGTTTTAGCTTGATATTAAGTGTATTTGCAAATTATATAAGAAAATTGGGCTCTGCTGTCACCTTGCTTTATAATGAGATTACTACTGACTATCTTGTGCAATTGATTCTAAATTCTCTGTATTGAAAATTTGTATCTGCTGTATAAGTGTCTTATTTATTATGTCTATCAAGCCAAACGCCTGTATCAAGGACCAAATTCCCATTATTCTAGGCAGGGTACATACACATAGTAAAAAAGATTGAACCTAGCAAGGCCATAAAAACCTCTTTGGCTTGTACATATCTGAATGATCACATAAAGTCAGTCCCAGACCAAAGTCTAATTCAGATGGACGGCCAGTTTAGCATTTACCTCAGCCGGGAAATTTAGCAACATAAATCACTGAGTTCACGCTCAGGTAAATCAATAAAGAATCTATCTCTAAAACAACACTTTTATAAGGAGAATATGAATTAACCACACCATATAACAGTCCTCAGATATTTAGATGCAATTTTTGTCCTAAAGACTATATTCCTTCTCAAGGAAAAGATATTTCCCCTCTTATGTATGTGCAAATTACCTTTCTTAGCACAATGATCCAGGATAAGATATAGATCAGACTCCTCTTGGAAACATAGCTAGAATATCTATGTTAACTATGATCAGGGTAATTTTTGTTTTTCACACAAAGTACAAGTCTTTGAGTTTACTTTGCTCTTAATTTTCTTTCCATAGCATTTATTTATGATGTCTGTTCACTCTTCAACTATGACAAATCTGTGGTAAGGCTGTAGCCAAAGCCAGATGTGTAGCAGAAGCACACTGAGTAATTTCCATCTGTATGATTGCTGAAATATGATTCCACTATACTACATATCTAGGCATGTTTGCCAGTCTGTCCCTGTTTGAGGTTAATGTTCTCATGGGAAAAGAAAAATATCATTATGGAAATTGCCTGAGTGCGCTGTTCTGTCTCAGTGTTTCCACAAACAGTCAATCTGGGAATATTAATACTAAGAATAAAAAGAGAATCTTTTTTTAAGAATAACAAAAAAATATCTGCGATGCAGTGAGGTGCTTAGTTCAAGTAAGCAGAAACGTAGTGTGCCATTTAAAATACAGTAACATTTTTCTGGCAAAATATCTTACTTTTTTAGTGTCATTCAATTTCTCACAGTTGCAAATGATCACAATCACAGAATCAATGTGACAAAGTAATTGCTTTAAATGTTCACATATTAATAATTGTCATGCCTAGGTAAAAGAACCTTCAAAAACTTGAAAACTCTATTAGAAAAATTAATCTTAATATTAAAATTACTTTTGTAACCTTATTTAACAGCCCATCTCTATATGTTTTATGATGTTGCCATATTTTTCACTCCTCTTCTCCTCAATTTTGTAGAAAAATAAGCATTCTTTACTTCCACCAGATAATTTATATATATTTTTAACATTAGTGTACAAAGGATAGCCTTAGAGTCTATTTACTGACATTATTTAAATACTGTTCTGATCATCAATTATCAATTATCTCCCAGGGTGTTCTGGTCTATTCCAAGCAGTACAGTATCTGAAGTTTTTAAAATATACTTGGGAAGTGAGGAAGTATTATAATTTCATGTCATAGCTAAAGAGCGGAAATAGATGAAATTTGAGATCAAAAGACGGCTATGCTTTGTGCAAGAAGTAGCCAGAATCTCTTATGGCTAAGTTATTTTTGTTATGTACTACTTTATGTGTTCAAAGCACACGTCTAATCCCTATTGTAAATATACAGTGTCTTCAGCAAATTGTTTTGAATGATATCATGTTTAACAGTTCTTAAAAAAGAGTGCCCATTTTCAAAGACTTTTTTTAGGTTACTTTCTTCACATCTTATAAAGTCTCAAGCAAATTGAATCAGAATTTGTCCCAATTAGCTTTTAGAATACTATATCCGTAGAGTATCCTTCTGCCCTGATCTAGTGGGCAGCCTGATCTAGTGGGATGTCCCTACCCCTGGCAACGGGGTTAGAACTATATGATCTTTGAGGTCCATTCCAACCTTAACCGTTCTATGATTCTATGGCTCTACTTCAGTCACTTTATGCTTCTCAGATTCTGAAGAAAGTGATGTAGCAATGACAACCTCCATCACTACACAATCTTTCTTGCTGTATCTGCATCTGTCTTATGCAATGAAGTAAATGTGAAAATATAAATCCCTTTGCAAATAACAATTTCATCATTGTATTAAAATTTAAGGTAGCGTATCATCTGATATTTTTCAAAGCTTGTCTTTTTGGTATGCTATTATATTCTCTTAATTTGGTTTCTAATGTTATATTTTTTATTTTTAAAAAAGATTTTTATAAAGGCATCTTTGTCTTACAATGACTGTTGCAAAAAAGAACAGACTAACAACAGTAACATATTCTTATCTACTATGTGAATAACATCTAAGCATTTCATCATTCTGTTTCTCACCTATTGCTGACAGAAGTCACAAAAATAAAAAAAAAATCTTCCAGGGGATGAGAGAAGAACAAAATTTTCAACATATTTCCCTACTATAAATCAGAAATAATTCTCGAAGTTCCATAATCCAATTCCAAGCCTTGTTTTATTTTGCTCATTCTCTCACTTTCAAATCCTATTTCAGATTTCCTTGAACACTGGGTATAAATATTCACCTTTTGTTTCTATCTTCAAATTCTTAGTTAGCATCTTGCCTCACTCTTTCAGCCTAAAACTCCAACCAAGTCTCTTCAGCTCTTGCCCAAGAAGTATATAATTAAGTACATTTTCCCCTTTTGTATCCTTTTCTAGACTTCTTGTCTCAATATTCTAGACTTCTTCCTAGACTTTTGTCTCAATATATTATTTTTCTGAAGATTAATCGTTCATTTTGCCTAGTTCTTTGTCATTTTCTAATTAGTCTTTACTCTCCACAACAGTTCTCCCATATTGTCAAAATACCTTTTCACAGTGTTAAATATTCATCCCTGGTCCTAATATCTAAATACATTCTCTATCCAAACTAATCCAACTCTCTCATGGGTTTAGCTCTAAATTCCTCTAGCCTCACTTTGGTTTGTATATTTTCCTAGCAAGCTTTCCCCACATTACCAAAAGGTATCAAGATCCAGATTCTGCAATCTCTACAACTGCTACTTGACATTCACAACACAAGTACTCATCTCCCTGTCCTTCTTCAAGGCTTCATTTCCTGTGTTAATCCCTCTAGAAAATCTTAGGAATAATGTATAGAGTTCTGTAATTTGATACTATAAAATTTTCATGTGGAATAAGACAGTTTTCATGAATGGGAGTCTGAATTTGTTTTACTGTGTGTTTTTTTGTTTGTCTCCAAATGAAGGTAAACGTACTCAAAAATGCCACAGTGTCTTAAATATTATTTGTTAATTTGTGACAGATTTAGGTAATAAATAGTCTGTGGGTTTTTATTTTTATACTTTTTTTTTAAATATTTATCTCAAAAAATCCCCTTTTTTTAGAATTAAAAAGAAATCCTTCCAGCTATTATTTTACATAAACATAAAATATTTCCTTTACTAAATTTATATTCTTGAAAGCATCCAAATATTAATCAAAATACTTCTCTCTGATCAAGAAAAACACACATTGCAAATTCTACGGATATTCATTAACTTAACTATTTGTGTTGTTAGCTAAGACACAGTTGAATACGTTATTTATTCAGTCTATCTGCATCTGTTCAACAGAAATATTAAAAATACATAATTATAACTTTATAAATACAATAAATCAAGAAAACTCCTTAGACAGGCAGTCATGTTAAGAAGAATGTGGCACTTTCGATACATTAAAAAGAGATTATACATATGTCATACCAGCAAACTAAAATGAAAGCTCACCTTCTCAGTGTTTTGTAGAATCAGAGAATTAAGTCAACAGTTTTATTACAATAATGCAAAAAAGCACTAAATATCAAAAATATTTTAAAAATTAATTATAGGAACACAGTTTCTGATAACAACAAGTTCCACACCTAGCCACTGCTTCAGAAAATAGGTAAGAAACTAGATCATGCCTGCCTGATAGTGTCGAAGCAACAGGGACAGATGATGCAGTTTTACTAAGCTTAGAAAACATAATTTTTTCTACCAATGTGAGTATTTTTATTTTCATTATTTCCTTTTTTTTTCCTCCCTAATACAATTTGTGCTAGTACCAGCTGTCAGTACTTGCAAGCACTTTAAAATGCTCAATACAGAACACCCTGATCTAGAATTTCTCTTTTTGATAATGTTTTGTTTGTAGCAAAGCAGAAAATAGATGCAGAAGGAAAGGAATAGCCATTAGTTAAAATAAAGTTTTGGTGCAATTTATGCAGTGAAACTCCACAATGGAAAATAATACACAATATGAAAACTATATAGCATCTCTAATACAGCTTTCTGCAACAGCTAGCTATTTGTTTTACTTCACTCAGCTGCATTAGAATGTTCCACTAGTAACATAAATAGAAAGCATGTACTGCAGGAGATACTGCAACTCAAAGGTTTGCTGTAAATTCTAATATGGTTATGTTAACAAAAACGATTGTATGCCAACATATATTGGTATTTTAATGTGAAAATTAAAAAGAAACTTACTAATATGACCAGATATTTATATCTGATATTTTATTTTTTCCCTGTTGAGAATTCTGCTGTTATTATAGTGATCTCTCAACTCCTGATTATATGGTAATTCCTTAATAATGTGAATTTCAGACTGCGAAGGCATCCTTAAGGTTAACACATCAATTTGTCCCATATTTGCATTTTCAGTTTAGCTGGAGTCATGCTTCTTTATTGAATCATCAGAAATAATTCTTTGATTGGACAGAAAGCCTGAAGTAAAATGTCAGGTTTCAATAAAAAGCAATTTGGAGTATGCTTCCTTCTCTACCCAAGAAGTCTGTTGCCATTTCAGTCATCACTTCAGCACCTCTAAATTCGGAACAGTGCCTCATTTATTTCTACAACAGTATATTGCTCTGCTGATTTTTGTGTGTATTCAGTACTTCCTATGCTATATCTCAGAATAAACTTGCAACATTGTCTAATTTGTAATGTCTCATCTTACTATCAATTTGTTACTTTAGTATGCACCTAGAAAAATCAAACTATTATGACAATATTATATAAATATACATATATTATATGTATATATATATATACAGCGACCTTCCAGTACCTGAAAGGGGCCTACAAGAAAGCTGGAGTGGGACCATTCATAAAGGCTTGTGATGATAGGACAAGGGGGAAAGGGTATAAATTGGAGAGGGTCAGATTTAGACTAGAGGGTCAGATTTAGACTAGAGGGTCAGATTAGGAAGAATTTCTTCACCATGAGAGTGGTGAGACACGAAAACTGGTTGCCAAGGGAGGTTGTGAATGCTCCACCCCTAGAGGTTTTTAAGGCCAGGTTGGATGGGGCCTTGGGCAGCCTGGTCTAGTGGGATTTCCCTGCCCGTGGCAAGGGGGTTGGAACTAGATGGTCTTTGAGGTCCCTTTCAACCCTAACTATTCAATGATTCTATAATATATATACAAATATATAAAAAAATATATATACATATATAAATGATTTCAGGTACTGTAACTGTTGCGAACAGTTGGTAGCCACTAACATATGTTGATTTCCAAAGATAGTAGATATGGTACTTACTGCATAGAGTGAATGATAGCGAGCATGAAAAATAAACAGTTCTTGTTCATTGTGGTTACATATCATAAAAAAGAAAGGACAGATTATTAAACCACTAGCCAATATTAGATATAGCTCAAACTGTGATTTTCGGAACCAGAAATTCCACAACTCTTTAGTATCACAACTAGTTGCCAAATGTGTGGCTATGAAAAGAGCAGTGATTTTTTTCCAAGCATGAATTTAAAGGTTTAACAGTGCTACCGTATGCATCGCAACACGTGGGTACTTTTGGTTTACTTGTATTGATATTTGTGCTCAAGACAAACAAGCATATATTAAAGACCATAAGAAAGCCCTGTGGAAACAATCAAGTAAAGCTCTGAATGAGCTCTGAACACAGTTTTCACTGCAAGAGATGGCACATGTAGTAAGCAAGAAATATGTGTATATAAAGAAAACGGGAAGTCTTTTGGCCTTCAGAAGGGATTTCCTTTAAGACAGTGATAAGTCAGTGATAGCCTGATGAATGTGGTGACCTTCTGTGGTGGGGCTACAGCATTGGTGGATAAGAGAAGAGTAATTGACATCATCTACCCTGACTTGTGCAAAGCATTTGACACTGTTCCACTTGACATTCTTGTCTCTAAACTAGAGAGCCACAGAATTGATGGATTGACAACTGGGTGGATAAGGAATTGGCTAGCTAACAATTAAGTGGTTGTGATCAACGTCTTTATGTCCATATGGAGACTGGTGATGAGTGGTGTTCCTCAGGGGTCCATACTGGGACTGGTGTTTAACACCTTTTTCAGAGACTTGGGCAGTGGCATTGAGTGCCTGTGAAGTCAGACTATGTTTATCTATTTGCCTTAAACATTTTGTTGGAGGACTACCCACTTGTGGCACCAGCTCGTCTGTGGTGCCACGGTTCAGCGGGGGCCAGTGCAGGAGCAGGCACAGCTCTCCCTCGCCGGGGTGAAGCTGGGCCTCAGAGCTGGCTTTGGCGAGGGGAGGGGATGCAGCCATTGCTGCTGCCCCCGCTACCCCCCAACCCGCTCGCTTCCGGAGCCCGCCAGAAACACGGAGATAAAAGGACTCGGAAGGGAGGAGTTGGGGTCTCACCTCCATGCTCGCTCTCACTCACACACTTCGATCGGACCAGCCTGGAACCACGCGGCCTGGACGGAGTCCTTTTATCTCCGCTGAACCGTGGCAGCACAGACAAGCTGGTGCCACAAGTGGGTAGCCCTCCAACAAAACGTTTAAGGCAAATAGATAAACATAGTCTGACTTCACACATACTTACAGCGCAGTCTTTTAATCGTCTATATTTCAGAACATTATGAGTAAAATAAAATTTTCTGCTGTTTTAGAACATCACAAATGTGTATGAAGATAATTACTTGCACAGCAAATAGACTGTTATACTATCTTCTCTATGGAGTGTTTTCTTGTTAACTTACCCAGCATAGTCTTGTGAAAGTTTAATGTTTCAGATGCAACATGGAATTTTAATTGAATGCACAGCACAGCTGATATTTCAAACATTATGATATGTGCACTGAGACAGAAATGTGTAATTTGTTTAATAAACCATCTGAATGCCCTGTATCTCTGAAATTATTTTGAGATTTAAGGCAAAAGTGGGAGTTTTTTGTGTGCTTTTGTTCTTGGTTTGAATTATATTTTCCTTTTTTTTTTTTCAATTAAGCACAGGTGAGCTAATTCAGCAATACCCATGTAAGCTGGGGGAGATGTACCATTACCCACCATTAATCGGTGTCAAAATGGAAGGTTTTGAAATATGCCTTTCTTTCCTCTATGTTTCATAAAACAGCAACTTTATTAAGTGTTAATCTTAACCTCCAACATGGTGACCTCTGATCATGATGTAGACTTTCCATAAAAGCATAGATTCTGGTTACAGAAAGCAATCAGTTACATTATTCTGATTCTGAGTATCCAGCTCCAAATCTTGCTCTTTCACAGGAATCCTCTGCCTTTACAGACAAGCTATAATCTGCCTTGTTTTCACCCCTAAAATGCTGTACCTACAGAAAAAAAAGGTGAGCTAGCACATGTACCATGTATCAAGAAAATATTTAACAGCTTAAAGACTAGAGCATTAATTTTCTGTCCCAACCTCATATCGTATAGATTGCTAAACAAACTGTAATGAATGTTTTTCACATACCAGACACAAAATAGGAATTTCAATAAAACTAAAAATTTCTTCAGTTAGCGAATATCTTTCCTCTTTTTGCGTTGTAGATGATTATGCAGATATAAAGAAAGAATACAGCATGATGTTTACAGTGTCCTAGAGTAGCATCCGTGATAGCTGTTGGTTTTCTCTTCCTCTGAGGTGCTTTCTCTTGTATTGATTGATGTACAGACAAACACATCAAAATCTAACATATACATGGGCTAGATTCATTGTTTTCCACCTTTTGCATCTTGTCAGTTTGATCTGTACTGGAGGAACCATATAAGCACTTATCATTCCTGTTGCCAAAGGGCATCTCTGCTGCTTATTTGTTCAGCCTTGCAGAGATAAATGTAGCTTGCTGCAATTAATAAAATAGCTGTTCTAGATATGATTTATAGAAATAAATTTAAGTTATGTAACTATGTACTCATGGATATGTATAGGTAGTAATATATATCTAACACACAAGACATTTCTTCTCAGACAACTGACATAATTGGTATGGTGAAGATGATCTTTTCAGCTAGATTCCTTTGAATATATTTTGATATCACTTACAGGAAGACTGAAGACAAATTTGTATTTTGCACAGGTTTTCAACATTTGTTTATGTTCTCCAGTTGAGAATGAAACAAAATGTTTCAAAATACACTGCAATAAGATTTTTCAGCCTGTGTCCAATGGAAGCAGCATATGAAGCAGCATATGAAACCGTTGCAATGTATTTATTTTTTTAAAAACATATATTTGACCATATGTTCCTCATCATGTGGAAGAAAACAAATGGAATAGAAAAGGGTGATAACAGCTTACTGCTATAAACTCACAGAACTCATACATTTAAGAAAAATGAATAACACTGAAGCTATACTGTGCACAATGGCACAAATTCAGCACTGGATTTGGTGGAGTGAGGGAAGGAATGGGGAGTGGGTTTTGTTTCTTTTTGTTGTTTGGTTTTTTTTTTCCAAAAACAACTAGGTAATTATTGTGAATTTTGGTTTAAGTGTTCCATGTGCTATAAAAAGACTGAGAAACAGCACTTTGATATTTTAAGTATTGTCTCAATTTAAATATTTCTTTTTTAGTCTTCATATCTTATATTTTATGTTGCATAGTGATAAGTTGTTTTGACAGGAAAAATGACATATTTAATTCAAGAAACACTGAAACAGAACATTACATAAATGCGTAACCACTTATTGTTTCTTCTCTGAAACAAGTTTTGTATAAAGCCTCCATTGCATCAGAGGTACCGTATTTTCTTTGTACTGATCTCTATTATCATCTATACATAAGGGTTGAACACAGAGGAAGCTACTACACATTTTTAAGGTATTAGTTGTGCCTTAAATGAAGAATGTTAGTAAAATGCTAATTTTAGCATATTTTCATTTCATTGTTACCTTAAAAACACACAGTTTAGAGAAGTTGATCCTACAGTCTTCATACAGATAACTCACATAAAAGTTTTCCACGAGAACTGCTATTTAGAAATAAAATTCTCCATTGAAGCAATAACATGGACCAGAGGAGATCTGTTGAGAGGGATAAAATATAATTGAAATATTGCCCTGGACATGCGTTTGCAATGAACAATAAAATCCATGTTCCAACAACAACAGAGTCTAGGTCCCCATTAGAAGAACAGATGAGTCCCAGCTGCACAGAGTTTAAGGATATCGGTGTGTCAAAGTACACATAGCCAAGCAACTGAACGAGAAAACCAACCGTAACTGGTTGACAGCTTTTCAGAGAACATTAGAAAATAAAGGAAATGCCTTTTTATTCATCTGAGCTAGAGCTAGCCAGGAAGAAAAGAGAGTCCTCAACTGAAAATACCTCCAACTGAAAATACAAGAAGATTCCCAGAAGGGAAAAGGAGTTTACCTGGGATGAATAGGGGCTGAGGTCTTATGGAGTGCTGTTGTACAAAACATATGATTAAAAATTCTTCACAGAAAGAGTCATTGGGCACTGGAACAGGCTGCCCATGGAGGTGGTTGAGTCACCTTCCCTGGAGGTGTTTAAGGCACGAGTGGACAAGGTGCAAAGGGGAATGGTTTAGTGTTGATAGGAATGGTTGGACTCGATGATCCAGTGGGTCTCTTCCAACCTGGTTATTCTGTGATTCTATGATCAGCGTAAATAGTTTTGTGCCTGGCTGATATAAGCCTGAGAAATAAAAATACACTTTTTCCTGCAGAAGAGAGGGTTGCTTTCACAGAATTTCAAACTTATTCAGGGAAATTAATTGACAAATTTTTAAGGTTAAAATTGAATATGTTTAAATCGCAAGCTGAGAAATCCTGTTCTTTTGAAACAAGAATGTGGTGTAACTGGAACATCCAGCTCATACCAGAACAGGAGTTTGCTAATGTATGGCAAAGTCTGGTGAAGAGGTAAATTCAATATTTTTCTTAGAAAAATTCTGTATTTGCAAGTTCAAGTCTTTTACCTCATCAGGCTTTTATATACACTGTTTTGAAAGCATAAGTTACTTTTTCTGACCCGTGAGGAATTTAAAATTCTTTTTATAACTTTGATACTTAAGTCATTAACGTTATTTAAATGCAAATTTTATATGTGCAGTATGAATACTGAAGCTTGGTTTTCTTCCAAGTCATCCCACTGGTCCATAATGTATGCTTTAAGGCCAGTCTATGTTTAGATGGTTTAGAGATATGTATAATCACACTGAATAATTCCAATTTTATTTGTTTCCTTGGAGGTTTCTCAAATGCTTTGATGTGTTCTACATCTCTGTCTTTCCCTTCCTTGTCAATGTCACAGTGAATTCCCGTTAGAGGCATTATAAAAATATATCCTCAGGGTTATGATTTATTCTTATGCAGGCTGACTAAAACTTAATTTTCTCCTTCTCCTGTCCCACTATAATTCCATGGGGATTTAGAGACTCTCGGTCTCATTGGCTTAGATACAAAGGCAATTTAGGAGCTAAAGAATCCCAATACCTAACTTTTAAGCACTGATCCCAAGGACAGGAACATAACATCAATCTTCCTATATGACTCATTAGCAAAGTTAGGCATCTTAAAGTAGGATCCACAAAAATGTGCATTCTAAACAGGCATCTGTGCACATTGAATTTAATTTTTTCTTCTCCACTTCGAGAAACCTCCCCGCCAGGGGAGGTTTAGGCTGGACGTTAGGAAAAAATTCTTCACAGAAAGGGTCATTGGGCACTGGAACAGGCTGCCCAGGGAGGTGGTTGAGTCACCTTCCCTGGAGGTGTTTAAGGCACGGGTGGACGAGGTGCTGAGGGATATGGTTTAGTGTTTGATTGGAACGGTTGGACTCGATGATCCGGACCTGGTTATTCTGTGATTCTGTGATTCTGTGAGAAGGTACAGTCTATGACTCCCACTTGTGATGTCACAGCAGGACTGTTCTGCCTCCCTTGTCCTGGACACCAGGATGAACATATTAGATATGTATGAAAATGTTCCCACTTTACACAGAGCAACAAATATCACTCAGCCAGAAGCAGTAGTCTGCTAGATCTTAGTCTTGTGAAAAAAAAAAAAAAAATGTCAAGAACGGTGTTAGAAAGCCCAAAAGCTATGTTTTCCTAGGTTTACCTTATCATTTCATTCACTGACTTTCATTTGACTCATGGATACTTTGGTTTTGTTTATGCTGTTAAACAGAATGGACTAGAACTAATATTGCTACAGCTAAACCCTCAGACAGAAGACTCCATCCACACAGCTCAGCAGGAATACCTCTAGCTCTCCTCAAGAACTTTTTAATTTGGTCTTCTGTTACTTTGCACAGCCTGAGAAGATATTAACGGTCATGAACCAAAACTTTAAAGGTGTTTGTTAATGGTTAAACATTCATTATGTACTCCACGCCTTAGCCATTTAGTTTACTAGTATAACTATGACCTTTATGGACTAGGATGACGATTCAAGACCTCCTGATTCTCAGAGGAAAGCATTCCTGTTACATAACTAGGAAGAAGCGTTGGTTCTTATTTTCGCACTAGCCTGGCAAGTTTATTTCACTAGAATTAGGGGCAGGTGGCAGGTGAGGGCACACCATGTACTTTTATCTAGGAAATGCAAGATTGGCTTCCTCTAGAGAAGAAAAAAAAACAATGAATCAAAACCAAAACAACACAGCTTTCTCACATTTTATATCAACAGTCTAATACAAATTGGAAATTTCAAAGCAGGTTTGAGTAGAACCCTTGATGAGCAATAAACTGAGAAATACTGAGTTTAGGAATCTTAACAAGGCATTAGCAAGAGAAGTGAATCAACTTGTCAGTTAAAACTCATGGATTTCATCACATACGAAGGAGAAAGCTCTGTACAGCAGACAATGTTTGCAGGATCACAGATTTGAGACAATATCTGTTTTCTAGTAATAATAATATTATATTTGTTAATATATTCCATAACTTCAGATTAGTTTAGCAAAGTCCATCTTCCCTAATTTAGACTGATCTTCACTTTAATCAGGTATGATGAATCCTTCTCCTGTATGAACACATCCAAGTATGAGAAGGGGGAATGTGCATGTGTCTTGTGGTCTGATACCATGATGTACCTGGTGTCTCCAGGAACCATAAGTCACACAAATAAATAATAAGAATCACAGACTGGCATAATCAGGGAACAGGAAGCATTGGATACTGTGGAATAAAGTTTTATTGGCAGTATTCTGAACAGCTGTACAGTGCATGCTCTGCTTAGGCAATACATACACAGAATATATATGAAAAATGGAAATGTAATACAAAGACTGCTGAAAGATGCTGGACAAAGATCAAAATACTATGTGCATTGTAAAAACCCTGACTTAACATTTACAAAACCCATTGTGATTGGTGTTTAATGATAATGGTAACATGTGTGCAATTCATATTAATGACCTTAGTGAGAACTGGCTTTATTAACTTGAGTACAGATGGTCAGATATTTCCTAGGGAAATGTTTTCATTAAAATATGTTTCACTAAGCCTGAGTGCTTTATTTGACTCATCTCAGGTTTGACTACATTTTGCCAAATCAGAGGCAAATCCTCCAGTCCTGCCAGCCTGTTTCAGAGCAATCAATTTACTGTTGCCAAGTTTGGCAGGTCTGGGGCAGATCAACCAGATTACGATCAGGACAGAAAACCTGAAAGATTTCTTTGCCAAAAGGCAAGGCTGGTTAACGTAACTGATTTGTTGTGCAACAATATACATGATGGATCTGCCCTAGAGCCACTGACCCTGAAAGTAGCTGGCTATGATCTTCCCAGTTTTGGAGGAAATTGGCTGGTAATAGACAAATTACCAAGATCCTGTGCCTCGAGAGTCTGCACAGTGGGACTCAAGGTCTTACTAAACCCTCCAGTCTGAGAGCCTGTGAGCCACAATGCAGCAAAGCTCTGAGGGGCTCAGGTTATCTCTCAGAGATTGCAAGCACTATGCAATAAAGCTAGGACCTAAATGACCTTATGTGTTTCTCCATTCTGCCTTTTAAGCTGTTCTGTACGATGGGACATCGAGAAGACATATAGCTCCAGAGCTGCTTGACAATGCTACTTGTCTATTCCTCTAGTCAATAATATCTAATGCCTTAGGCTCAGACACAGTTCTTCAGAAATTATTCTTTTATGGAAAACTATGTAAGTTCCAGCTCGAAATGAGGAAATCAGTATTGTCAGGATCCATTACACTTTCTGCCTTTTTCATTCCCTCCTTTTTATCTTTTACAAGGATTTTTTTCTTTTTCTTTTTCTTTTTTTTTCCCCAAACATGCTAAGAAGTATGGGATATTAGTCCTAAAAATTGACTGGTTCTATTTTGACTGTCCACCATAAGTGAGCTGAAAAAAAGAAACTAAATTAAAAATTATAAAGAAAATTAAAATAAATATACAAAACCCCCAAACTCACAAGCCCGCTCCCCACTCCCCCGCCCCCAAACCCACTGACTACTTTATTTCTGTTAATTGATGTCCTCTAAGGACTATTCAAAGAGCCATAGAACTGTATAGATTGGAAAAGACCTTTAAGACCATTCAGTTAAACCTATAACCTAGCACGTGAACTCCATCACTAAACCACATCCATAAGCATCTCATCTATCCATCTTTTAAATACCTCCAGGGATAGTGACTCAACCACTTCCCTGCACAGCCTGTTCCAGTGCTTAACAATACTTTCAGTAAGAATTTTTTTCCCATTATTCAGTCTAAATCTAAACTGGTGCAACTTGAGGCCATTTTGGTTTTTTGTATGTTTGGTATTTTGTGTATTCTGGAAGAATAGACTGACAGCCACCTCACTGCAGGCTCCTGTCAGGTAATTTGCATATAGTGGTAAAGTCTCTCCTCAGCCTCCTTTTCTCCAGATTCAACAGCCTCAGTTTCCTCAGCCACTCCTTATAAGACTTAATTATGGAACTGGGAAATCTCAGAAAATTTCTCAAAACCTGAATTTCTGAGGTGACAAATTCAGACTCTTTATTTCAAGACTTCTGTTGCTTTGTGAAAAATATACAGATATAGTTATTTACAAGTTTTACTGATGGATAATACAAGACCATACTGAAACCCCTTTATTTGATCTCAGTATAATATCACTGCTGGGAAAAAGTAAAAAGCATCCCAGATGATCTCTTTATAAGGATTAGTCTCTAGAAAACGTTTGGTAATATTAATATAAATGATGAAGTATTGCA
The DNA here is from genome assembly GCF_032191515.1 of Phaenicophaeus curvirostris. Classification (NCBI taxonomy): domain Eukaryota; kingdom Metazoa; phylum Chordata; class Aves; order Cuculiformes; family Cuculidae; genus Phaenicophaeus; species Phaenicophaeus curvirostris. The sequence continues at coordinate 2,893,245 of NC_091393.1, forward strand.
AAGAAAACAGCACTGAAAAATAAAGTAGAGAAGGGCTTGTGTGCTAGGGAGGAAAGGCTACCAAAGAATTTTATCTGTAAATTATAAACATTAATTGGTTGAACTCATGTGACATGATGGGATACATAAATGAAAAAATAGCTACAGATAAAAACTCAAAAACATCTTAACTGGTATGGGATTTCTTGAGAGGACATCAGGAGAACTATTTATTTCCCATTTAAAAACAATGATGGGGGGAAGGGAAGCCCTCTGAAAAGTTTGGCAAACATAATTTAGCTCTGCATTACAATATTTTACCTTCTCTTAGATGAGTTTGATAAATGAGATATTAACAAATTCTGAAAAGAAGTGAATTAGTAATCTTAAACTATCTGGGTAAAAAAATATCCACACTACCAAAAGTGATTCAGTCTTAAGGGTAAAGTTAATCTGTAGACTAATGTGTGTTCCTACATGTTATTCGTATCCTATCTGTATTTCACAGTGTTGTGTGCACCAAAATGGGATCATGAAAATACACAAATGGGTTAGCTGATAAGTTTGACCTGCGGTAACAGATTGCAAAATCCAAATGAAACTGAGACTACTTGTCAACAGCTACATATAACTTTAGCTTCAGATCTGAAGTTAGAGCCAATGAAACTAAAAAAGTATCAGAAAGTTAATAGCTTCTATACTTTGGTCACTGAAGTTTCCTTCAATTACTTTTTGCCTCAGTGGTGGAAATAATAGCTGATTTTGATCACGTGTCAGCTCAGGAGACAGGTACCAGCCAAACAACAGAGGATTTCTCTGTTTTCATTTCAGGAAAACTGAAGGAGGATCACACGCTGGGCAGGAGAGCATGAAGATTGTTTGATAAGATTCCATTAAAGTGAGCTGACAGCAAGGTTAGAAGTGAACAGGGAAAACCTCACCTGGGTAATATCTGGGAAAGAAACAATCAGCTTGACATTTCCTAGGTTAGAGATTTCACATTATCAAAACAGAGTCAAGTGCTCCTGTTTAAAGACAGCACAGCCAATACTGGGATCACTCTAACTCATTCTCGACTGAAGAAATCATTTTCCTTCTATGGTGAAAATGACAGATAAAGAGTTCTAAAATTGTTGTAAATAAAGTAAGAAGTATTGCTTTAAGTACACTGTATCTTGCCTTGCTATATTATAATACTCAAAGATGGATTTAAGATTTAAGCTACCTCCGTTTCTGTTGGTTTTGTTGGGTTTTTTTATATATTCTTCCATGTCCTCATTAACATCTCATTACTAAGATGTTCACTGAGGAAAAGGGCGAAAAGGAGAAAGAAAATTAGATGCAACACTATAGGGCATATTTTCACCTTGACGAGCAAGTTTAATTCATTAAGGGTTGCTGAGAGTCATACACATGCTTCGGAGGAATAATACCCTCAAGGTATTTTTAAAATTATTAAAATGTTAAAGCAACAATATTGATTTTTTATACTAAAGAATTATTTATTAATACCAGGTAGGAATACATGAAGGGAAAAAAATTATACAGGCAGGAGAAAAATAATTAGGCAGTTCCAGAATTTCTTTTTATTTTCAGTGATGGTGGGAGAGACAAATTCTGAGAATAAAATAATACTGTAATTTGAAGGTTAAAATGGTTATATGCATACATAAATTATTGATAGTTTCTTCACTACTCTGCTGGGACCTGAATATTGTCTCATACTCCTTTTTTGGAGTAGAAAGAGGTGGAGTTTGAAGGAAATATCTGAGAATTCACTTAATCCCAAACGAAATGCATATGTGGTCTGACCAGGTACAAACTGAATCCTCTGGAAATGAAGCAGGACTGAATTAAGAGTTCAATTGTGAAAGATGCAGCCTGCCTTAACCAGGTGTATTCTTCAGTGCTCTGCTGCAATAGAGACAGAATGTGCAGTACATGGCAGGATCAGCTCCAAACTCCTATCACACATGCATGTACATGCACTCACATACATGGAAAAGTTATTTTCTCTACACCTGGATTTTCATTGATTTAGTTTTGGATTATGAAATTGTTTATAGTTTGTTTGCCATACGCTGACTCAAACACTAAAAATCCCATCAAAACCACGAAAGCACTGTCATCCAAAGGGCTTCTGTATTAGTAAACATGAAGAAGCTGTTTCCCACTAACTACAACTAGCGTAGCTTTCTGGAGAAACTGAAATTAGTCTGGTCAACTTAAATTAATGAAAAGGATAAGTCCCTGATGAGTAATCAACATTTGGACTCTGTTGAACATCAATTTTATTCATACATACCACTCTCTGAAATCTAGAATATTTATACAGGGGTATTCTCAGCTACAGTTTACCAGCCCCTGATATTTCAAACTGACATTGACAGAGAAAATAGCATGACCTGTTCTGACATATGAAACATTCCTGAAAGAACCAGTACTTAACGGTGCATGACCATCAGGTGCACTCTGTTGAGTTTCAATGCATTGTCGATATATATCCATTTTCTTCCTGAACTATATTTTTCCTGAGGAGATGTAGGAATTCCCTACAGACTATTTAGAAGTTTTCTGCTGTTTGTTTTTGTAGTACACAGTGGTAGCAATGCATATATAGTAAATGCTGCCTGTTTCATAGAATTTGCCTTGAAAACTTAAGTATCTGAGATCAAGTGGAAGAGCTCTTCAGCAAAAAACTGTGTGATTTAAAGATCCAGTTATGTTTTATTCTTCTTAATCTGTGTAAATATTAATGGTCATCACAGAGAAGTGTATAGTGACACCAAAAACAAAGACTACTGAGACATCTTTTTTGGTATCAAGTGACATGCTGGCAGCACTGGATTACCTCTGTATTCAGAAAGTAGATTCTCTAGATGCATTTGAAGAAGAAATATTTTGATACCCAGGCACATATTTGATGTTACTTTTGCCAAAGCTGTACTGCTAATACAGCTGCCCTTCCACTGAGAGATCTCTAGGAATATTAAAGTATCAGCGTGCAAGAATATGATGATAAAAGTAAGCCAACATTCATTATTAATTAAATTTTTAATTATAGAAAAAGACCTACAAGTAACTATACGAATTACAGTGAACTGTGGAAAATACAAAAGCCAAAATGAAATAATCATAATGTATACTATTTTATATTCTGTGATTTTAGATAATTGAAATAAAACCAATGCAAAGTGGGCAATGGAAATAGAAACAAGACACTGAGAAGACAGTAAATGTGTAGATCAAACAAAGAAATGCCACTCTGACCAAGGAAACCATCGCTGCTGAACAATGAAGTTCCTATCTGAGGCACTGTTTCAAACAGGCCCAACAGCAAAACTTCCCTGCAGACTGCAATTTCCCATTCACCTCATTAGTCAAAAAAATAAGTCCATATCATTTAATAGTGGACCAACTCCACACTTTCAAGGTCAAGGATAATCTTTTATAGACTGCCATGTTGTAAAACATTATAAATCAGTGGTGGGTGCTTTTGAAAAAGTCCTTATTTCTATCTCCCTGAAAGAAATAATTAAACCAAATCAAGTCGTATTTTAAATAAAGTTTCATAAATGGGAAATACAGGTTTGATCAGTAATTTGTTTTAATAATCATTTTGATAACAGCAAAACCCCAGCATTTTTGTGAATTAACAAATAAAATCTTGGGATAGACAATTTTGTTTATTTTAATGTGACTAAAGAAACCACTAATTATGTCCACAGGAATCATGAAATTGACTCTGTACAAAATCACAACAGGGATAGTTGTGAAGTCTAGAAATAACTGGCTTGAAATAAGTGAATTTGGGTGCCAGCTGCAGTTTAACAGAATTTAATGTGTCCTTTTTAAGGTGATGAGCTCTGTGTTGGCAAGCTTGTACAGTTACAAATAAACTTCAGTTCAGCAGTCTCTAGTTTTCACAGATGCTTCTACAGCCACTTTGCATTGCAATCAGATTGCACAGTGGGACAGACTTAAGGCAGCAGGAGCGCTTTTGGGGAACCAATGTTTAAATATGTTTTTCCTCACAGTTCTTTAACAAGTGTAGAAGGAGTCTGAATCCAGTCTGGGTAACGTGTCATTAAATAATTCATTTGCACCCATTAATTTCAAAATATGTGAAAAAGAATTCTGCAAGTAGCCTGTTTCCAAGAAAGCATATGGCCTTTGATTCCTCTCTGTCTCTGTTTTTCAGTAGTGTTGAAATCTACTCTTCGGGTCAAGATCATTCACAGATCATTTTCTGCTTCTTTTTCTGGGTGAGTGGACTGGAATCCAATGCAAAAATAATCTCTGTTTTTCATGGTTTTCTTGTTTTATGTGTTTACATTCATTTCTAATGGTAACTTAAGAGAATATCTATACATTCTTTATTTCAGAAGGACTTTATTCTCTATTATTTTTCCTTTGCTGAATAGGATGTGTAACAATGAAAATCAAAATCAGAAAGATTTTTTTTTTCTTGTTACAAAATCTAAATGAGAGGTCCATTATATTTAAATCATGTGTTTACTATTTTTATGACAAGCACAAGATCATAAGTATCAGGTCATTAGTTTGAAAAACTTAGCATCAGCTCAATGCTATTTCTTGGCCTGAGTATAATTTTTTCTCTTTTTATTCTAAGGCATATTGACGATTTGTGACATGCATGCAGTAAGCTAGAGAAAACATGTAACGACTAGTCATTTGCAAAGTATCTTGTTTTGAGAAAAGGGAATTAGATCATCTTTTTATGGAAACCAAAAGCTGACCAGAGTTTAAAGCCTTCAAGAAGACACAGTCTAAGTTATAACGGTTGGCACTGGGGAGTATGTAAGAATATTATTCCTGCTATGCCAATTGTCATGCAAGACTTCCAATTAGCAGTAAAGAATGTTGCTAAGGTCCCTCAAGTGTTTCTAAATTCAAATTAAATATTTCCTCATTCTCTATGTACACTGCGACCACTCTTTCATGGCTTGTACAGATTGAACTATGTCACTCAGACTTCAGTGCCCATCTTGACGCACAGACAAGAATAACAGTAGGATAAATTTAGAAGAGTTTATTTTTCTCAGCAATTTTACTTTATTAAAGAACTTAAGAGTTGAAAACACGTATATATTAATGGCAACAAAAATTACAGTGTCAAGTCAGGTTAACAACTGTTCAAGCCCAGAATGCTTCACGCTGGCCAGTGTGGGATACATCAGAAATAAAAGTAAAGGTGTCAAATGCATGCCATCTATGACGTACCTTTTTTTTTAATCTGTTTAGTTATCATTTGAGATATTTTATATTGAGATATTTGAGATATTTTATTTTGAGATATTGATATATTGAGATATCATTTTGCCATTACAAATTAATATTTCCTATATATATTCATATCTTGTTTTTCTTAAAAATGAAAAAAAAAATAATTTTCTCTATTTTGAGCTGGTTTAAAGCTCAAAAAGTTTTTCAGAACATATTGAGAACTTCCCACTCAGTGTTACTACATTTGAGTGCAGAAAAAGAGAGACATCCAAAATGACTATGTATCTCTGAAAACCTAGGAAATAAATCTCTAATATGTGCATGAGTGTTCTTTAGACATTTGCTCTTGAAATAGTTCATAGCTATTAATAATAATCACTTTCTAATCAACAGACAAACACCAATCCTACATCCTTCACCTAAACTGGACTGCTGCAGCTTGTCTATGAGAAAGTGTCAGCTTTAAAAAGGCTAGAAGCCCTTACTATGCCATTTTGTTGAGTCATGAGGAGAAAAAACTTTCTTTAGTCTTCTGTTCTCCCTCCTCTTTGAGTACAGATAAAATGGTATGGCAGACTCTGGCAGTAAGAAAGCAATTTCTCTTTCTGTTTAAGTAGTATGTAACATTTTGTATTAACATAAATTAGCATGAAGCCTCGTCCTTAGAAGCAGCATCTTGATTCATCTCTATCAGTGCTGTCTAGGACTTTTCAAGGGGGGGAAAGACTACAAAAAAGTGATCTTGTTTTATTTCTTTCCCATTTGTCTTGACAATCAATGAGGATATTTTGCCTCCTTTGACCAACTTGGAATTTGTTTGAACAGTCAAGCTACAGAAGTTTAACTCATAAGCAAATGCTGATTTCACATGTTCTGTGTAAGATACAGAAGGTCAGGAGAAATATGAACAAAAAAAAAATCCTAACCCAGACATAAAAGAATTGTGCATAACTAAAGAAGAGATATGGAAGTGTTAATCAAATGTTACTGGACTATACAGAACATGACTCTAGAGGAAATAAAATACCTTAGATGAGAAAAAAAAGTTCAGGCATTATTTTTCTTTCATTCTCTTCCTCTGACTGATATATATGACTTTAACAAGTCAGTCTGAAATTCTGCAAGTTGATTGTCTGTTTAACACAAAGTTTTTTTGAGATTTTCAGCAGAAGAAGTCCAATAGAGGAACATGAAAAACTGGTGGTTATATTCTCAAAAGTAATTTTCAATGTTTATTTGTTTGCATGTTTATTCTTTAATGTGCATATATTCATTCAAAGGTGGAACAGTTCATGGATAGTTGTAGTGCAAGCACTACAAGTAGGATCTAGTATACTTATTGCTTTACATACCAGTTCCCAAAGGGCATAAAGACACAAGAGAATCAGTGCAGCAGCATCAGAAAATTTCTTGAAAATGTCTCCAAACGAGGAACAGAACATAGTACACTAAAAAGAGTGGGAAACATCAAGTGCAGATAAGGAGAGAAAGTAAATGAGGCAGACCTATACACAAGGACTGAAAATGTGTTCTGCATGTATATCCACATATAATGATACTGCGCATATAATGTAGCAGGTGACAGAGACAGCATGTGTGAAAGTGACTGTTTAGGCATGTCACGTCTATAGGATAATATTAATACTTGAGTCCTCAATATGATGTTAGAAAAATTTGCTAAACCAATGAAATGGTTGTTTGCAAGCTTCTATGCAGAGATTATCTTCCAATGCCATTCTGTACTTAATTTTTTTCCACAGAGTTTGATAATCTATTAATATCATCATTTGCTCACTCAAGCTCAAGGGGCACTGGTATCTACTGTTTCTAAATGTCAGCATGATGTTGCTGCATTTTCTACTGACTTCTATGGAATTAACATTTCCTGTTTACTTTGTAAAAACCCTAGGAAATTATACTTTCAGTGCATCTTCAATATTAAAGTTAAAAAGTCACTTTCTAAAGAGAAATTGCAAGATTAAACTTGTGTATGTAACCTTTATTTTCTATATTGGTATGTATGGAATTCTAATTTTGTTTTTAAATGTGTGACCACATAGTTATAATTATATGATTGCATGCGATTACATGATTATAATATTTTTCTTTTTTTTTTTTTTAGTTTCTAATTTTGCAGAATAGTGTACATGCAATCTCATGGTTTATTTGTCTATTATTTTTTATTTTTCTCCTTGTCAGCAGACCTTTTTAAAACCAGGTCTTCCTCATTCCCATATAACAATTCGTTCTGAAATTATAGTTTCACTCCATTCTAGTCACCTTTTTAGGCAGCAACTTCTGAATTGCAGTGAAGCAACATTCTTCAGCAATATAAGAAAAACTTACAAGACAGAACACATTATCATAGCTATCTGAGAACATCTTGCAAGAAAACTAAATTTCCTCATGTATGCACCAGAAACTGTGCTATATAGCCTGAGTCTATGGCATAGAGATTGAAGCTACCTCTTCATACCGGGTAATTCAGGTGCTGTTAGAATCTTAGCAATGTATGCACTGACGTGACAGTTGACTCATTTTCTCTGTTTCTAAAAACAAAATCTATGTTTAGACAGATTTTTCTCTTTAGATGCCAGAGATGGGAGATCTGTAAGGAACTTGTAAGAGATGTTTTGTCTCTGTGCGGGTTAAACTGCTATTTGCATTAGGCAATTAAAGAAGTTCTGTGAAGAAACTCCAGCTTCACTAATTCCTTGGGATCTCTTTTAAGCATTAACTTAACATTTCATAATATAAGGTGTTTGCACAAAGATGACTCTGTGCCTGCATATGTGCCTACAAAACTGTGTAATTATTACCCAGAGTTGAGAAAATGACCTATTAGACAACATTTTCTATCTTTAGGAATCATGGACACCTAATTTGGAGGAAGTGAAGTGGAGTATCCTTCTGTTGTCATTTAAACTGATAAAATTATTTTCAGGAGATTAAAAAAAAAATTAGTCGTACATCAGGACTGGCATAATGGCTTTGATGGCAAAGGCTCTTACGTCATTGTCAATTTCATATGAAACACAAATAAACTTTCAAATACAGTATTTGACTTGATTTCATGAAACAAAATTAAATAAAAATGATCACTTACATAAGCATGGAAAAAAACATCACAACCCAATATTGATGACGTATTAGCAATAATAGAAAAATCAATTTTATATCTACTTTATTTTTGCACATGTGCATCCCTTTGCACATATGCATTACATGTGAATATCCAGAATGCACCGTACCTTGATGGGGAGGGTTGTAGATTCTCCAATCTATTCAGAGGCCGCAAACAAGTAAATATGTATATAACAGTATCCAGAGTGAATTTCACATTGAAATGATGAAGTTAGACTGGCTTAGCAAAATTTGTATGCATAAGATTTTTTTCTTTTCCCTGGGCAGTAAACAATTTACAGAATATTAGGCTGTTACTACCAAGATTAATTTTCTATCAAATTATCAACTTCATTTTCTGTTGTTCATGGGAGCTGCAACTTATGCCAGATTATATTTTAAATTGTGCCATACCTTTCTTCCTTTGAACTAGTTGGCATTGCCTTGAGAGGAGCTTTTAAATCTGCTTGGAAAAAAGTAGTGTGACAGATCTACTGAAGCTTATAAATGAATTGTTGTTGGAACATAGAATACTTGAGGTTTGCACTCCAATATCAAACTTCTGGCAGCATAGCTGCTGCAGATGAAAAAAAGTTGATCTCAGCTTTTATCCTTATTCATGTGTTGACCTTTAATTACCCCTTTTCCCAGATGGCCAAGGATCTCTGAGTTCTGAAATGCTAACTGGCCCCATTGTGCTTATCGTACTGTTGCAAACCTTTTCTCCTTAAATTCTGAAACATATGAAATGCTTTGTGACTATGAGGCAAAAATAAATAAATAAATAAATAAATAAATAAACATTAAAGAAGAGCTAGTTTCTTCGCTTGACAAAGAGAAGGAAAGGAACATAAAAGATTATTACCCTAGAGCTTTTCAGATATTGTTGTCTCACTATTTGTTTTATTTAGATTTACTCAAATGTAAACAACTTTACTGTCATAGTGAAACAAGGCTATCACTTTCTTTTGAGTACAATTCATCAATCATTGTATCAAAATTGAGGCTGACAGACAAACTACTTTCCCTCAAACATATGCTTGGGCAATTTTGGCCTCACAGTTGAACATAAACTCTCTAAAATGCTTTAGAGAGGAAAAAGAAACCTGGCACGCCGCAGAAAATGGCATTGTGAATACATTATGCCAAAGGGCTTGATGACAGGAGAGACTGCCTTCAGCAATATAATTGTGTTCTTTTCTGAAAATCATTCTAGCTCACAGCTTAGCTAAGGAGTCTTTTCTGTTCACGCAGACAGAAGCAGAATAGATTGAAGCAGAAAGGACTTCCTTTGCAGTATACAGTACATATTACAACTTAGGGCTGAATTTTTCTGAAAAGCATACGCTCACCTGATTATGGTCTAAGTGCCAGCAACCAATATAGTAAAGCAACCAACAACTGGAGTTGCCAGAGTTGCGTACTAAACAATGCAACTGAATCCCTGTTAAAAAAGTGTTGAATGTGACACGATTGGACTCGATGATCCGGTGGGTCTCTTCCAACCTGGTTATTCTGTGATTCTGTGTGATTCTGTGATCATCTCAATGACATAATTCAAAACATAGGATAAAGACAGCACTTTGCACAAGCCTGGTATCTATTCTCCTATATTTTCTTCATAGTAGGATATGTTTTGAACTGTTTGTGCATATAAAGATTTAGCATAATACTCCGTTAAACTTGTGTGATCTTAGAGTGACATTTTCAAGTGTGTCACTAAGCTGTAAAGTTTAAACAGGATCCTCAGATTTAATTCAAGCCACTATCTCTGTTTTATTGCCCAGATGTCCCAACTTCATCCACTTTTGGCCACAATCAGAAGACTACAAAGAAAATGAATCACTCTTATTTTAGGTACTAAAAGGAAGGTATTGATTAAAGAATTAGTAATGATTGATGCATAGAGAAATGAAATAATATATTTCCAAAGAGAGGATAAGAAGCAATACATACAAATTGATCATTCAAATTGATTCAGATGACAGAAATTGAAGACCTTTCTTTCTTGACAAAGATTAAGGGAATTTTCAGATCATCAAAGGAGATTTTGGAACATCTATCACCAGAGATTTTAAGGACAGGTTAGACAAATGGCTTTTGGGAATGGTTTAAGAGTATTAGAGTGTTTAAAACCATATTACGGCCAAGAGAAAATGTATTTTATCTGCACCCAATTTTTATTAGGCAGCTAAGTTTAATAAATTGTATGAGAATGATAAATATTCATACAGAAATAATAAACACGCTACTGTTTCCTAATACTTCCATATTAAGGATAAAACATTTTACTACTAGCCAAACTAGCTAAATGGCAATTTGAAATGTGTTGTTTTCACCTCTTCCTCTAGCATGTTAACTTCAGATTATATGACTGAATGCAAATTTGCAATTAATGCAAATACTGTTACTCAAAGAGTAATTTCTTTACTTTTTTTTTCCCAGCATGTAGTTTCAGTAAAAAATTGCCACATTAGTGTTTGATGGGAACGGTTGGACTCAATGATCCGGTGGGTCTCTTCCAACCTGGTTATTCTGTGATTCTGTGATTCATTTTTTTCCTAATCCAAAACTTACCAAGGAGAGAGAAGTTTTACTTTTTTTTATCCTCCTTCCCATCTCACTGCAGATGGGAGGAGGTGTGTGTGAGCAGCTACATAGAGTTTAGTTGCTCATTGGGGTTAAACCACAACAGCAAGGCCCTGTTGTTTTAAAACGTTCTAGTGATATGTCTGGAGTGTGCTTACTTTCTATCTTAGCATGTCTAGTTTGTGAGGACAACATCACTAGCAATTAAGCAGCATATGTAAATATATTAATTATTAAAAACAGCCTTGTAGTCTCTCAGCGTGTTTCACTTGAAGTCATACCTACATCAGAATGTGGATAATAGTTCAAAGTACAGGCAAGAAGTATCGCTCTACACTTGCATGGTGGACAATGCTGTGTATACTACATCAAATTAAGTACAGGCACCAAAGACAGGACATCAGCTTAAAACACATACCCAGATCTTTAAGAAATATCCATGGTCACAGTATTATGCCAATATTTCTGAGGTAAATGAAGTAGAAAAATTTTTCTCTTTCCATCACAGAAGAGAAGCCTGTGCTGTCATTGTAGAACTCTGTTGCTATTGACAGTTAAGACAAAAAAAGGAGTAACATCTGACATATATTAATACATTTCATTCCACTTAATGCAGAAAACAAACAACACTCCAGTTTGCATCACTTAGGAAAGTCACTTTAATAAGAAAGATCTTGAGGGCATTAAAAAAAAATCTAGATCCAGCAAGTGTAGCTCAGTCAGTCATTCTGGGACTCACAATATCTATCTTGTAGACATTTGCATCTCACTTAGTTATCATTTATATAGATGTTAGAAGGAAATAAGCAACTTCAGGGCAAGTTTTAAATTTCTCATTTAGGAAGAGATCTATAATGATTCACTGTTTTTGTCACTGACATCATAATTGAGAAAAATATTTAAAACATCAATTAATACCCCTACTGGTTAATATTGAAATGATTTTAAATACTCTAGAATTATTAAATTACAGTTATACTTGAATTCCTTTGAAACTTTGCTTGCAAACAAAAACTCCAAAGCAATAAATGGTAACAAATTTTAAAGAAAAAAAAAAGCTACTTTGAAACCCACAAAAACATATTCCGTAACTAGTAAAGATCAAAGTGAAAATCTGAAAAAACCCACAGTGCTGTGCTTTAAATCAGGTCCATTGTCCTTTCAACCAGACATATACTCCAATGGTCTGATGGAACGTCCCAGGAAAATAAGAAAAATGCAACCAAACTCATTATTCGACAAAACTGCATATTCACTTAACTTTATGCTAGGACTCACACTATGACTGCTTACAAATCATAAAGTTAAGCTCTTGTGTAGGTCTTTACAGTATCAAGTCCAATATCTACCAACATGCTCTTAAACTGCTTCTGTTTCCTCTGCTTCTCCTTCATCCTTCCAGCAGATGTTTAGAATAAAAATCATGCTGTTTTTTTGCTGTAAACTGGAAAAGACATTTGAGAGAAATACGTTCTTCCTTGGGATTTCCCAGGGGGCAAAGACACCGAATTACACAATCAATGAAAATACCCACCATAAATCATGTGACTAACATTGGATACAATTGACTTTAAAATTAATTCCTTTTCATAGTTTCACTGGAATCAGAAGGGAAATAATACCATTCAAAAAATACTAAGTTCTTCCATCTCACATAGTGCTGATCCCTAAGATGTATATTTTTTCAGACACAGTCCAAAACCTTTTATTTTCCTCTTTAAAGTGGCTGTCAACCATTTAACCAGTGACTAGGATTAGCGTATAAGAGTAGCACCTCTTTGCCTCATGTGTCCTTGCTGTGTAGATCTTTGTTTTTACAAACTACCTCTCAGATAACACCTATCAGACTGTCTGGCTTACAACAAATTGTATGAAGTCCTTCTTTAGCCTTAGGAAAGGTTTCTTTCTTCCTATAATTTCCAAGGCTTGCTCTCTGCACTAGAAGCTCATTTCAGTGAAGCTCCTCCAAATGCACCCCAAGTCATTACTGTTCTGATAATTCATTTTGCTAGACCGAAGAAATGCCTGTCTCATTGCACTCTGAAAAAATCTCCCAGCTGAGAATGTTTATTCCTCAAATGAAGCCTCCTGTCTCCTAAATTTCTCTGCCTGACTTGGTATGCAACAACAGCCAAGCAAATACAGATTTTACATTGTTGCTATTTAGCCTCATCCTAGGAGAGGCATAACTGAAAAATGCACAAAAAATATCTATCACATTCTTCAAAGACAGCATTTTATTTTCTGTATCTAATTAGGTGAAAGAAGTGTAGAATTAGTTGGTTAAAACTGCAAAACATTGCCCTACTGCACAGTGATGCTGAATATCAATAATTCAGCTTAGGTCCAAGGACCAGGCTAGGTTAAGTAACATCCAACTTTATTAGTGTTTACTTAGAATTGTCACTACTGCATGCTGATGTATGGAATATTGATGCACTCCAAATCATATTTAGTATTACTCACCGCTCCCTCTTGTTTGCTACTCCTGCCAAAGCAGAAAGAAATGTGTGTTTTAAATGAAACTAAAAGGAAAAAGGTAGACATAAAGCTTGCATGAAAATTAGATGAATTTACTTCTCTTGCTCTACTTACTAGTTGTAATTATAATTTCACTCTATTTGTTTAAGTGCAGAAGCAATGCCTGTTGGATCACATTAACTTGCATGTAGAAGTGTGAGTGATCAAATCCTATTAATTTCAAACAGGATTCTCAAAGGGAATTTTTAGTTGGTGCAAATTAATGAAACCTTTTTTGACAACACTAGCAAATATAAATTGTATTAAACCCAAAATTTGTGAGCATAAAGAAGTAGTAGGGAAACAAGCTGGTCGTACAGCTCTGTTACAGTTTAAAGGCCTTTGCCTTCATCATCTGTTCTCAACTGCAGATTCAATTAAAATAGTATTAGTCCTCCATAGCAAATTACAGGAGCAACAGAATATTGTTCCACTGCAGAGCAGAAGGAAACAATCTGGCAGCCAGAAGAGCACCCACGCCAGTTCAACAGAGACATCCTTGAACCACGCTTCCCTTCAATAGATATTTTGACATGCATTTAATTTCTTCTAGAGATTTAGTTATGTAAACACAAGCATAACGAAATAAAAACCTAGCACTATATTTAAAGAACTGAAACAAAGCATGTTCCGATAATTCGACTTGCTAGGTATACTCGTTTTGGCTGCAGTAGAGTTAATTTTCTTCAGAGTAGCTTGCACAGAGCTATATTATGACTTTGTAACCAAAACAGTGTTGTTATCACATCAATATTTTAGATACTGTTGAACAGTGATAGTACAGCATGAAGGCCTTTTCTGCTTCTCACACCGCCCTGTCAGCGAGTCAGCTAGGGTAAACAAGTAATTAGGCGGGGGGGAACACAGCCAGCTCTGCTGACCCAACTGACCTAAAGGATAACATATAATATATGACATTTTGCTCAGTAATAAAAAGCTGATGGGACGAAGAAGGAAGAGGGGATGTTCAGAGTTATCGCTCTTATCTTCTCTAGTACATGTTCAACTTAATGAAGCCCTGTTTTCTTGGAGATGAATGAACACCTGCCTGATGATGGAAAGTAATTAATTTTTTATTTTGCTTTGGTTGTGTATGCAGCTTTTACTTTCCTTATTAAACTGTCTTTATCCCAACACACAAGTTTTCCCACTTTTACCCTTCTGATTCTCTTCCTCATCCCACTGCAGAGGAGTGAGCAAGTGTCTGTCTGGGAATGCCAACTATTAATGAAACTAATAAGGAATAACTAATAAGGAATAACGTAAAACACTAAGTAATACAGTCCATAATGTAACCTGGAATAAATTTCTACTTCATACACAACAATTAAAATACAAAGAAAATTAAGGCTTATTCATTCTTTTTCAATGAATGAGATCAGATTCTATTCTTGAGGTAACCTTGCTTCTGATACCAGTGAACTGCAAAAAAAAAGCTAGAGAACAGAACTGCTCCCACACTCAGGAGCAGAATAAAGGTATTGGATGTCCCTGTGAAAAGAACATCAAGGCTGCTGGCTGAGATTCACCATGTGCTATGGTGTAATAAAGAAAATAAGGCAGGTGGAAATACTATGGGACTATACTGAGCATAAATATTATATATATATATAAAATATTTATATTTTTGGTGTCCAAAAATAGTTTTTGTGTACACTATTGTTGTACTCTTACAAGCAGTTACATAGTATAAAAATAACTTAGTTGCATTTGGTGAGTGTGAGCATTAGAAACTTACATCAAACTGTATTTCTAAATTTACTGGAATAGCAACAATTTCAATTTTAAAATTTTTAGGTAATAATAATTATAAAAAGACAAGCTATACAAAAGACAAAAGAACTATATTTTTTGTATAAGTATCTACAGTATAGTAGGACAGGACAATACTTATCAATAACTAGCTCAAATGTTTAGAACTGTTGTCCAAATATTGTTTTGAGAATACTCTTTCTTGACAAGATAGATGAGACAGATTTTCACTTAAAAGTTCAACCATCAGTTATCTAGGATGTCTATCAGCATTTTCACAAAGTGGACTAGACAGCTTGAGCGATTTGGATCCTAATGGACTGCAGTGTCAGCACAGGAGAGGAGTAGTATAGGATTCATGATTTTTATTTAAATCCAAGAGATCATTGTGATTGTATGATCTAGACTCCTACACAAAATAAAGGTCATAAGATTTCTTGCAATTTTCTTCACAGCAGTGGCTAGAGTTTAAAAAATCTTAATTTTCAGAGAAGCCCAACTCCCTGGGTAAAATTTAGAATCATCAAGAATTTTCTGTAAACATCATGAATTGTTTCAATGATTACTTATCACACTTGCTAGCATATATTATCATAGACCTATAAAACTGCTTTTGATTACTAGCCCTTGAAAATTGTTGTAATTTTTATTTTATGGACGATAGACTTCTGTTTTCTTCACAAACAGAGACAAAATCACTCCCTAGTCTTTGTACTACCAGTCTGGTTGAGCATTACTTTTCAAACACAAAGTGCTGTGACTGAATTTTCACACTTGCTTCCTAAGCTGTCATGGTGACAGATGTGTGTCCAACAGACATCTCTAGCTCCTCTGGCACAGTATCTCGCCTGGAGCACTCACTGGGAACAATCCCTGTGACCAGAGAATCATTACTGATCTCCCTAATTGAAAGGACAACCATGGTCACTTCTATGAGACCTTCTGTTTAAAATTTATATGTACGAGGCCAAAAAGGTTGTGTTGCAAAACCAAAGCTGAACTTGGATGAATTTCTAGATATCAAAGGATGTGTCTATACGCCAGAAACATATACCGCACTTTCAAACAAATCTCTTCCTCATTTGTATTCTCTTTGGCTCAATTTTTAAGAGCTACCTCAAAATCTTTTCAGTATTTCAAGACTTGTTTGTTGTGTTCTGGGTTTTCTTATGTTTTCTTTTTTTTTATTATTTTGTTTAGTTTATTTTTCCCTGATGAAAAATTATGATCTCTGATTTTGAGATTGAACTTGTCAAGTGATAAATATCTTCTCTTTACTCTTGCTTTCAGTTTTTAAATGGATGAATAAATACCTTGGCTGCAAATAAAACTCTCGGGAAACTTTCTGGGAAAAATTCTTCATGAGTATCAGTCATTCTCTTGCTCTCTTTAAAAATATCTATTCAGTAATTTATGATATTTTTAAATGACTACCTCATCCAGAGAAAAACAGTTCAATATTCTTTTGTTCAATACATGACATTTAAGGCAGAAATACAGTAGAAACAATATGAATGTTTACATTTGTGGTCAACTGTAGTTGTAGTTCCATATCCACACAGGTGCTTACATCACATCTTCTGGTGATTACATTCAACAGTAAAACTGGGTTTTGACCCAGCTTCTCTTAAAGCACAGTTCCTAATGCCTTAATCACTTTCACTAAAATTCTCTGAAACTTCTTTAAATGTTTCAATATCCTTCTCACAGTGTCATCATCTGAATTATACACAGGATTCCAATAAATCAGAAAATGACATTAGTATTATAACTTTGTTTGCTCCATGATTGACACAAGAACATTTAAGCTAATAAACAAAAATATAGGGTGAAGTGACTGCAATTACAACTCTCCTCATTTCTTAGCAAGACTTCTGACACCAACTCATAAGAATTTACAAAAGAAACCCCAAACAACCCCAAAAAACTTCCACTTTGCATATCTCATGTTTTTTTGATTAATTCAGTTCTTGGCAATTCTGTGTTAAATGAATATTTACTTTTTTAGTCTTTTCTCCCACTATTGATTAGTTTACATGTCCAGCTCCTAGAAGATGAGTTCTCATTTCTACAGAAATTGAAGAGATCTGAAGTGATCAGGCCTTTTTCTCGAGAAAAATGTCTAATGACTTAATGTCCCATAAAACAAACAAGACAAGCTTCTTTTTCTTAGTCTATATTTTTTCTGTCTCTTGACATTCAGTTCCACACTTCCTTGAATCTCAGATTAAGATGCTTTCTGAATCCACTCAAGACTTCCTTTCTAAAAGAACATCCCTTTCAATAGTTTATTTAAATAAAAACATCAAAATTCTCTGTTCTTATCAGAGGAGATGTTGCCAAAGTCTCCCTTGTTCACCAGAGATTTTCAGTGTTCGCTGAACATGGCAACTCAGCATCCATTCCTGTGACATGAACGTCACTCAAAACTAATTTAACATTAAAATAAATTAAAGATTATATTTGTGGTTGGAACATTGGCACAGCGCTAGATTTGATTTAGGATCATTTCACAGCCATAAGAATATTTTTTTAGAAAAATTTCTTTTTTATAATTACTTGGGATTTCTTTGTATGCATGTCACGCATTTAAAATAGATCTGTCTTTAGTACATAAGCATCCATTCTGAAACTTAAGTTCCAAAGAGCACTTTCTGCAATCACCTAGTCACCAGGTGTTTCTCCAGAAATTCCTAAAACAGAAAATAACAGTTTTATGACTTACACTCTTCCTGTCCATCTACACATACAAATCTTACATACTAGATGAAACAAGTGAATTGAAAATAAAATAAAAATCCGTGTCAGCTCCCCAAAATGAACAAGCTCTTTTCAAAATATTAGGCTTTTTGTAATGAAAAATAATTTCAATCTAAAACTGTAGGTCAGACCAAACATGAATTTCTACACTAAGAAAGAAAACCTAAGCTGTTTTTATGACCACAGGAGAAAACTACAAGTTTCAAGCTGTGATTAATGTGATCCTAGAGTAACTATTTACTTACAGATTAATGCCTTAGAAATGCGTTCTTTTCCTCCACTGGCATAGGAGATGATTGTAAATATTTAAACTGATCTGAAGTGAACCCCCCACACACACGCTCCTGGAGGATTCTTTTCCTTTTATTTTTATTCTTTTTTTGTTAGCTGATTTCAGGAGTGAGTTAGACTTAATTTTGGAAATGAGAGGTCCTGTGTACGACTTAGTCTTTGAAGATTCACCTTACAAAATACATTCAGAATCTCAGTAACTGTAGCTGTCTTTCAGAAATGAAGACAAATGAAAATGCATGGTTTGACTAAGCTGACATTTCAGGAAGATGGTATGATTCAGCAAAAAGTTACGCCTTCAAAGAAATGATTTTTAGCTGAGATCTCCAAGCATTTAAACCATGTGAAACTGAGCAACTACAGGAGATCAATTGGACTTCTATTTTTTTCATAGATAAGGAATAGAGTCCAGATTCTTCTGCTCTTGGGACCTTAAGTGGAAGACATTCTATAGACGATGATTATATATTGTCATTCTTAGCTTGTCTTAAGCTCAGTGATCACAAAACTGTTTTACAAAAAGGGAAACATCTTCAGCAGAACGAGCTGTTATAGAAGAGTCCTGAAAGATGCTCTCAAGTCCTGAGGTTCAGACTGGATCTCCTTTCTTTCTAGACTTCCTCTCAGAGAGGAATCTAGTTGCAGCTGGATCCAGTCTTAGCCCCCAACTGTAATGAAATGTTCAGACCCCAGGTTCTGCTGCAGAGCAGTTTATTATCACAGAGTCACAGAATCACTAGGTTGGAAAAGACCCACAGGATCATTGAGTCCAACCATTCCTGTCAATCACTAAGCCATGCCACTCAACACCTCATCCACCCATCTTTTAAATACCTACAGGGATGGTGACTCAACCACCTTTCTGGGTAGTCTGTTGAAGTTCCCAATGCCCCTATCCAAGAAAAATTTTTTTTCTGATGTCAAATCTGAACCTCCCCTGGGGGAGCTTGAGGCCATTCCCTCTTGTCCTGGCACCTGCCCTTTGGGAGAAGAGGCCAGTAACCTCCTCTCTACAACCTCCTTTCAGGTAGTTGTAGAGACCAATAAGGTCTCCCCTCAGCCTCTTCTTCTCCAGGCTAAACACCACCAGTTCCCTCAGCTGCTCCTTGTAAGACTTGTTCTCCAGCCCCCTCACCAGCTTTGTTGCTCTTCTCTGGACTCGCTCCAGAGCCTCAATATCCCTCTTGTGGTGAGGGGCCCAGAACTGAACACAGGATTCGAGGTGCGGTCTCACCAGTGCCAAGTACAGGGGGAGAATAACCTCCCTGGACCTGCTGGTCACGCCATTTCTGATCCAAGCCAAGATGCCATTGGCCTTCTTGGCCACCTGGGCACACTGCCGGCTCATGTTCAGTCGCTGTCGACCAACACCCCCAGGTCCCTCTCCTCCAGGCAGCTTTCTAGACAGACTTCTCCTAGTCTGTAGCACTGCATAGGGTTGTTGTGCCCCAAGTGCAGGACCCGGCATTTGGCCTTGTTAAACCTCATGCCATTGGACTCAGCCCAGCAGTCCAGCCTGTTCAGATCCCTTTGGAGTCTCCCTACCCTGCAGCAGATCGACACTTCCACCCAGCTTAGTTGCTAAGGGTGCACTCAATGCCTTCATCCAGGCATCCATCATCTTGATAAAGACATTGAGCAGGGCTGGACCCAGCACTGAGCCCTGGGGAACCCCACTTGTAACTGGCCTCCAGCTGGAGTTAACTCCATTTGTCACCACTCTCTGGGCCCGGCCATTCAACCAGTTTTCCACCCAGGAGAGTGTGCACCTGTCCAGGCCAGAGGCTGACAGTTTCCGAAGCAGAATGCTGTGAGAAACTGCATCAAAGGCTTTACTGGTTACCACAGACTTTCCTAAGTACATTCCTGATAACGGTTCAGAAATGCTTCTACTAACAAGAAAAACCATGATCTTGGGTAGCACACATTTCCAAGGTGTAAAGATACCCTTTATTCCAAGAAGGTCACTGGCACTTTTCATACAGTCTGAAAAACTGTTAGATTTGAAGACATATCTGGGAGATTACAGTAGATGACAAATTAAAGGAAGGAAATTGTGTGGTTTACCAAACAAACCAGCATAAATGTTTAATGCTGTCAATCTACAGCTGTTGAAAAAAAAAAAAAGAGTTTTATTATTGCAGCTCCAAGCTACAAATTTTATATAAAGGACAAATTTTAAGGCTATCGTCATCAATTAATTTTCTTTTAATCTATGCAGTTTTCTGCACTTCCGATTTAGCACACCAGTATTCATTTATCACTGTAGGGCATTGTAGACAGCTGCAAAATGAAGATTCAACTGGATGTTGGCAGCTTGCACAGAAACGTAATGTTGCCGTGGGTTACAGCTACAGTTTAATTTTTGCTGGTGAGTAAACACACTTGAGTTTTGTTGTTTGTTCTTTGATCATTATTTGTTGATCTTTTAAATAAAACTGATATAATCCTTTCTTTGTCATATCCCTTTTTCTACATTTGTATTTTAGCCTTCATCACACATTAGTTACTTTTTTCTAGCTATGACAATATCATGTGTACTTTGCCCTTTATGTTAGTTGAGGGCCATCTTCCTTTATTTTTTTTCCCTAGAAAGTCACTTGCCAGGTCTCATAGTGTCTATCACGTTGTCCCAATCTTTTGTGCAAGGCATAAGCTAGAGGATTTCAAAAGTCTTTTTGCTTTGCTACAGTAGTGGTTTATGAACTGTGCCTCTAGCCATTTACTTGTGTGTGAGATCTACAGATCATGAGCAGCAACAGGACTAGAAAAGAGATCCAGTACAGAGTAGGTATAACAGCAAAAACCCTAAAAGGGTTAATGATTTTGCAACCTTATGTGTTATTGACTCAAGACAAATATCATTTTAATATCATAAATGATACAGGGACAATGAAGGTTACAGGTATCTGGAAAACATTATATACGATGATTCTGTTTAAAACAGTTGAATTTTGACGTCTTGCTCATAAGAACTTTGTTATGTGAACAGACATTCTGATATACATCATGTGCTGCACAATTTACAGAATTGATTAAAAAATTTGGGTAAAGCTTAAGCATATCCAGTTCATTAGATGAGACAGTATTCTGTAGCTCTTAAGAGGCCAAATTTATAATTTGTACTTGTCTTCATAAAGGAAATCGAAACATTTCATTTTAGTTAGGGAAAAAATGTTTATGAAAAGGAGAGGTCTTACAATTATAACAGATTCAATCAAAACAAGAGCTTGGCACTTCATAAACACTGGCATTCTGGAATTTAACTTTATTTAAAATACACACTTTAAAGGATAGTACAATATCATTAATTGTGAAAAAATATGAGTTTACGTAAACAAAAAGGCCTCAGTTTCCCTATGCAACTCCACACTCCTTTTGTCTAGAGATCATCTGTTGAATTTTAAAATTATTTCATTGGCAACTGTTCTCTTCAATATAGAACCCTCTTTGTTTGTCAAAGCACATAATCTTTTTCTCTGCTAAAATTATTGTTTGATCCTTGCAGAAAAAAAACAATATTTTCTTTTATCTTTTTTTTCATTCCAGATGAAAAGAATGCTCTGAAGAAATAAAACTGGCATGTATCATTTTTTAAAAAAGACAGAAATTATATCCTACACTTCTGAGTGCTGGAGAATTTGAAGAAAAGCTAGAATGTATACCTATACACGTGCATTTTTCTCTGAGTTCTTGCAGTGATGTTCTGTTCAGCAACAAAATGTGTTGTAGTCTCTGTTGTAAGCTGCAGCATAAACATTTTCCAGAGTAATTTCAACTTATTCATGGAAGCAAATGACATTTGTTTGATGTCTTAGAGCACCAGTGAGACATCAGAAAAGTGGCAAACATACAATCTATCCCACTTAATATAATATTTTAGTCAAATGGCCAACCTAGACATCTATGTCGGTTTTTTTAACAGTCATCAGCAGAGTAGTGTCTGGAGCTTTATATTTCCTATCTAAATTAAATTTCTGCTTCCATCCCTTTCACCTTTTTCCTTGCCTTACCTTCCATAAAATGATACAGAACAGAAAATATTCCGCAGCAATAGCTTGGCAGGAAATAAAGACTGAGAATCTGCCAGTCTGTGAGTAAACTGGTTTGAGCTTCACATAAATAAAGGGAATAAGGCCTCCCAAATAAACTTTTAAAATAGATCAATTTTTATCCTGTTCAAAGGTAATCTGCCAGACTGAAGTATAATGGAAAGAAGTTGTAGGAAAGGAAGAAAGAGAGTTTGGTAAAATATCAGCAAGTATACTGATAGGATGAGGGATAATGTTTTTAGTTGAATGATGGTAGATTTAGATTAGATATCAGGAAGAAAATTTTTACTATAAAGGTGGTGAGGCAGAGTGCCCAGAGAAGTCATGGAAGCCTCATCCCTGGAAGTGTTCAAGGCCAGGTTCTATGAGGCTCTGAGCAATCTGGTCTAGTGGAAGGTATCCCAGACCATGGCATGGGGGTTAGAACTAGATGATCTTTAAAGGTCCCTTTCAAGCCAAACCGTTCTATGATTCTATGATTCTATGATTCTATGATAGGAAAAAAGCTGAAAAACTTTAAAAAATTCAAAAACCTGTATGCCAATGATTTAAACAGCAGACTGTTCATCAAAATATTTTTGAAATCTATGTACAACAACTGTCTGTCCTAAATTATGACTAATTCTTCCATATTAATTTACCCAGGAAAAGAAACCCAGAACAAAGAAACAAAGAACCTGAGATTTCTGCATCAATATATATTATCGAAGAAAAAATTTGCCTACTGTAATATCAAATTAAATACCCAATTTTATTATGAAGTGAATATCAATTAATGCCTCATGACAACTTCTGCAGCTTGTTTAACTCTGTAAGTTTTTCAATAAAGGCAATTTGACAACATGGGCAACTAGATTCTTGTGCCTGGGAACATCATGACCTTGTTTATTTTTGTATGAACAGCCTACTGCTTAACTTACATTTGTATTCTTACTACCTGAGGATAATTTAAAGGAACATTAAACTTCATCATTTCAGGAAATAGAGTAAGCTAAAAGTCAGGAAAGACTGTTTTTTAATTCAGTGATCTTTAAATTAGGAAACTTAGGCCTTCCTCAGATTCAACATTTCATTTCAACAATCTCCTCCTAGATATAAAACAAAATTTTGCAGTGGACTAGTGCTGTCGCAATGCCACCACTTCTGCCATGATAGATCTGATTCCCATATAAAAATGTCTTTGTAAGAAGAGCTCACTTACTGGTATATTCTTTTGGTTTGATATAGTAAATTCTTTATTCAAAAAGTCTTGAATTTTTTTTGTTCACCATCCTCACAGAAGTGAGTAATATACACAAGATGAGGACAGGCCCCTCAGCAGCATCACCTGCCACGTGTTTTTTCTGATAAGCATGAAAAATAGGAGAAGAAAGAGTTATTTTTATTTTCAGCAAATCACACTAGATGTGTATCTGATATGTGTCTCTAATTCAATACTGTGAAATACAGCCTTTACCTCTGCTATGCGCTACATTTACTACCCCAGGAGCCAGCTATCTAATTATACTAAATATGCCCCCTTTCAGAGAAGTTTCATTAGCAGAATTTAGGCAAACAAACCCAATTTGTACTCCATTGAGATGTGACTATGTACTTAACATGAATGGGAGGGGAAATATTATTACAAAATCTGTCCTTTGAACCATTCTATGTAAAATCCAAATTATGAAGCTGTTCATCCCTATGGACACCGTATGAACAAAATTCCCATATGGCATTTTACAAGAACTTTTCATCTCCTTGCACTAAACATAAATAATCTGACAACTGCTTTATGCAAATATGTTCTGAATTTCTTTGAAGTAGCTATTTTTAAAGGCAGATATCATCTCTGCTTGGGGCTGGGTGCAGGAATGATTTTTATTTGTTTCAATAATAAAAAAATGCTAGAAGTTATTTTCTACATGGCTTGCTCCATTAGATACATTTATTTTGACAGGAAGTGCTGAAATGCTAGCAATGAAGTGCTGGAATTACACATTTGAGTTCAGGATCAAAACTCAGCAGAATATTCCAAGCAAGAGATGACTTGTGTCTTTGAACTAAACTGGGAGACATATATTATTTAAACAGCCATACATTCAAACACAGCTTGTCCAAGTCAAAAGATGTTCTCTGAAGGGTTATATGGAGAAGGAGAAGCCATGGAAAGAGTATCTGAGGCAATATGAAGAAACCCCATAACCTTGGCTTAGGGGAGAAAAATAACTGAAACTATAAGAGGTTAAAGCAAAGTTTTAATAGGGAGATACTAGAATGGTTTTACCATGAAAGTAGTTTGCAAGGTATCTGGAAAACCATCTGGGTTTAGATACTACGTGTTTATATGTAGAATATTTGGAAAAAACTGACAAGCTTCTGAACATGCAAGGCCCTTTCTGATTTCATTACCTGTCTTGATCTACGTACTTGACCTAAAACTATCAAGCTGTAGCAGGGCAGGTGCTGTTTTTTTCTCTCAAGTAACAAGTAATACGATGAGATGAAATGGTCTCAAGTTGTGCCAGAAGGGATTTAGATTGGATATTAGAAAAAAGTTCTTTATTGAAAGCGGGGTCAAACATTGGGGGTGTTCAAAAAGTGTGTAGATGTGGCACTTCATGACATGGTTTAGCAGAAATGGTGGTGGTGGGCTAACAGCTGGACTTGATTATATTAGGCATCTTTTCCAACCTAATGATTCTATATATCTAAATGAAGTTAAGTATTTTCCCAGATCAAATTATCCTCTACTAATATGGGATTTTGATTTCAGAATTACCACAACTTTTTTTGGTCTCATAACTGGCTTCTTACCTTTTAACTCTCAGTATATCAGCTGCTGAAAGTGTAGTCAATAGTGTGATGAAATAAAAATTATTGTCATTTCAAAGGAATGATTTATTTTTTACCTGTTAGCATTCGGTGATAACTGGAATAGTATTTGAACAATTGAGAAATTACCCAATCATCAAGCTCAAAAGCTGGGCAGATTAAAATAGGAAGGCACTTTTTTTCTTTCTTAAGTAAACCAGCTGCATAGTACTTCAGCTTGTATGTTGAATTCTCTGATGAAGGGACTTTTCTTCAGTTGCTTGTTCTAGAGTTGTTTGGGTTTCAGGTTATTTTTTCAGCTGAGAACAACATCCTGAACTATTAAAAAACATATCAACCTAACAAAAATGAAGCTTTAAAAAATCTAAAGAAATAAAGTGAGGAAGAAAGGCAATCTAGTTTCCAGGTGAAGAGAGCTGTACAAAATTTACCATCAAACAGCACTTCCTGAGAATGATGGCAAGGAAAATACCTGTAAGTAGAATTAGTTAGAAATTTTTCCATGGTATAGATCATCACGACAGTTTGCTTAGTCTCCAAAATCTAAATAGCTTTCCAAATGCAAATGAACTTGATTAGCTTTTTGCTGCATTGCCAACACATCCTCATCAGCCAGACTGATCAGATCCCTAACAGTATCCAGAATCTATATTCCCCTCATTCCATGTAACTTGTTTTGGAAAATCTTTCTATAAAGAACTTTGACAATCTAATAATTTAAGGCAATTTTCAGCTTTCTGAATCATCATCCTTTTAAAATATTCTACCTGCCTACTGCTTCCTCCTTCAGTCTTCTCAGGGAAGAAGGGTAATTTTTTGTCTCATTGAGAATGAGACAAAAATGAGAATTGTCCCTTGTATATTTTGGCTACACTGCCAGTTATTTCTGCATGCAATAATGCCTGCTGAGCAACTTGAATATTTGGTACACTATCTTCAAAATGACAAAAGGTGAAGAATGCATCAAATCCCACTTGAAGGGCATTTTTTTTGCGTCATGCTAGTCTAAAGCACACAGATATGTACCTAAAACTGAATCTACTAGGTTTTCTCTGGATTTAAATTAACAAACAAAATAAAATGGTAAGTATCTCAAATATTAAGGACATATATATTTGTGTAAATCTACTTGGTTTACTTTAGACAACAAAGAAATAGCAAATCCTAATTATCCACAGAAAGGCAAAGAAAAAAATGAGTTAATTCTAGCATTGTAGAGGATCTACAATTCCAAATACATTTTTCAGAGCTAAAAAAGCAAACAAAAACCAGTGAACATACCCTAAAAGTGCAAATTCAGAGTCATGAAAATGTAATAATCATGCACTAATTCAAAAGTATCAAAGAAAAAATTGTTACTCTTTTGTATCTCTTGACTTTCTTTCTGATTTTTTTTATTTCTGTGTGGTGTTTTTTGTACTGAACTGGAATACCATGACGTGAATTCCATCAATCCTAGAAGAAGGAGTAGACAAACTCATAAGCTAATTTGTTATGATTATCATTCTGGCTGTATTAGTTCTGAAACTTGCTTCTTTGGAACCATCTCAGCATGCCTGTATGGTTCTCCCATTCAGCGATTCAATTGTACTGCAAGAATTTTTGTTTGACTTACTGTACATCATCTGGAAAAAAATTCTCAAACTATAAACCTAATGACAGCTGCCATCCTTCTCTTTTGCTAATGGGTGGCGGAGTTAGTTGCAGGGATGGATTGAAGACAAAGTAGGAAGACCAGATTGAATAAAATTAAGAGTTCCACTATACTGGATATCTCCTTCCTTGTATTTGACCTACATCTTGTCTGTCTCTATGGAGTCACAACATACATTTGAGTTAGCTGTAGTCATGATGATACCGTAATCCCTAATTCTGAATGTAGCATCTACATCAGGTCAAAGCAATAAGCTTGAATTAATATCAGTGTCTTTTTTCACTGATATAATTCTATTTATTGGTATTCTGTGGTTATGCATCAGAAAAACAAATGTAATGATCCTTTCTGATATTTACATCCAGAAAAGTAATATGTGGTTTAAGTTCAAGTTCTCATTTTATTTTCATTTTAAAGGAAATATAATTCTTTATGTTTCTTATTACATACAGCAAATTCCAAGAAGATGGTGAAACCATAAATTGCTTATGTTAGTAAATTCACAACCTCTCATATACATCCTAAATTTGAAATGACTGTTTTTTAATTTTTGTGAGACATGACTGGATATAATACTGCAATTGGGTTATTTCTTTTTCTTACTCTATGTTTCAGATTCATAGCGACTCTTAAAAATCTGTCCAAAATTTTCTGAGTCAGTACAAGAATAATAAATAGATCTAAAGAATTATTTAATTTTTTTTCATTTCTAATCATTTAGACATCATTTGTATTCCTGCTGCTAGGATTCCTAGAGTCTACCTCAGCACTATCTAGTATTATTAGAGATTATATTGGTCACAATAACACAGAGTGTACAATTCTTGTTTGTTTGTTTGTTTGTTTGTTTTCCTATTAAAACAGCCAGGGGTTTGTGCCTGGACTATAAAGAGACTGGAAAACAAATTGCACAATACGGAGATGTCACAGTGCAGATGTAAAATTTCCCTTTATGTTGCAGTGTCTAATATATGGCATATACCATAGCATTATAAGAATTATTTCCAGTATATCTAAATTGTGAATAGGTATCACCTCTTCAATGAAAAAGTTTCCCAGAAAAAGGAAAAGATTCACCTGTCACAGTTATGGATGAGCAATTTGAACAAAAAAGTAGTATATCAGATGTTTTCACAAATTTTTAATTAAGTGAAAAAACATGTCATAAAGTAGGCATAGTTATTCTTCTCCACGTTGTCTTCTAGACTTCATGCTCTGCTGGTGATGCAAAGGGCTGAATGACTAACATATAGATTCATATAATAATGTCATAGCATCTTGTTACTGAGGAAGCAGTGCTACAACACAGTAAAAGGCCAGCCTCCTTCTCGGCTAACTGCATCTTAGGACTGCTAGTATTCGTCACATGGTAAGCAACATGCACAAGTCATACACTGAAGACACATGAAAAAAAGGAATAAAGCCTGTCTTCTTCAATCAATACCTTTAAAGAAGTCAGTAAGAAACCAAAATTTATGCTATATGTTACAGGCCACTCTCAGTACACGAGCACAAAAAAGTCATTTCTTTGCCACAGTATTTCTCAGCAAACACAAATAATTTAAAAATGCCTGGTCCAGCTTAAAATGGTAGGAAGCTTGCCTGTCAGTAAGCATTGTATGGTGGTGGATGCTTCTAATTTTTTTTTTAGGATGGACAGTTATAGTAAACTTTGTTGGTCATATGTGACCTCTTCATATTTCTGTACGTAAAGCATTGAACTACCACTTTAATAGATGTATTCTAGCAGACATCTTAAACACTTGTATTCTAGCAGATGTCTTCAACACCTATATCCCAGGAAAAAGAAATAAAAAGGAGAAATTAAAATCAAGACTCTGGCATGACCATGTCTGTATACCAAGGATCTTAATATGGGAGCTGGCAGAACTACTTCTTCCTCTGGAGGAACACGAGGCTTCTTATATACCTTGTTACAAAATCTACCAGTCTACAAATCTACCAACCTATCAGACCCTCGTTCTAGGCACATCTGTACAACTGTGAGCCATACTGGGTTGCTGTCACAAAGATTATGCCTACCCTTCTATTTTTTTTTTCCCTGTGGAGTTGATGATTTATGAATGCAAAAACTTGGGTTTTTTAGAGCAGCCAGAGAAATAATCATTTTGCTATAGTGAAATGTTCTGCTCTTTTTACCACTGATGAAACTCCAGGCTGCAAACCAGTCATGTATTGATGGGTTGTTTATACCACTTCATGTATCAGCTGAACAAACAAACAGAAAAAAAATCCCAGGTAGCTGCAAAAGCAGTTTCAATTCTAAATTCTTTTAGGACTAGAGTATGTATACTCACCATATATCATAAAATGTGATTTAATGACCACTAAACTTTTTGAAAGGATGTTTCTTGGTGGAATATTGGCAGCATCTACAAAAGGAAGCAGCTTTCTCAGAACTTCATGTCTTTAAAACTAGCATACATTTTCAAAAATTAAATAAGGGAATGAAACTACACTTCAGGCTGGGTACTATGAGCTTTTGATAATTTTGATAGAAAAGCAATGGATGAGATGTTCTTATGAAATTTACTTTCCTGTACAATGGATGAGATCTTCGTATGAAACTTGCTTTCCAGTTGCCTGCAAAAATTTTTCCTGCAAGTGAAGAATATCATATGCTTTTTTAGATATGAAATATACTTTCGTACTCATGTTATTAATGATAGAAGTCAATAAAACAAGACTTTGACCAATCAGCCTTGTAACCTACAAAACTATTGTATCTCCTCACTGATTTATTCTGGCCATTATCATATTTTGATTGGATTATACTTAGAAAATGTCTTTCTATGAAACTATAAAGAGAAAGTGAGACAAGTCACGTAACTGATGTAAAACAAAAATATATATTAGAAACAGTGTTACTGAAGAGTCTTTACAGAAATAAAGGCCTCCTAAGAAATAGAGGCCTCCTAAGGCCTCTTTGTGTCAGTTGTGGCAATTTGTCAGCAGCATGGAAAACATTTATTATTTCACAGTTCTCTTTTAAGGTATCATTAATGATTTGATAATAGTTCTGCTAGGTGTTTTCAATAGGGCACCAAGAAAAACAGAATACACGATAGCAATGAATTTGAGCTCTGAAGAGCTATAGAACTGTAATTCTTAGAAAAAATATTTTCCCTTTATCACATTTTTCATAAAATCATTTGTCTATGTCCACAACAGGAGTGGAAGCAAGCAAAATTTTAAACCAAATATTAATGAGTGAAGATCCTCCAGGAAGAAAAATGTTTCCAGGCAGAAAAACAGTCTTTGATAAACTTTAATTAGAAAGGTTGGAATACTGTTGTCTCAAGATTTAACCAACTGAACTCATCCATAGTTTGAAATAGCAATCTCTGATTTTCCTACCAAAATGGTAAGATTCAAAAGTCCTTCTGCATTAAAAACTGCAATCTGGAGAACTTTTATTACTTTGTTTTTGCATTCAGAAGAGCATTAGGAGAGTCATGCAGGCTGTATTTGAAATGATGTGTTTTCTTTGGCTGTTACTGGATGAGCAGACAGCGGTAAACTTTTGAAATGGCTTAGTCTTCAGAAAGGAGACAAAGACATAATCTACCTGTGCTATATTGTAAAGCAAACTTCACGAGTATTCCTTCTCTAGATACTGAACAGAATGCCCCTGAAACAGGATGACTGAAAATGAGAAGAAGAATATGATGGAATTATCAGTGTTGCAAATTCTTGAAGTCTAAAAGGAAATAAATGCAGTGTTTCAGCATTTTCTTATTACCAATTTCTTGACCTTTCAGAGAACTAATAAAAGATAGGCGAAAGAAGCAAACAGTTATTTAAAATGTTTGTAGAGAAATGAACAAACAATAAAATAATTCACTGTGAAACTGGATTTTTGTGTTTAGTTTTTGAAGAATAAATTGTTTTTCTAAACAAGGAACTTAAAGCATAATAAGTGAGATGTCCTAACATTTTTAAAAGAATAAATCTCGCAAACAATTTTCCCTATAAAGAGAGTTTATAAGGGTGAAATCTGTG
Organism: Phaenicophaeus curvirostris; assembly: GCF_032191515.1. Classification (NCBI taxonomy): domain Eukaryota; kingdom Metazoa; phylum Chordata; class Aves; order Cuculiformes; family Cuculidae; genus Phaenicophaeus; species Phaenicophaeus curvirostris. The sequence goes on from NC_091393.1 coordinate 2,924,049, forward strand.
GATTACTCAATGGGACAGATTATTGGATGATAATTTTATGTGAAATAATGAAATTTTTTATCTAAATATTATTAAATCAATAATTCCTCTGTACTATAATTACTAATAATGACAAACCCACATAATTTAATGGCTCATTTCTAAAAGAATCTCATTAATATGAGAAAATCATTTAATGGATGAAATGGCCTTAATCAACTTTAGCTTTAAAAGTCTATATATCATTTAATACGTTTCACCTCAGTAAACTGATAAGGTTCTTCATACCTTATCTTTAATAGTTTACTTGGTCAGAATATTTCTAAAGGTTTTATTCTGCTTTAAGAACATCGATGTTCTTTTAATTTTTACACAGTTCTTTTCTTCACCATGCTGCATAGAATGTTAAGATTATTGAAAGAACTGGGGAGTCACAGGCTTCATAAGTACTTTTCTGCCAAGTTATCTCTCTGGCTTATATTTCTTTCTACTTCAGTGTAAAAAAATTGGTCTGTTTATGTTCGTATATGTCAGCTTTCCTGGACAAACAAACCATCAAAGGGAAACCATTATATACAAAATGAGAAGAAATCATGTAACTATGAATAGGAAAACTGGATTCTGCTGCTGCTCCATGGAAGTACTAAAGACCGGATTCTGACATTCTTACAGTTTGCTGTCTGATCTATAATCCGTTTATCTTCAGGGCAGATGTAATCTCTACCACCTTCTATGAAAAATATTTTTTATTCACATATACACTTGAAATGATTGGCTTATTGTAGGGATGAGACAAAATGGCTTTCCCTGTCCATTTTCACAAGAGTAAGACTTTTGGTCCTCTCCACAGGACAGCTTGCAAGCTTAGGGAAATAAAGAGGTATTTCAGCCCTGCAGTGAGCTGCGCTCTGCTCCAAACACAAGGCAGACTACAGTTGTGTTTTGTAGCGTTCATAAGGAACTCTACACTGGTGAGAGAATACAGACTATTTCTATTTGCCAAAATCACTGTTCACTGAACAAAAAGCTGAGTAAAACTTCATGGACTTTAATTTATAAAGTCCTTTCATAATCCAACACTTTCCTTCCTGCTTCTATAATTTGAACTATGTAATACTTTTATGAAAAAGAATAGTATTCCGCATTGATAACAGTTAAACTACTGGCAAAGGACTAACAGAAGTTCATTGTTAATTTCATTTCTTAGTATCTCATCTATTACATAATAGATCCAAAGCAAATTATTCTGGATATTTATCTACTGTATAGAGAAGAGATCTGGATGGGGAGCCAAAGTAATGAATGCAGCAGAAGTAACAAAGGTTGTTCCTTGAGGTTTAAATCATTATGATGTGAGGGATATATCATTTGGAAGCAGAAAAGTGCATTTTCATTGTGAAACTGTACAGTAGTAGATGGAGCCTGCATTTAATCAAACCAGTTAAAATGTAAAGGAAAAGTTTTCATTCTCAATGTGGCAGAGAGATTACAATGCTGTTCAAAGGGGAAATACAGTAGATATGATAGATAACGTCATTATGATTCATGACTAGGAATAATGGTGTGAATGGGAGAATACAAAGCAGCACACAGCAACATTAGGTGGGAAAGAGTAGGAATGCTTCCAGACATGGCTGGATTTCTATGCTAGCTTTGTTACTGGGTAGCTTGGTGCCTGCCTGGCAGCTCTTCTCAAGTCATTTCACCTCTCTGTCACTTTCTCATTCATAAAGTAGGGATGTTGAACTAACGAGATCCTGGAATAGAGCAGTGGTTTTGTGTCCAAACACTAAAGTTATGTTCTTGAAAACAGTGAATAAATAATAATAATAAAAACCCCTTAGATATTACTTGGGTATGAGGACAGACTGAATTAAAGACAGTATGGGAAAGAGTTGGAGAGCCTTTCTAAACTGGAAACATTCCTGGAAGTGGAATAAAGATGGCCACATTGACTGAAAAAAAAGAACTAAATCTTGTATTTCATGAAGCAGCTAACATGAGTTTGCCACTAATACTTGTGGATTTTGGAAGTTTTCTTTCAAAAAGCCCAGACAATGACAGCTGCATAAGTAGAGATGTTCAATGGAGAAAATCAAAATTTTTGATTCTCTTTTGAAAGTGAGAATATCTTTCCTTGATAAATAATATTAGCTTATTGCATCAGAAAAACATGAAATGATTAGGATGTTGTAGGCAGAGGAAAAATCCACATGTCCAGAAGACAGAAAATAGTCAAATACCAGATAAAAAATACAAAATTTCTAACTGAAAGGTGAATTAATGTTAAGGAATCAGCTTTGCAGACACTTACTTGAAATTCTAAAATATTTCACTGTAATAATTTACATTATCAAGATGGACAGGATATTGAAAATGAGAGAAAGTGAATTATTTGTGAGTAAGGTACTTTTCAGGTTGAATACATACTCATAAGAGTTATTCATCAGAGTTGTTTTGAGTTTGTTTTTTTTTTAAGAAGCCTATTAGTGGCAATTACATGCTAGGCAATTTAGGTCTTACCTATATGTCTCAACAGCTAATGAGGTATGTGTTGGGTCCTTTTTTATTACTTTGACTAGCTCTGTCTGGATATTTTAATGTTTGGAAAGGATTTTTAATAACTTGACCTAGAACTTGAAGAAAGCTTTGGTCTCCTTTCAGGAGGTGGAACAAATATTCATTGATTGTGCTGCATGAGCTAAACAACAATGAGGTTCTTGATGCACTGGATCATGAGCAGTGAAACAGTAAGAATAGAAAATGTCTGCTTAATGATTTATTTTAAATTATAAAAGATTAGCAACACAGATGTGTTACAAGAAAATTAAGAGTGTACCTAAATAACACAAGAATGGCTATCTAGTGAAAATGAGCTTCTGACAAACTGCAGAATACTGCATTGTTAATCTGGAATCAGAAGATTTCACAAGGATGTCTAATACATGAAGGTTTTTCATGAAGTAAAGAACATAGCAAAGTGCTTTCTAAATTATAAAAAATTATTATACTTGATTTACAAGATATTTTTATTTAAATTAAAAATTGCAAAACTTGCATAACTTTGTATTTATGTAAATGTTTTCTGATATAAAAAATCATTTTAATTTGAAGTTTTATTTCAAATGAATCATATATTTCTGTTTACAAGAATTATAAGTAAAAATTTTCCAGAAGACAGTGTTCAAATACAGCTATTTTTTCAATGTACTTATGAAAACATGCTGTAGCAACCATTTAAATTATCATTTATTAATATTGTTACACAACCATCAGAGGTACTTTCTGGTCCTTTAGGACATCGAGGCAATACAAGACTGCAGGTAAATTACTTTTTCATAGCTATATCTGTACAATACCAGAGCCTAGGCTTCTTCTAGATTATCTGTCTGTGTTATCACTAGTAATGTAACGACTCAAGGAAATTTATAAATCTCTAATTTATGTGAGTTTAATCTCACTTTTGTGTACATTTGTAAAATATATGAGATCTCAGCATGGCTGTTGGTGTGCTTTTGTCATCGATCTACAAATTTTCCATCTTGACAAGATTTTCATGGCCTTCATCTCCTAAAGGACTGTATCATGGTGTTATTGAGGACCTGTTGGAGAAAAGTGCTTTAAAGCTCTTTAATAAAAGCTGAGGAAATGGAATTTACTGTTACTATGGTATACAAAGGAAGTGTTAACTGACAGTACAAAGCTAAACAATCATTGCTCTTGCAATCAGAGTTCTAGTTCTTGAATGTAAGTTTAGGATAATAAGTTTGGCATAAATGTTAGCGGATCAGTCATTTGTGGGAGTTTGCAATGTATTCATTAAAATGTCCGACAGCTTTTTAATAGAAGTGAAGGTTATTCAGCTACAAAAACAGATTATTGTGCCTACCAGCTCTTTGCTTTGAGGATCAAGGGAGAAAAAATGGAACTGAAACAATTATATTTTTCAAGAACCAAATATCTTGGTGTGCTATCTTCATGAAATAGACTAAGCCAAAGGCAAAGAATAAGGAATCTTATCTTTCAGCACCAAATTTACTTTCAGTGATGGCACAACATGTCAGGTTTACTCCCTGGACATGTAACTTGTATTGCATTTTAGGTTTCCAGCACTATAATTTAAAAGAGAGATAATTATTAAAGTGACTATGCAGTAATTCAAACTTCTAATTCATGAAGAATCTGAAAAATCTACTTTAAAAATACATTTGGGATTGAAAAGTCTAAACCTGTGACTATGCTTATTCATCCCTGCATGAAATCCTCCCATTAAGCAAAACTGAGTAAGATTTGGTTTTATGTTGTTTTATTTTCTAGTTGTATGGCAAGAATAACTTTAAGAAGAAAAAAATTGCTATGAATTAAGTTGATTTTTTTAAGGTAAATATTGGAAATATTAGTTCAAACTCTTGAATCCTGAAGACTCTTCTACTGTATGAGAACTCTGCCTATGCTTCAGTCTTACCCCAGCAAGAAAAGGTACTTCCTATGCTGAGCATGCATGCAAAAGCATCAGTGACATTAAAGTGGACTCCATCAGACATTCTTGAATTTATTATAGCAGAATAAAAAAGTGTGTCTACAGATATCATTATTTCATATTAAATGTTTAAGCATATTCTAATAAATCCAAGAAAGCAAACAGAATCCATTGTACATTTATCTTGTCTTCAGATGCCTCTGTTTTCATTTCATGCATTCATGTAATTTTAATATTGTAAATTTTTTAAATTATAGAATCATTTGAGTTAGAAAAGACCTTTAAGATCATCAAGTCCAATCGTAAACATAACACTGCCAAGTTCACCACTATTTAAGATCATCAAGTCCAATCGTAAACATAACACTGCCAAGTTCACCACTAAACTATATGCCTAAGTACCACATTTACACATCTTTTAAATACCTCTGGGGTAGTGACTCAAGCACTTCCCTGGGAAGCCTGGTCCAGTGCTTGACAACCCTTTTGGTGTAGTAATATTTTCAAATATCTGGTCTAAACCTCCTCTTGTGCAACTTGATGCCATTTCTTCTCATCCTTTCACTTGTTACTTGGGAGAAGAGACCAACACCCAGCCATCAACTGAATTTAACTCCATTCACCACAACTCTCTTATCCTGACCACCCAACTAGTTTTTCTGCCATCCAAGTGTATGCCCATCCAGGCCATGAGCAATCAATTTCTCCAGGAGAACACTGAGGGAAACATTATGAAAGGCTTTGCTTAAGTCTAGGTAGACCACATCCACAGAGTTTTCCTGATCTACTAAGCAGGTCATATTGTCAAAGCAGATCAGGTTATTTAAGCAGGATCTACCTTTCCTAAATCCATGCTGACTGGATGTGGTCACTTGGCTATCCTGTATGTGCCATGTACACTCAAGATAATCTGCTCCATAACCTTTCCCAGCATCAAGGTCAGGCTGACACATTTGTAGTTCCCTGGATCTTCCTTCTGCTACTTCTTGTGGATGGGCATTGCATGTACTAATCTCTAGTCAACTGGGACCTCCCAAATAATAACACATTATTTACATTTATCTGTAAAGGGAACAGTATAAGATATTGAGTCCTGAGACATTATTATTATTACAGAATGATTTTGCCTACTGCATAGTCACTCTCTGACCTTCTTGGCTGCCTTATTGTAATGTAACAGTAACAGTCAGAGCTTAAACTGAGGTTTCGTTTGTTTTATTTTGTTTTTTTAATGGCTGGACCAGGTGATCTTCTGAGGTCCCTGCCAACCTGGGTTGTTCAATAATTCTCCGATTCTATAATTACAAAGTTGTAAGCTTAATTGTAGCAGAAAGCAGACATAAACCAAACACTACTCATCACAAAAAGAAAATAACAATGGTTGCTGGGGGGAGTGGGGGGGGCAGTGTCAGGGACCGTGTTTGAGGAACACTTCAGTCATGAAGCATGTGAACTGGCAGAAAGTCTGAAGATTATGGAAAAAATGCACTCAACTGAAAAATTGACTGAGCCAGCCATCTTCTCCAGCCCAGAAGAAGCAATAACATCAGCTGCAGAGACAGCTGTTTGCCCGCCTTCCCAACTGGAAAATAAACTTGGTCATAAATGGCCTTATAAATTATTAGTATGCCTGTTAGACACTCAAGTCTGGAAGTGCAAACTCAGCAACAAGTTACTTCTACAATCTAGATTTTACTTGGTTTTACCTGAACCAAAATAACATTTTATTCAAATCTTTCAACTATTTTTAATGAAAATAGGAAGAAAGAAACAATTATGAGACAGATCTTTTTTTTTCAGCTGGCCTTAGAGACTCTCATTCCTCTATTTTACAGATTCCACTACTTCCAAAGTTGTTCTTTGTTTTATATAAAAGGAGTGCAAAATGCTGTAAAATGACAAAAGCCAAAAAGTGAGTAAAAAAGAATAAATATTTCTCCAGTTTTGAAACAATCATGTCTTTATCATTATACCTGTAGCCTACTTTAGAGAATAAACTGAAATCCCTTAAAAACAGGGCCTGTACATTTAGTCTAACACAATTGTTTCCAAACCCTTTTCCAATGTTAATAGCAGCAGTATGAGCTGTAACTAAGTCCAGCTGGAAATCTTTGGCTATTCTGAGCAATTAGATTTCACCTACTTTGCTGACAGAATGCATGGTGCTCATAGCAGCTGTCATAAAAAAAGTCACTTTATTTTGCCTTATCACAAACTCTTCCCAACATTATATTCTTAACAATAATATAATTAATATGAGTTTCAGAGAGGTTTAGTCATAAAAATGGACTAAGCAGTCTACTGAAAATCTATCAAGTTCTAAAATATAAAAATGCTAATGGAAAACTGTTATAAATAATTTTATAAATAACTGGTTAATCTACACATGAGTTCTCAAGGTATTGCACATAAAAACATGGTATTTCACATACTACTCTCTTACCTATGGGTTGCTGCTGTTTTACTTTTTCTGCGTAAATATATCTATAAAATTTTCTGGGAACAAGGAGATTTATTCATGTTAAAATATCCACTCCTAATTGCTATCATCTCAGAGGACTGAGAGAGCAGGAATTCCTTTAGAGATAAAACCAACACAAGTCTAGTTCTAAGAAACCCATCACGAAACCTCTTCTTACTCATACATCTTGACTGTTAGTTATCCACACCAACCTATGCACACACAAGAAACTGTCTTTAAGAGATTCCTTACATGTGGAATGAGTCATCAAAAGGGATTTATAAAAGCATTTCACATAGAGTAAAATGACTTAACAGCAGCAGGGAACCTGTGATGAAAATTGATGAAGCTTTCCTGGTTGGAAAGATATCAGTTCCATAGGGACTCAAGCTACTTCTGAAATACAAATAAGTATTAAAAATGACCCAGAGGTAAATTTTCAATCTAGTGTGTCATTATTTGGATAAGGAATTGAAAACCTTGTTTGAGAGGAGCTCAGATAGAAGCTAAAAATCTATTTTCTTTTAAAAGCAACCAAAGTTACTATTGACTGAAATTAGAGGTGTCACAGAGTATCAAGATGTTAGTCAAGTTCATCAGAATAAAAAGGAAAAGAACAGAGAGTAAAATTTCCAGAAATGATCACAACAGTTTGTTTTTCTTCCCAAAGGCAAAAAGATGTCTGAAAAGTTCTGTATGAGCAGTAAGATCAGTAAACACATCTTGATATTCCACATTTCATTCCCTTATTTGTGTTTTTAAATAGGTGAACAGATTTTGATGAAATTAAATAAAGGTAATCTGTTTTTAGATATTATATGTGTATACACACAAACGACACATATATGTCTTTGATAGCAAGAAAACTTGTAGTATTCTTACAATTACACTGACGATGCAACAGAGAAACAAAAATTCTAGCAAGCCTTAATCCTCACATTTATTCTATTCAGTTCCATGAGCCCTCTCTCATTCCCATCTGTGAGGAACTTGGTTTTAAGTCCTAGTCATCAATCTGAAAAGAAACAGCAGACCACTGGAATCAAGTTGGGTTCTTCCAGATTTTGTTTTCATTCTTCACTGTCTTTATTGTCCTTTTTATCCTGCAAGTGGACAGAAAATATTGTTCAGAAATAAAGTAACACATTCTACTCAATGATTGTTGAATAATATGGCCCTGCTCTTCTGCCATTGACAGCCATGAGTATTTGATATTATTGTATTTTTAGAAGTGGATCAGTTTTAGAAATAAAAATCTAGTAACTCTCCACAGCTTTTGTGGGGCTTTATTCTACTTCACATTACTATCCTTGGAAACACATTCCTTGCGCTCAAGGATATATCTCAGGAGAAAAGGAGATACATTTTTAGATGTGTTTCTGCACTGGAAGATTTAGTCAGTGTCAGGCTGTAACAAATAAATTTTGACTATGAAAGTTAAAAAAGAATCTGTTGGTCAACAAATCATGCTTATTCAGAGAAGAAATTTAAAACATATGCTTATATTCTATGATATTCAAACCCACTTTATAACATATTCTGTAGTTTTCTTGTCCCTTGAGCTATGTTTGTCTTTTCTCTAGCTAGACAGCTCCAAAAGCCTATTATTGCGGAGCATGTAGAAAAATTGGATTGTGCTCTTAAGTTAGGTCCCTGAATGTCAGCATTATGTAGTATGAGTAACATTCCATTAAACCTGGAAACAATCTAGACCTTTGTAGAACTGGCTAAATGCAATTGGTTCTATTGTGATTGGTGAAACTAATCATAAAGTTACAAAGGCATACAACAGCCAATTAAACATAAAAGAATTACTAGTCAAGTTGGAAAATACTGAAATCTTCTCTGGTGCAAGGAAAGAATGGCTTCTGGCTTATTAGATTTGCTTGTTCCCTTCTGTACCTCTAACCTCTGCTCTGTCTTCTGCATTATCCTTTCCCCTTTTTCCATACCTTGCACATCCTGTTGTCCTGTTGTCACCTTGCGGCATTTGCTCCCTCTTTTACGTATACTGTCTTCTTTCTTCTCGCATTTTCCTTCCTCTCCCTTAATTCATCTCTATGTTATGACGGAAACTCTGTTTGCCATTAAGTATCTGAAGAACAGATGCTGTTTTACTGGTGTACCATTCAGTCACTGTATTTTAAACAAAGCCAAAAAAAAATGGTTGAAAGAAATCTAGAATATGGAACTGTGAAGCCTACTGCTTTCTGTTTGTTTTGTAAGTCTTATTGAGATAGACGGCACATGCAGGAAAGCAGTTCAAATTGCTTTGCAAGATTTCGGTACCTGAAATCCTATGTTACTTTAGGTTCTTCAAGTTTTCTACCAAAACTTTAAATCCAAGCCACACTGTTCAAAAATATTGTCCAGTAGGATAGGGCAAGGATGCTACAAGTGTGAAAAAAACCTGAACGTATCCCCTCTGCTCCTCTCCCCTAAAATTCTTGCTATAAATGAAAACCCAAAGGTTCTTATCTTCTCTGCTCCTGTGCCAGTTCTTCTTAGCTATTATATAGTAAATATTAGATTTTGTTGTCAAGTCTTTCCCTTTATGAAAATGTTTCCAGATTGTTCTTGCTAAGCCAGTGGCTTTTCTTAGCAACAGAGTTCAATTTATCTAACTCTTTCAGTACTGTGAAACTCATATTCCAAATTGTGACCATAACCCTTGAAGTTACAAGTCTGACTTAAAACAGTATTATTTTTTAAAAAAAGAAATAGATTTAGAAACGTTACTTCAATTTCATATTTGGGAAAGGCTAGTTGCAACTATGTTAAGGTTACAGGTACAACACGCTGTGAGATCTTTGATGGCTTACATTAATAGTTAGCATCTGAGCATCATCACTAAAAATAAATGAGTTATTTTTCAATCTGTTGTTTTCAATCACTGTGACAAACTATGGATAAAAGTGGCCAACTTTTAGCTGGCTGCAAATTAGGAAAGCCACGGAAAACAGTAGAGACAATGGACAGATTAGTCAGCACAATGAGGAAGACAGTATTCCAGGTATGATCCACATTCCTTTGCAGTTCTAAGGAAAAGTTGAAGTGCTATGAAATCAAGGGAAATCATAGAATCATAGAATAACCAGGTTGGAAGAGACCCACCGGATCATCGAGTCCAACCATTCCTAACAAACACTAAACCATGCCCCTTAGCACCTCGTCCACCTGTGCCTTAAACACCTCCAGGGAAGGTGACTCAACCACCTCCCTGGGCAGCCTCTGCCAGTGCCCAATGACCCTTTCTGTGAAGAATTTTTTCCTAATGTCCAGCCTAAACCTCCCCTGGCGGAGCTTGAGGCCATTCCCTCTTGTCCTGTCCCCTGTCACTTGGAAGAAGAGGCCAGCACCCTCCTCTCTACAACCTCCTTTCAGGTAGTTGTAGAGGGCAATGAGGTCTCCCCTCAGCCTCCTCTTCTCAAGGCTAAACAACCCCAACTCTCTCAGCCGCTCCTCGTAAGACCTGTTCTCCAGCCCTTTCACCAGCTTTGTTGCTCTTCTCTGGACTCGCTCCAGAGCCTCAACATCCTTCTTGTGGTGAGGGGCCCAGAAATGAACACAGGATTCGAGGAGCGGTCTCACCAGTGCCAAGTACAGGGGGAGAATAACCTCCCTGGACCTGCTGGTCACGCCATTTCTGATCCAAGCCAAGATGCCATTGGCCTTCTTGGCCACCTGGGCACACTGCCGGCTCATGTTCACTCGCTGTCGACCAACACCCCCAGGTCCCTCTCCTCCAGGCAGCTTTCTAGACAGACTTCTCCTAGTCTGTAGCACTGCATAGGGTTGTTGTGCCCCAAGTGCAGGACCCAGCATTTGGCCTCAATAACTCAGGAAAATCCCTTAATAACTCAAGAAAATCAAGAAATAACTCAAGAAAAATCTCTTATGCAGAAGCAGAACTTTCGAGCTCTCTCTATTTCTTTCATTCATGCTTGTATCTTGCAAAAAATCCACATCCTACAGAACACATAAAAAATATGAAAGTTCTTAAAGAAAATTAATTAAAATTACAGTAGCATCCTTCCAAAAATGTAGAAAAATTAGGCTTTTGAAAAAACTTCTGTTATTAGGTTTTGTTGTTTGCTTGGTTCGTTCAGTCATTCTTTGTGATTCCTTGCTGCTATGGTTGTCCCTAAAGCACAGAAATTGGAGTGCCTCAGGAGTGTTTCTAGTTACAGAGACATGTCCATTTAAACTTGAAGTCATATTTTCCATAGATTTCATCTCTCTCTTTGAAGCCTTCATTTTGGAAACTTCTTTTATTTTCCAAAATACGTATTTCCATGTGTATTTTACTGTCCATGACAGAGATATTCTATAGTCAGTCACACCTAAAATGTTTTCAGTGTTATCAACTCCTGAGTTAACATTTTCAACATGAATAAGCATCTTGTGTTTAACACTAGAATTTATCTAGACTATTCAAAACATACTTTGCTTTATGGCAGATTTTATTTTATAGTAGTTTCAAAAAAGAATTATTTTGTTCTACAGAAAGTCATGGATGATGAAGGGCAAATTATGTTGTTACCTCAACTGAATACATAAAACCAGGCATGTCAGTATGTCTAATACTGTTAGTGATAGGAAGCACAAGTGAAAATGGACAATAAGAAAAAGGACAAAAATACAACCCAAGTGTACTATGTCATTTTATGCAGGAAAATGTTCAAGGTATTCTATTTTCTCGCTGTCATTTCCTTCAAAATCTTCCTGCTTCACAACCTACAGTGATTTCTGAAGATATTCTCCATTTTCAGTGGAGAGGTTTGTCTTTAATACACTTACTTTAATTTTCATCCTGCATTTAAATTTATTCATCGAAGAACTTGTGTACTTACTGAAGAAGTCAGATTGACTTCCTTTGCACTTACAAACAATTCTAAAAAAACAAAGGTTTTAGTCATTAAGTAGGTTGCTTAATAAGGATTCTAATGTGAATCTTCACAAAGTATGCCTTATGGAGGCAGGATTTTTGTATTTATTTAAGTAGAAAACAGGAATTTATACTTTTGCATGTAAGAAAACAACTTTGCTTATTTTTTGGAGATGTAGTAAAATAGAAATTGATCAAATAAAAGAGGGCACGCTTAACTGGCTGTCTTTATGGCTTAATCCAGTAACATTCAGACAAAAGCCATACATCATAAAAAAATGTCTAATCATAAACATTTCCATAATCATTGACACTTTTACTCAATAGTATTGAAAATTATATTCTTCTACATCATTGCACTTTAAATCTACCTTATTATTAGCTTATTTTTATATACTATGCTGAATGAAATATCTCATAATTCTGAGTTCATTTTCAGTAAAAAAAATACTTTTCCTTGAAATGAGTCATTTAATCAATTCCTGAAATCAATCTGTGATCATGTAGCTTTTCAAATTAGCAGTTAAACTACAAGAAGACAAATGTTTTAGATATACAGGTTTCATATATGTGAGTTTCAAACTTATTAAAAAAAAAGTCACATTAGTAGGTGTGAATTTCTAAGTTTCACTGCTTACTTCTGTATAAGTTACAGGTTCATTAATCTCCCCCAGAATTATACTGTGTGCTTTCAGTTATATTCTCTGTTCATTTATTTACATGGGTAACTGGAGTAAAAACCAAAATATGCCCTTTGAATTCACAGCACTGGTCTCCTTGTTTATTCGTCTGTCAGTATAAGTGCATAGTTTGTGTACTAAAGTTCAATATCAGAGTGATCCAGTATCTGATAGTGTACCATTTCAAAATATTTCAGTATGACTTCAGAGTCTACACGTATGCTTATTAAACAAAAAAAACAGCTATTATTAAACTTTCCATATTGAGGGAAATTAGATTCACAGATTGTTTGGCCATTAACAATATATTCTCATCCTGCCACTTGCTTTATCAAGATTTTGCATTTTATTTTGTCAGGGTACATGAAATTCTGGAATCATTGTATAATTCTGCATTAGTATACTAATCTAATTAAAGTAATAATTCCATTCATTTCTCTCTCGAACTGACAATTATGCTTTTTAAGCTTGGTGAGATATGCAGCATATCCTACATCTAGGAGAATCTGACGCTTTCTTTTTGTGTCAATAATTGATGGGTTTGATTTTGTGTGTCATGTCATAACTCAAATGAGTAACATTTTCCTCTAATATTTAAGGTTTCCATAAAAAATACTTCTCAAATTGTTATTTTTTTGATGTGGCATATTGCTAAAATTCAATTATTAATGAACAAATGATAATACAGTTGCTTACATAGAAGAGCAATATTGGGAATAAATAGTATATGTCTGTGTTTTTCTCTAAGGTCAATAAAAACAACCCAGCTATCAGTACATAGTTTGCCACCTATATGCTTTCACCACAAAGTCCTTATGGAACTCTATATCTAAAGTGTGAAAATTCCTGTATTCCAAGCTCTTAAGGCTGCAGTATCAACAGTAAGAGAAAGAGATTTTGTAATGTAGGCATTATAATATATCATTCAGTTGTTTATATAGGAATGTATCTGTATGTGTGTAGATATGGATAGCTAAGGCTAAAAAAATGAAAAATTTTTTTTAGGGCAAAAGGGTAGCTGAAAGCCCATATGCTTCTGAGAATCTATCTCTAAAGGTAATATCTGCTAATTTTGAAATTCAAAACCACAACTCCTACAAATACATGTAAGAAAGTGACTACATTTTTAAATGCTTTTTAATATAGAGTTCCTTTGGATATGGCACAAATATTAAATATTTTATCCTTACTGTAAATTCACCCTTTCAGGCAGTGTCGAGGGTATATAAAATTTTATCCCAAAGTGATCTTCTTGCTGCCTTCAATACAGCTTAGATTAAGCTACAAAAGTGAGGCAGGAATAACTCTTTCTGAAAACCTTATCCCTACTACTATGATTTTGATGCTATTGGTTTACCTCCTCTGATGGAATCTTCATATTAATGCTTACAAAGTGATATCTAGAGAGTAGAAATATAATTTTGTTTCTTCAAATGTTTAATGACATAGTTAACATTAATAAAAAGAATTAGTCTTGTGTACAGAATTAGATGCATGCATATGTGTTTATATAATCATCTTTCAAGTTTTTTATGACCAGGGCTGAAACCTTCCTCTTTGACATTTCTGTGATGAGGGTCATTTTCATATGTTTCTGTTGAGATTCTGCATGCACAAACAAAATAATTTTTAGGGCCAAAGTGAATGTTTTCATTCACTTCAGAGAGACTCTCTTCAGTCCCCTAGTTCCACAGAATTCTTCTGAAGTGATGTAGTTAATCTAACTGACATATGCACTTACTTGAAGTTGCTCATCTTCAGTAGTTCTGTAACACTTTCAACATGTTTGCCTGACAAATCCTTTCTTTGGATTTGTAGTGGTTGTATCTGGGTCTTCCACCCTTAGTACACTGTCTTGGGATGTGGGTTTTTTTCCTTTCTTTTCTCTTTCAATGATAATTATAAACTTTTCAATTTAAGAAGGGCAAAGTAGAATCTTCTCTAACATCTTATCAGCTTTGTTTTCTCTTGAGAAATAATATTTAGTGCTTGCAAAAATTCTCTGCAGAATATTTTGTCTTAAAAGGAGGAGAAAGTTTTACTTAAGAGTTCTACTTCCATTATGCGAATACTAGGTTTGACTCCCATTAAGTGGGAGTTTCTGATATAAATGGTGTATACAAACCAACGAGGGTGCTTTTCTTTGACATCAAACATGTTTAGGCATTCAGAACACAAAATATTTGTAAATGAACAATTGATATTTTTTTACATAAAAATACAGTAAAATTCTCCATTCTTTGTGGGGTGAACAATAACAATCTCAAACCAGAATGTAAGATACATCTTAGATCCAGATTTATAGACATTTTCTAGTAAGAAGCACAATTTACTGCTTGAATAGATCATATAGAAAAGCAGTGAACTATCTGGCATTGATTAGTGTGTGATTAGAAGGTGAACTAAGAAGTGAACTGAGAGAATCTGATGTATCCTTTGCTCCTAACGACTTGATTTAAATATCTCAATGGCTATTGAATTTCATAGCTCCTAACTATTTATTTTAACAAAACTTTGAACTTATAGTTTTAGTGACTGGTTCCCATGTTTCTTTTTTTCTTTCAGACTCAAGAGAGTCTTTTGCAAGGTCATGCATATTTAAAAACAAACAGAAACAACACTCCAGAACGACTGACTTTTAGTGAAGCTTCATCTACTAAGTTACATTAACAAAGTACATAAACATGGAGACAAACAAATCTAAGAGCTACACAATGTTTATTGATTGGCTTTATCTAAACTTTTTGTAAACATAAACCACCACGTATATACATCGCCTCACTACCTCACATCCTCAACCAAAGGAATATTATAAAAACTAGAATTAATACAATTGTGTTTATAGGGCTAGATATTTGAAAGGTATCTTCAAATATATTTGTCTAAACCCATCTCATCTTCTTCTGAGCCATAATATCCAGTGAAAGTACCACTACATTAGGGCCTCAGCATGGAATGTGGAGGACTTGTTTTTCAAGCAGTGTCCTACAGGATTAAAGCAGAAATTTTCACTTTCTTTCTCCCATTTCTGTCATTCATCCTCCCTCATCAGGTGACCAGCAGTCTACAGTGGGACTCAGTTAGCAGGGCATTTAATATAGTTCTAATTATTATTCTTATGGTGTTGAAATATTGTGTTAAACTCTTCTTCAGTACCAAAATTTCCAATTTTCTCGAGAACCTACTGCATCTGACGACAAGACTGTGAGCAATACAAAACTGAAAATATAGAATAGTTTTTTAAGTAAAACAAATATTTAGGTGAGAGATGAAGATATAAAAAACTCAGTGGTGTAAAATTTTGAGAAAGATACTTATGTCCAGAATTTAGTTTATTCAGTTCAATCAGATGCATTTTGATAGCTCGTGGCAGAACTCTTTCATGTAACCTGTAATGTAATCCCTTGACTTAAAAGGAGTTGTTGGACCTCAGAATGTTACATCGTTAATACTTTAAATGCTGTTTTGCAGAAAAGAAAAATACATATTAACCAAGACATCCATATATGGCTAATTAATATCGCAATCCACTTTGTTTGGGTTTTGTTTATTTTTTATAATCTACTGTCATTATCCAGTGCTCCATAGAAAAGAGACTTAGAATAGTTCCAAAAGAATATAATTTATCATCTCAGTATAATTTTTCAGCAATACATAACTTGCAAATATAACACTTACATAACACAAACATAAAACAGTCATAGATTAACTTGCACACAAAGGTGTGGAAATTAATTCTTAATTGACCTGTACTCCTTTCCTCTTTTCAATGCTAAGTATCATCTTGTCCTGCTTTCTGCAAGCATTGCATTTTCCTACTCTGTCATTTACCATACCATTTCAACTGTCTAAAGAATAGGGTTTTTTTATCTCTTTCTCTCTGTTCAACAGTATGGCACATAGCTGCTATGTGATATCACATGGTTTCATCATGCATAATCAGGAAAAGTGGAAGATAACTAAGTATGAGAGGCACTCAACCTGGTGTCATTCGCAAACTTGCTGATGGTGCACTCAATCTCGTTGTCTGTGTCACTGATAAAGATATTAAACATCAGTCCCTGAACAGAACCCTTAAATATACTTTCTTATACATACTGTTTGCATCTTTCTTACTGATGGTCATTTTTTTTAATTTCCCTGTTCATCCACATTAGCTGTAAAAAATGGAGAAAATAACAGAAAAATACCCACCATCCACTATGTGTATTGCTAGGTAGCATGCATAATCTCTGTGTCTAATAAATTTGTCTAAACACTTTAAATTTCTCTCCATTGCTCAAAATCATTCAATTTCACCCATCATTTACTGCATACTTCCAAAATTTGTTCTGCTGAAATTCATTGTCCCTAGGTCTTACTACAGTTCTAGATATAAACTAAGAGAAGCTGTGTTACAATTTTCATAGTTAGCTTTTCTCCTTACACTGTCTACTCATATTTACAGAATTTATTCTGTATTTATAAAATTATTTCTTTGATTTTGTATGTTGCATCTTATATTTATGAATATTTGGATATTGTGTCTCATTATATGTGATTATTAGCCTTGGCTGTTTGATTTTTGTGTTCTGTTTTCTCATGCGTAAAAGACAGATACTTGTATTTTCTTTGATGTGAAATTAGAAAGATTGTATTCATCTGATGATCCTGGTATCTATAGACCTTCAATCTCATTATATAAGTAGAGAAAAACTCTCACACGCAACAGATAATTTTGGCTGTGTCAAAATCATATATTAGGTTCCTATACATGACCAGTTCTTTGTTCCAACATTAACACAAAGTAGCATGTTACAGTACCTGGAATGCAAGGTTTCAGACAGGAAAAAATTCTAAAACTTTCTAAAATGTATCACAGACTATGTTCCAATACTAAGATTTCGACTTAGTTTCATTTCTTGTTTCAGAGATTTTTCAGAACATCTCAAAGCATGGGTGCAAATACATGAAATAGATGTGGTAAATTCTTTTCTTCTCATCTGTAAGGCAGTGCTTGCAGTTATTTTAAGCAGTTTTGTAAACCTTCTATAAATAAAGAACATAGCTCTGACCATAGGTAAAGGAGATTTGTGCAAACAGGCGTCTCTTTCCTCGTCATCTGCTAGACCTCACTGCTGCTTCTTCTTTAATGGGAGAGCAGTCATGAGTGAGAAGAGTGGTTGCAGACTGACCACAGATGGGGATTCTCCCACCTCCATCATCAGAAATCTCAGAGGGTTCATATAGTTCCAGGCAGTATATCTACATAACAGGATTACCTGAGTTATTCTTGTGCCAGAAAACAGAGCTGGAGTTATTGCAGAAAGAGAGCTTTTTTTCTGCCTTGCTGACACCTCAGGAACACAGTGGTATTGGGAAGCACACAGTCCATGATGGGACAGTCTGTGTGATCACTAACTGGAACAAAGTAGGAGGGCCTATACCATCTGCCAGTGATTTTTTAGTATAGGACAGCATGGCTAGCCACACAAACACAATTATTACGAAGAAATCTGTTAAGAATTCACCTTTCACTTCGTTTTAGTCTTCAGAAGAAGGCATTTTCTTTAGAGAAAATTATCCATAAATATACTTGACTTTTAATGTGCATTTACTGAAAGCAGCTGTATTTCAATGCTTAAAGGAAACTGTCTTTCTACAATAGCTAACTAACCAATAGACAGAACTATTTCTCTGTCTTGTTCCTGCTACAGCAAAAGTTAAAATATATCCTTTATGTTTACCTTTCCTTGTTGGCTTATATAGAGTTACAGGCACTGCAATAAAAGGCAACACTCCAAATTAGACCACTGGACCCAATGCTTTATCCTAAGAGAGAATGTGTGCAGCACATTAATCAATGTTTTGCTGCATATAATGACAACTTTCACTCTTTATTGCAACACATCAAATGGTCAAATATTAAGATTTTTAATTACCTTTTTGCATTTATATTATGAAAAAATATGCAGAAAGTTATTGTTTGATAAGTTAATGCTGCAAGCCTGTGTAGAGAAGCTGCAGAGACACAAATAGAAAAAGGAGGGGTTTTATGGTAGAGTGAAAGTTGCCAGTCTGTAAACATCAACATTTATTCATCCTCACAAAGGCCATATCTTAGAACAATCTAGACTACCACACTAGCTGTGTTATATGCCATACAGAGAGTCTTTCTGCTTCTATTTCCACACTTTTCTTTATTTCAAAGTCGAGGGAAACTGGAAGAAAAAGAATTCCACGTTTTGCGTCATACCCTGGCTATCTCTTGTTTAACATATTACAGCTTTAAATATATCATTACTCAGGCTGAAGCTTTACAGTTTCATGGCCCCAGTGAGGTGTGTATATCATGTAAAGTCACTCACTGGTTGCTATTATCAAGGAAACAAAACTTCACAAGACTGCAGCCAGTCTCATGACACCATCCAGATTATTTTTTGTGTATGTCTGTCTGGTTTTTCAGAATATCCAAGTTCAGCCATTTGCTGTGTCATTTATTCCATTAATTTCCTGATGATCTGGAACTTTGTCAGTACATAACCTTCACACAAGGGAGCCTTTAAACATCACCTCCGTAAACAAAGTCAGAAAAGCAGGCTACTGTTATTTTCGTTGCAGTTTTCTCAACTTGCCTTTGTTAACACTGAACAATAACAACATGATTTTGTGTAGATAAGTAAAAAGCTGCTCTCTAGGTTATGGTAATTGTTTCATTGAAGTCCACAAAAGGCATAATTGAATGTAAATGGAATAATTAGAAAATGGAACCTGCAAATACATAGAGTCTAAACACTCTCGAGTTTATGTGCTACACACAGAGGTAAATAAAACCTTTTAGCAAATTGATATCTTGATCTGATTGTTTAATTATTCTTAGAACCATAGAATTATAGAATAACCATGTTGGAAGAGACCCACTGGATCATCGAGTCCAACCATTCCTATCAAATGATACTTTTCTTCCAATGATATTTTTACATATGCTTGAATACATGGTAGAATATTGAGCTAGATGTAAAGAATTCAGTAAGTTCTGTCACGTCTTCCTTGACTGAGACTTCAGTGACTATGATAGACAAGGAAAATGAAAGGGAGGATGCAGTAAGGAAAAATGTCATGTCTGTTATATATTCTGTAAAAGACACAGCAGGGGGCTGGGTTCAGTAAAAAACATAAATAATTAATTCAAAAGCTCTTTAAATCATTGCTGCCAATTTAATTTTCAATTTACACCTTAACTAGCATAGTTTATACGTAGGTTTACTCAATTGTTAACAGGATTTCCATAATCTAAAGGATATTTTTTAAGCTGTAATAATCTCAAACCCTCACCAAATTCCTATTTCCTCTTCTTTTGCTGTTAAACTGCCTGTAGATCGATTCAATGCTAAAACTACAATATTTTATATCAGGCCCTAAAAATTCAGTTTCTCAGCACAAGACAAAGTACCTACTCTTAACTTCTAAGAGTCTCCTTTGTAAGGGGCACTCAACTTGCAGATTACAAGTAGATTAAAAGACTAAAAGACTGTCAAATTTAAGTCATTTATTCTCTTGCATTTGCACCTAAGACTATTTATGGCTAATAAAATTAGGAAAATAAATTAAGTGTTTTGCTCTAGCTTCAGATGTGAACACAACTCATTTGTGTTATATTTAGTCAGCTAATATTAAGTTACATTTGTCAGAGATTAAAGCTAGACAGTCACTGTCTTATCTTGGATGAAACGGAGATCAAGGGAGAAATCAGAATCACTTAGGAGAGCAAAGAAGACAAACTATTTTACCCTTCCATTCTGCAAAGAAGCAAAGAGAACTAGTGAATGGAGGAACTCAGGACTTCTGTGTGCTGGTTAAAGTAGCTGGCTTGAAGAGGCAGCAATAAACTACTCCATATAAAAGAGTGAGATAATTCTCGCTAGTCTGGAAAAAGCTGTAAAATGGACAAGATTATATCCAGAATTCAGTAGGCCATGTATTCATAAAATACAGCCACTGCTATACAGTGTTTATTCTGGATGCTTACAAGCCAGTGTAAAGTGAGTAAGCAGAGACGGTACTAATGTATTTTTCTTCTGTTCCTTTTTCTTTCTCTTCTGTGTTCTTATAGATCTGGATGCTGAATTTCATTATGCTACTAAAATGTTCTTCACTACAATTTTGCTACAGTTGGCAGCTATCTGCATTACAATGAAGCATCATTCCCCAAGAAGAGATATCTGTTCTGTAGCTTCAGTGACACATACTCATTAGCCTTTGTATGTCTCTTTGGAGCCATACAAAATTCACAGAAAATTATCTTCACGGAATAAGAATCATGGACACGATTGCCAACCCTCCCTATTTAAAAGGAGTGTGCTAGAAATATTTCGGAGAAATAAAAATATCAAGGACAAGGTCAACCATGGATGATTTGTGCTTGCAAAATGCTAAGAGTATAATATGCAAAATATGGTCATTATAACACTATGTATATTATATGGTTGAAGGTCAAAAACAAAAGAATGTTTCAGTCTTAAGGTTCCTCGTTAGAATTATTCACAGTTAAAAAGAAAGAAGGTTAAAAACTGGTTTGAGAAATACTTTCCACTGTTGATAACCTGTAGAAAAGAGCCTTCTTGATCTTTGCTGGTTTATATTTTTGGGAATGAGGGTTGAAAATAGATTTTTAAGTGCTGTTTAAATCATTCAAGTCAGGGTTTAAGTCCTTTCAGCATATTTTCCTGTGACAGTTTTCTCACAAAGAGCAGTGTTGTGATCCCAAGTAAATCAGAACTCCTCATGTTGCAGTCCTGTATCCAAAATTATCTTCCTCTGCTGTTTGAGATCAGCTCTTCAGCTCACATCTGAAAAGATCCTCAGGACCATTGATGAGGAGGACTGCGTATTTAGCAGCTAAAACTCTTAAAAGAAGAGGAACCATTATATCTGCTGATCTTTGCTGAGAGAAATGAAAATATGTGTCTGCATATTTAATATTTAGGTGTGAGTCAAACTCCTTTAAAAATACCTGTTCTTTGTAGTTCAGTTATTTGGTTGCCCTGCCACTAAAATGGGCGGAGTGTTACCAAGCAACAATGAAAGTAGTATGAAGCCAGTTCTATCCAGTAATGGACTTCTGATCATGTAATAACTGCTCCTGCAGGAAATCACTTGATGGCATGTTTTCTCACTTATAACCTTCCCCAGACAATACTTACACACAATTGTGTTAACAAAATGAAGACAGAGACAGATTATTAGACACTGATTCTTCTTTTTAGTCCCATTTTCTAACTCCCATCCTGCACAGTAGCTGTGCAAATCTCTCTTCACTGTACCAAATAAATGTTCCATGAATGTAATGTTCTTCACAGTAGAAGAAGCACAAGCAGTCCAGGCTAAACAGGAAAATCTACAAATGATACAATGCAGCTTGCAAAGATATCAGCACAGACAGAACTGTACATCATACAAAATTATATCAGAATCACTAATTCTTGAGTGTTTAAAAAAAATGGAAAGGAAGGAAAGAAAATAAAGGAAAGAAGAAGATGAAGAGAAATAGAAAAAAAAGAAAAAGAGAAAAAGAAATGAAAGGGGGAAAGAAGAAACACAGGTGGGGAGGGCCTTGAAACTAGACAGTCTTCTCTGCTTATCCTTTCCGTAGGCCATGTGCTTAATCTCTTTAACCCCTACTTTTCCCTGTTTCCATTATAAGGTGAAGCTCCTATATGTGTTCTAACTAGAGAACCAGTAAAAAACAGTATGAAGATCCAATTGCCTTTCCCTTACAAGATCACAGGTGGAGGCTCTGTCTGCTTCTGTAGAGAAGATATTCCATGCCCCGGCAGCCACAACAGGCACCTTTGGGTCATTTCCTAAATGCAGAGTTTATGCAGAGGTCTATCTGCAGACTGCCTCTAGTCCATGGTCTATCTAGAGCTCTGTGAAAAAAAGGGCTCTCTTTTCTACCCTAGAATACCTGTAACAGGGCTAAAAAAGACCTCATATCCTTTTGGGAGATGGGGATGATCGGCAGCTGTTTGAATAAAAAAGAATCATGTTTTTTAATCTTGATTACAAACTGTCTTTTGCACAGAGCTTGATTTATGGAACAGGAGCCTAGAGACAATGAGTGATAAAATCAGGCGTTGGTGCAAACTGAAGCAACATCAGGATTTCTGTAATGGAAAACTATGTGGTTGATCCCATCAGCAGGCATATTTGGGTAAAAGAAACACAACTTTGATCAGGGTTTGACACATTTAAAATGCAAATGGAATTGATTTGGCTGATTATGTGTTTCCTGGAAATTCCTCCATGTCACTGAAAAGAGACACTTATTACCACAGCTTAAATCTGATTATTATTGGTTTCATTTTTCCTGTCCAGAGAAACTGAACTATGTAATAACACTCCCACCTTCTCACAAGGACCACTGTAAAATGATTCTCATTTTCTGTTTCTGTGTCACTATTTTGTCTCTGTCTTACAGAAATGAGACATGGATTTTTCTATCTGCCTGAAAAATGTAGTATTTTTATGCATTAACTGAGATACAGCTTCTGAAAAACTACGGCTATCTGCATTAATATACAGGAGTGTTCCTCAAGCTAGGAGAATCATAGCAGGCAAAACAATATAAACTCAAAAGAGGCACCTGATCTGTATTGAACAAAAATAAGTATTGTTATATTCCTGTCCCAGAAAGGGTCTGGATAGCAGAATCTGAAAATATGAAGGAGGAATATATGTGAAATTAAAGTGAGTTTTCCACAGCTCATGGTTGTCTCTTCTAGAAATAAAGTAAGAAAAGTAAATTCCAAGGGAAAGGAAAAATAAAATGACAATAAAAAATAAAGGATGATAGGAAAAACTGTGCCTCCAAGCAATTTAACAACACATGTCTTTGGGCACTGTAGGGACTTAATTACTTGCTTAGGGACGTGGTTTAGTGGCGAACTTGGAAGTGTTAGGATTAGAATTGGACTTGGTGATCTTAAAGTTCTTTTCCAACCCAGATGATTCTGGGATTCTGGGATTCTGTGGCTTTCTTTTTTTCTTTCCCCATGAAATGTTTATTATATGCACTTGTGGATAACCTTGTTCCACTACCAAAAAAAACCCAGGAGTTAGATTACTACTAACTGATGTTTGCTTTGGAAAACAGCATCATGTTTAAGATGATCAAGAGAAGGAAAATTCTAACTCAAAGCCATTTCTAACTGGTGATGTTTTCAGCATCTTTTTGTCTCAAAAATGAGTATATGTGGTGGACTTCCACATGTTATGTTGTAGTCTTCTCACTTCATTTGCAGTGTTCCATCTGCAAAAATGTCAGAGAAGGAACTGAATCCTCACACTGAATGGAGCTGAATATTAGGATTTGGCTGCCTGAAGCACCTGGTACCCATCTAGGCAGGGTAAGTGTGCAAAGCAGCTCTGGGTACTCATTAGCAAAAGTGCTGGGTGGTCCCATGTTGCAGGACCTCCTATCCTGGAACTGCTGAACATAGGGGGATTGGCTAGCATCGAAGACAAAGAGGCACCCCAGCCTGTGATGCTATGGCCAGGCCCCCCATTGCTAAAGTTTTACTAGAACTGACACGACCCAGCATTTTTTTCCAGTTCCTTTCAAGTACAGAAATGTGTTTATATTGGCCAAGGCCAAGCCCATCAGCAACGGTGGTAGTGACTCTGTGATAGCATTTAAGAAGGGTGAAAAAAGCTTCATTGCTTACAGCAGTTGGTTGTGATAACGCACAGCTCACTTATGGCCGCCCATGAGCTAGAAACTCATCTTCCCTCCCTCCTTTTTTTCCCTAAGCTGGTTTTCTGCAGGAGCTCCTCATCTTATGACCAAAAAAAAAAGACTAGAAAATGGAGAAAGAACAGAATCTGTCCTTTGGCAGCAACATGGATTTATACTGCATCTAAATGGCCAACATAACCACAATCCACTCATAGCAAGTAAGGATTTAGTAAATTGCAGACACAGACCTTCTATGTAAGTTTAGGTAACTCACTTTTCATTTTGTCACTGATTCCATTCTGAATACCGGAAAGCAATACTCTCAGAAGTCATTATGAGGGTGTAAATATTAATGCCTGTTTGGAAATCAAACACTGTAATGAAGGTCCCCACTGGAAATATATATTAAGTAAAACTATTGCACATATATTACTATCACACAGACAAAATTATCTGCATCTCCAAAAGATGGAGCAATAAATACATAAGTAAATTTAATGCACAGGCTGTTTTAAAAGTCTCCAGCACAAAACCAAAGGTCATTGGTCACATCTTTGAAAACTTAAAGAAAACAATCCATAATTTTGAGCAATTGTTTCAGAGTTATAACAAAAGTTATTCATAGTTTAGTTATCCTTAAGTCTTTAAAGAAACTGACACACTGCAAGGATTACATAATTATGATAGGGGGCAAAAATTGAGGCAATTTTAATTATGAATATCCACATTATTGAAAGGAAAATTTAAGAGAATTAGATGATGAAATCTCTTATCAGCCACTTACTGGTTATCTGACAGGTTTACAGAGAAAC
Source organism: Phaenicophaeus curvirostris (assembly GCF_032191515.1). Taxonomy (NCBI): domain Eukaryota; kingdom Metazoa; phylum Chordata; class Aves; order Cuculiformes; family Cuculidae; genus Phaenicophaeus; species Phaenicophaeus curvirostris. The sequence goes on from NC_091393.1 coordinate 2,949,065, forward strand.
TGATAGTTTAGAAATAGGATTAGAGATTGCTAATGAGAAGCTAAAATAAAAGTTTCACTCAAGAATATGCAATCCTCTGTCTTTTTATGAACTGAATTTTAATTTCTGTCTTATCACTGACTCTTCAATGGATTAATCAATATTTACACATTTACACCATATTTGTAATGTTTAAATTCATCTCCTAATACGTCTTAAAATAGAAAACCTTAAGCTGTATTTACTTATCTTTCACAAATCCATTTGCCACTCTAAAAAGAGACAGTAAAATTGGAAAATGAATTTCATTAGGAGGCCAAGAAAGAAGGCTGCGTGCAGCAACAGATTAAAATCTGCCATCATATCATATATGAGTAAGCCTTGAAGAACTCAGGCAAGTGTGCATTAATACCTATCAATTCCTGTAATTTACCAATCCAAATATTCTGTAAAAATTCCTAAGTTGTTAGATAAATGGCATGATTACAGCATACTCAATCGTCTTAATAATGATTTGCTATAAAAAATGGCTGACCAGCGACAGTATCCATTTAAAAATTCTTCTGTGCTACCAATGGTGTGTTTAACTCACTGAGCTCAGGAACAATTATCTAGTTCTTATACCCTGTTCCTAAAACCTAGTTAAAATCAAAGTCTGTAGAATATAGGAAATTCAAGCAAATCTCGTACTGTTCAATTTTTAGTTTCAGAGCTGTCAATATTAATTATAATGTGTTACAAGCCTAACATCCTAATAAACAGATGGAAAATTGGGTTATACAATTATATACAAAAATTAGATCCCTTGTAGTTCATCTATCATGTGTTCATCTAGCATTTATTTATTCATGGACAGCTTGTTACAAAGACTATAGTTCATTGCATCTTTCGTTCAATATGATATCTTTCAGTATTTTTTCAGATCAATAATTTAAGAATATCTAATATATTTATGATATGGTTTCTGGTTTTTTAACAGCTTCCAAAGAAATCTTGGTACACCTGCAGTCTAGGTGTGTAGATAAACTGAAGTTCCAGCATCTTGTTAGTTATATCATATTACTTTAGTTGTGCAAATAGCAAAAGACATAATAGGCTGATGTGCATCTTGATTGAACCTGGTCTAGCCAGAACAATGCTAGTAGTACCAACTTTTGATATTACGGAGGGCCAAAATACATTAAGAAGAGTTCAACATTTGGCATCCTGGAAGTGGGTCCTTAACTCAAGTTAATGTGATGTCGTCATAAAATCTTCTTGGACCAGAACATCATAGAGGCAATACAGATACAACTCTGAGAAACCACTTCACTTGTTTTTCTTATTACTATCACATAATGTTTGCATTTTCTTAGCAATTGTTCTTATCAGGACAAATAAAAAGTCAAAGAAAAGACAATGAAACTTGAATGATAGAATTTTCATGATTAAATTCAGTCTGCTGATAACAGGTATCAGAGATTCACAAGTGGAATATAAGTTGGTTCACTGTCTTATACAAACTGAAATTATCCCTCTGCTTCATAAGTAATTTCTGGAATATGTTGTTAGATTAGTGATTCCTATAATGTAAACACAACTACAGCAGGAATAAAGAAAAAGAAAAGTCTAGCAATCTGGATACAATACCCATAACCAGAAAAGAAAATTTTGAGCTGAAAACTGGACAACTGACAATTTACATAGCCAGATTATAATTGGTATATTTTGATTATAAAGGCCATTTGTAGTCTTTCAGACTAGATTCTGGCCAAAGATCATATATATCAAATACAGATGTACTTCAACTACTTTTCGTGGATACTTACTTCTCAATCTAGGAGTGATTCAGGTAAGGACAGCTGTTTCAGCTTCTTTCGGTAATTTGTAAGCTACATGAATACTTTTGCAGTTACCAAGTTTGTATAAGTCTGTGATTTTAAATCCTACTATGTGAGAGCTTACTGAGTCATAGAATAGCATATAGTATAGAAAAAGTTGCTGGAGCTCATGAGCACTAAACACAAATAGTGTTTGGTTTTTTCTGTTTCTATGTCTAGCAACTTTGCTTCAAAACTTTCAGAGAAAGGTGAAAACATGCACATTAATAAGTTATTTTGAAGTAACTAAACATTGCAAAATAGACCTGTGCACCTGCTGCCTTCAGTCACTGTGCTGACTCTAAGGCAGTTATTGCTGTCCAGGATGATGGCAGAGATGAATTTATTAGTATTTTTTTCACTAATCAGACAAGTCACTAAAATTTTAAGTCCAGCTAGACATATATTTAGTTGTGGTTGTATTTATAATGTTCAGAAATTACTCAGCGGTAAAATATCTGTAAAACAAAATATGTATTTTTTGTTATTTTCCAAGTCTAAGGTTTGTTTTATTATTATTATTGAATGAGTTCCAAGTAAATTAAGATCATCAGATATTGCAAATTAAGACAGGGACATAACAGAGTGAACACGGACCCCAGCAAAGGACCTCAAAGATGGTGAAGGGATTGAGAACCTGTTATATAGGGACAGGCTGATACACGTGGGACTTCTCTGTCTGGACAAGAGAAGGCTCAGCAGAATCTGACAGGAAGAAGATGGAACTGGACTCTCAGTGGTGTCCAGTGAGATGGTAAGAGGCTGTGAGCACAAACTGAAATGCAGCAAATTACCTTTAAATGTGAAGAAAAAAATCTTTTTCACTGTAATTGTAAATAAAAACTGAAAAAAAGAGAGCTTGTGGCGTCTCCGTCCTTGGAAATATTCAAAACCTGACTGGACAATATACTGGGCAATTTTCTGTAGCTGACCTTGCTTTGAACAGGGGCATTGGACTAGTCTCTAGGAGGCCCTTCCATCTGGAGAGACACTAGGCTCAGTAAATAAAAACCACAATAATTCTGTGATTTTGTGTCTATGATTCTATAAGAGATGTCTCCATGAGAAGCCTGCAAGTAATATGTACTTAACACTAATGTGCACTTTTTAACATGGATGATAATTCATAGAAGGCCTTAGCAGGTATGCGTCAGAAATTTCTATTGATCTACCAAAGTCTAGTTAAAACATAAAGAGAATGATATGATTTCCTTCACTACATTAGGTTTCTTTCAACTTCCTGTGCTTAACAGCCAGCAGTCTACTTGTGGGAGACTGGCAAGAGAAAACCTTTGGCATAAATCCATCATAAGATTTGAACTTATATCTTCATAAACAAATTGTTATGAATTTTGTCTGTGGTGGATAAAGTTCATCATTACAGAGTGGAATTCCTTGAAAAAGAAAAAGGTAAAATACAAAGCTGATATGCTTGCCCTCAACATGAAATGTATTGATGATTTCCTTTAATTTATCTATAGCTAGTATTTTTCCTACATTCATACAATTCTGTCATTCCAGCAGCTATAGAAAGAGAGTGTTGTTGGATTGGAATAGGATGAAATATTTATTTAGTTTTAATGAGAATTATCTTTCATAGAAAATTTCTATTTACATCCATAAAATAAGATTGGTATACATTTTGACAATGAGAATCTTGTTGACTTAAGTGGTCAGTGAAGGAAGGCACGGTGCCTGGCGTTTAACTCAATTAATTCCTTATTCATAGCTTTTCCAAGCTTAAACCAATTGGAAGTTTTCTCTTACAAAGCTCATCCTACTCATAACCCTTTTTATGTGTTAACTTACTTTTTCAATTTTTAATAGAGCTGATTTAATTTTAAAAACTTCACAAAATCCATGTGAATATGATATTCTATACTCCTATACCCCGACCATGTAGGGAAGTTTCCAGTAAGATGGGTCAGTGTGATAGCTCTCTTGGGTTGGTTTTATTATTTTTTTAATTATTATTATTATTCTTTACTGTAGTGATTAGGATTTCAGGCAATGAGCTAAAATAATGTATTACTAGACTGGCAGTCAATCAGATCACTATCACTTCAAACATCACTTAAGATGATCTGCTTTTTTTTATTATTTATATAGCTCCATAGTCCATGGTGCTACATAGAACAAATCAAAGACAGATTCCCTGCCCCCTAAGAGCTTACAGTCTAGGCAAGAACAAGAACAACAGGAGGATATAACACAAGCAGGGGACAGAGTGGGGAAGTAAATGAAAAGTAGGACAATTAGATTACAGTCACATAAAAAGCTAGTGTGTTTATCTTGCTGGATACAAACTGGGAAGATGAAGTGTGTGAGTAACTTTATTTTTAATTAGAACTACATTTTATAGGAAAGCCAGAAGAAAAAGATTTTGAAAATAAATTTGAAAATGTCAGAGGTGCTTTTAAGAAGGCAGAGGCAAGAGTGGAAGGGAACAGAACACCGACATATTTGAAGTTGGATGGACACCAGATGAGCCAATCTCAGTGACCTTTTCTTTTCTTGCAAATATTTGAAAAATATGATGAAGAACACAATTGCTTCTGTACACCTAAACGCAGGTTCGCATCTTATTTTACCGTCCGTATTGTACTAGCGCACATTTGGGGATGTATTCAGCAAAATCTTGATTCCTCTGAATTAGGAGTTTTGAAGCTGCTTTCAACTTAGTCAGCATTTCAATCACTGTATTTTGTGAGTGTTGATGTATTTGAAGACAAAGTGAAGTTGTGTCTAAAATATTTCAAATATGTTTTTAATATCCTTAATATAATAATGTTACAAAAATTATTTTATAGAACTATCATTTACCTCTTTGTATGTCGTTATCTATGCTCATGACCCCTTTTCCCTTTAAACATTCTGATTTTGTAAAATATGAAGGCATTTCTCCTACTTTTGTTTGAGTCTTTGGATGTTTGTGTTAGGTTTTTTTTCCCCTTCGTAAATTACGTCTTTTCCATTCTGAAATATTAAGTAGTTAGAGTAGTAGGCCTAAAGAGTGCTGTTTTGGTTTTTGGAAGACTCTATGGATGAGACTATGATTATTGCACAGAGCCTCAAGTAACATAAATGTGAAAGAAAATGTTCTTTCAAACCTCTACCCAAATCTTCAACTGAAAATTGAGATAGAAACTTCCGAAAGTAATATCTCATGCAAGACCTGCCAGATACTCCCTGGATATGTTTGTATTTGTCGTCATGTAATAGGAGAATACTACGAAATGTCCTCCTAATCAGTCAAATCCTCATTTACCATAAAGCACCATATATCTTCTGATTTCATCCGACTAGTTGGCTCAGAATTTTCACTATCCGTCCTTCTGAAATGACATTTATAAAAAAAACAGAGGGTTTTTTATTCTGTAATATCCACATAGTTATCTATCACTATATAACCATGCTGAGGAAGCTGAGGAGCTAAACTATATGTCTTGAGAATCATTAAAAAAATAAAATAGAAGAATCCTGTTTGGTTTTTACTTCCAATAGTCATCCATCAGGTAACACAGTATTACTGAATTATAACTGCTTTAAAAGTCTTCTCTAGAGTAATATTCAAGGTCAGTCAGAGAAGTGCCCATCATCCTGTCCTGGGAAATCAACAAACTAATCAAGCTATTATATGAAACCACATAAAGATGTTATGAACCAATTCTGAATCTTCACGGGCCGGATACTCACTTGATTTTAGCTGGTGTAGCTCCATTGATTTTAACGATACTATAGAAATTTATACTACATGGTAATTCTGGAATTAGGGACTAGTCATTCAGAGACCTTTCAAAATGAGGAAATTTTCTTCAGGACTGAGGATTTTCTTCCCAACAGCAAAGGGAAAATGAACCATTGAGTATTTTGGAGTAGAAAAATACCAGTATTATTTTCTAATACTTTGTGTCTCAACTCTGTTAGTAATTTCTCCTTAAATATCTTAATTCTCTGTGAAAAATAAAAAAATAATCACTAATGGTATGAATCAGTGCATGATTTTTTTAAAAAAGACATTATCCTACTATGAATCTGTAGTCTCAAGCATTTCTAGTCTTGATCTTAAATACAGGTCTCCATATACTTTGCATATTTCCCTTAATTATGGAAGGATGAAATTCTTATTGGAATCTTAATTAAGCCACAGTACTTCTGGGTTTGGTTCCTTGGGGGACTTTGATGCAATAAAATATTTGGGATGTACTCTGCATTCACTTTTACTTTGGATCGCATAAATCTTAGTGAAAATTAGTCATACGTATCAAGGTGAGAATCGAATCCTGCTTCTTTCAACAACCTTAATAGAGAAAAGAAAGGTTTGTTTGAGTATAATACAGCATTTTATTACATGATTTTACAAATTTTATTGTAAATCATCAATCAAATGTGATAGCCAATTTTTGTTTCCATTCAAAACCATAATTAGGATTTTTCATTGTGTTCTACTACAATTACTTTCTTCCCCTATGTATTTTAAAGAATTAACAAATTAAATATGCATTATGTAAGTACACTTATTTTCAGAATCTTTGCTGAAGGTGTCTTTATCTTGTCTATACTTCCGATGAAGATAACCTGTTCTTTATTATCATATAAAAAGGATTGAAATTCTCACAAAAAAAGAAAATTTTGTTTCTCAGTCCCTATTCACATTGGAAATGGCCAGCTCAGTCTCCATGAAGACTTACAAGAACTAGATAGTAGACAGAAACATTCCCTTTTCCCCCAGATTTCATTATATGAATCCTACAATTTGGATGATCCATCTTATACTCCTGTGCTACAAAGTTAATGGTAAGATTAGAGTGAGCCCTGGTAAACAAATTATCTTGTTACTCACCAATGAGTATTAACTATGGTAATTTATTTTTTTTAATTAGTCAAATGATTTATTTTTTTATATAAAAATCATATTCATAATCTTTCCTGGTCGACATTACATTCCTACATAGCCCATCCTATACATGTTTTGTCAAGATACAAAGAAATTTACAGTAGACGGAGGTGCAAGATTCAGTATATGTTGGGTAGAAGTTTGAAATGTTATGTCCAGGAACTCACCTCAGGCAGGACATATAAATTAACTTTGAAGAAGCTAAGAGCCAGATCCTGCAAAAATTTATGACAATGTGCGGTACTGGTTTCTCTCAGAAATCCCAGCAAACTCTCTGGCTACAGATTTAGTGGCAACAATCAGCAGGATAGGGCACTAAGCTGAGATTAAGTACCAGTACTGACACAAAGTACTGTACAGATGTTGCTCAAATCACACAGCAAAAACAAAACAACTAAAACTGACATAATTTTAATGTTTGTGTTTTTTTTAATTTTGTGCATTTGATTCCAACAGCAAACTGAGTGCACTTTAACTGTTATCACAATGTGGTCAAGAGGTCTGTGTCTTTTACCATTTACACACAATTGTTCATGACAGCATGTTATCAGCCTAGTGGAAACCAGGGGTGTAGTATGGTAAGCAGTGGTGGTAGTGCATCTAGTTTTTTATATTATCTAACTTGAAAATATGTCTCTTCTAAGATTCCTTTTTCTTGATAAAAATAGTTTTCACCAAACGTTGGTGGTGCACACGCACTACCATTCATGCTTGGCATCACACCCCTGACAGAAACATATGTTCTTATTTTGTTGATAAAAAGTATTACAAAAATTTCCATACAAAAACTATTTTCATAGAAATCTTGCATTTCCACAAATAAACCTGAACATTTTTTTTTTTGAAAAAAAAAACTGCTCAAGAGTTTTGTTCATTTAGTACTGTGACTGTATTGAAAAATGCAGTCCTCCTTAAAGTTCTCCACATTCACTTCTTTTAGGTGACTCATCCCACTTCCAACATTAGTGAGAATTACACAGGCTCCATTGAGTTCAATTAGTAGCAGGAAGAAGGTTTTCAAAGCCCATTCAGGCTAAAATGCAAGCCCTCTATGTGTGAAATACACTGCTTCCCCCCCCCCCCCCATACTTCCCCCTTTCACAATTAAAGAAAAAAAGTAATTGCTTATATCTAAAAGTTGTAAGATACATTCTTTGCACTAAGGGAACTGTCATTCATCTAAAAATTGGGTCAAAATTATGGATATTTCCGGTTTTTTAGCTCCAAGTTCCAGCCCAGGAAAATTTAAGTTACTGCTTTATTTTTATATCATTATTATAATTATTATTATTGTTTTTATTTACTTAGTTCAGTGACAAAGAAAGTCCAAAAAGCAGGTGAGCATCCTCATATTTATCCTTCTATTCATGGAATTCATGTTTCTTCACTTTAAGATTTCTTCCATCCAGGAAGCTCATATGGCCTGTCCAGATGGTAGTTTCAGTCTACCAGCAGTTAACAACTCTTCTATGCCTGGAAGTTCAGAAGAGCATATGGTTTCTTGTTCTACTACAGTTCCAAGTTATTACTTTTACTAGACTCCTTCCATAGTTATTATCATCTTGGACATTTATTCTCCATCTCCTGGCAACAGTTGAACTTCAAAAGGAACCTGTAATTTCTCACTGAGACTGCATTTGAAACCAGCCACAAAACTCACATGGAACATTCATTCATTCAGAATGGTGGAAACCCATGACGAAGAGTGTAACCCTGCATAACTTGATTGATCCATGATGCTTGTGATTCGAGTCTGGCCATTGCAACTGCTGAGATCACAGAGTTTCTAGTTCATAGACACAGCGGCATGAGGTAACTCATTTTATTTTGCACAGGTTGCATATTTCCACAGGAAACATTCTCGCAAGGTTTGGAAAAAAGATGACAGTTTGTGCTATTTGGCTTCCCAGCTCTATGCCATAGTTTCTTTACCCGGCAACCTTCTGTCGTTAAACGTGTGCATGTTGATAACTTCTTCTGTTTTCACAATAACAGGGGCCTGTGGCTTATGTTTTAACCGACGCTGACACTTCAGAGACATTCTTAGCTCCTCTACCATCGCACTACAGAAGGACCTCTACAGAGGGAAATAAAGGAAAAAGAAGAAAAAAAACAAAACACGCTGTAAGAAATATCTAGCTGCAATTTCTAGAAGTAGATTCACTCTATTAGCACAGCCTTGTTAGTCCTGTGAGTTTGTTTTGTCTCAGCCTGGAGCTCATAACAAATTGCTGTCTTTTAAATATGCATCACATAATAATTAAAATGACTTATCAAGCTGTGATGGCTCAGTGAAAAAATCACCTTGTCTCTACAATTATTTATCTGGCAGCTGCTGACTATGGATGCATACGATATCTAAAAATATTTCAAACAGATGTTCTGTTAACGTAGTTTAGCCTTACAGAATAGCATCTGAATGTAACATGTTTATTAAGTATTCATTAAAATCTCCGCGCCCATATTTCAAAATAATATATTTCATTTCTGTATGATTTTAATAGTTATTCCTCAACAAAACAACAATTTTACCTAAAGTAATATTTAAATACTGTTAAAATGCAGACCCAGTACTGAAAATGAATATCTGCTGGAGTGTGTCATGAGACAGGCAACGAAGCTGGTGAAAAGTCTAGAGCACAGGTCTTATGAGGAGCAGCTGAGGGAACTGGGGCTGTTTAATTTGCAGAAAAGGAGGCTGAGGGGAAATATTACCATTCCCTACAACAACTTGAAAGGAGCTTGTAGTGAGATGAGTGTAAGTAACAAGTGATAGGACAAGAAGAAACAGCCTCATGTTGTGCCAGGAGAGCTTTAGACTCCCTATCAGGAAAAAATTGCTTCACCAAAAGGGTTGTTAAGCATTAGAATGAGCAGACCAGGGAAGTGGTTGAATTATCATCCCTGGTGGTATTTAAAAGGCATGTAGATGTAGTAATCTTGAAGGACTTTTCCAACTTGGATGTTTCTATGAGCCTTTGATCTACTTATTTTTAATACATACTCTATCAAAACACTTCTTCCACTGCTTACTATCATTTCAGTAGTATGTATTTGCGAAAAATATTCCATTTCATTGATCTTTATGAAAAGTGTATTGTGTGAAAAAGTTTATTAACATGTTTTTACCAAAGGCTAGATCCTCAAAGACTTATTTCCTTTTTACAGTGCAAGAAATTTGAAAAGTAAGATAAAAATCTCCCCTATTCCTTTAGTCTGACTGAATTCTCAAGTGCTAATAGTGTCCTGAGCAATTAGCTTCTCCTCAGTGTGAGAGCTCAAATATGGAAGAAATATGGAAGTAAGGAAGAGGAGTCACAGTATGTCAGTCTGTGAATTAATCTCTTTTATAACATACTTAAATGTATTCCAGCTAATACTTAAACGTATTAACTAAAGAACACATCTGAGAGCCTGAGATGTTATGATAAGCCTTTGACAATTGTTTTCACCCAAAGAAAATTAGATGTACAATCTAGTCCGTTTCATTTTGTTTTCTTAATAACTAATTTCCAGTCCAAGGAGATGATCTTGAAAAAAAAAAAAGAAAAAGAAAAAAGAGCAAGCAAAAAAAAAATCCACAGAGCACCTGGAATTACTGTAAATATCTCTTGGTACCTCTTGATTTTGTGTGATTAGTAGTACATCTTGAATCAATATATAGTTGTCTAATTTATCTCCCAAACCAAGAATTCTGCTTTATTTGTAGCTGTTACGTCTCCATTACTCATACAAACCTGGAGTTTGCTCATGATATCCAGAAAATATTTAAGCACCTGGCTGTACCTGGTGAGGAGACTAAATAAAAATTGTCTTTATCAAAATCTACATTCATCTTACAACCTCCAGTGCTGAAATCCCTCTGAGCAGTAAGGTACTCAGTTTTCCACATTAAAATTTATAGGTTTGTCATTTGGTCATAGTCAGTAGAAACTTTGCTAAACACATTGGCTAACTCCTGTATCCCATCAGGTCTCACATTCTATTTCTGCATAAGTAAGCAATCAATTCGGCAAGCATGCTCTGAAAGGACTTAACAAATGAAGTTCCTCAAAAAAAGTTACAACTCTTAAAGAAGGTCACATGGCAAACGTTACAATACCATCCTCTGCCAGATGAGATTTAAGCTTCAGCGTCTCAGTAAATGGCTGTAACCTACAAGCATCAGATCATTTCAAGTGAAAAACAGTTGCAGTTGCCACCTACAAATCCTGTTCCACTTCCCATAGAAGCAGTTAACAAAGGCAGAGTGAGACAAACGGAGAGAGCAAGAACGTGGGCTGTTCTGTAGATTAAAGATTAGAGCACACTGCGATAGAGGAAAGACTTCAGAGGTAGTTCCTGTTTCAGTGACATTTTCAATATTTTTATGTAACAATCTGTTAAGTGCAAAAGAGTACAAACATGAGTTGTCACAGTCATGGGTTAGAACTGAACCTGAATCCTCCAAATCCTAAACAAATGCCATCTTCTCTAATGCTTTGCATGAATAAGGGAATAGGCATGTGGGAAAGAAAGGGTAATATTACTCTGGCTGTGATAATCTTCCTGTCAAACGTTATTTTATCCTGCTGCGTTTGAAAGAAAAGAATGACACCAAGTCAACGTATGATAGAGGGGTTAGCCACCCACAGCTAAGAAAAGTTTAAGGTGTGAATCCAAAGAAGAGAGAGGTGTATCTCTCTGATAAAGAGTCAAGCACTAGACCTTCTGCAGAGGCCAAAATTCAAGACAAAACTCATTATTTCTGACTGGCTGTGAAGACTGACTTTTGCAATGGACATTCATTAGCAATCCCTTTTAAAGATGTTCCAGTGCATTGGATTGACATCCAAGACAGAATTTATGGCTTTCATTGTGTGAATGAGGTGGCTAACATTATTAAATTAATGATCTGAGCTGTAATATGTCAGATCTTCATGCATAAGATATCTTTGCTTATAATTGTGTAGCAAGCAGGAAACAGTACCTTTTCCTATCCAGTGGTACTTTGAAAGAAAGTATTCAATTCTCTTTCACTTTTTTAAAGAAAGTGCTGTTGTTTAATATCAGAACAGTTGTGATTATGAATCTGAAAATAGCCCTGAAATCTCTTGAAAGGGCAAGTTTTAATCAAATATTCCCTAATGGCTTACAGACTAAAGTGGTAATGCTTGCAGATCTTGGCATTTTCACTCTGTGGGGAACCTAGCACATAACTCTGGAATTTTGTGGGGAATCCATTAAGAAGTAAATGCTGCAACTTTCAGCATTACACCACCTCCAGTTATTATATGGCTCTCACCTCTGCCTTCAAAGACATAAATGAAAGATCTTGAGGAACAAAATCCTTTTAAATTTCAAAATAGTGTATTAGCACTTAACACTTTAAAGGCTATCCCTTGTCTTTTTTCTCCAAGACATCTAATAAGAGTGCCAAAACAGCGTGAAGCCTTTTTAAAATGCCTCAATCTACCAAAAAATTTTGCAAAGATCTGCAATCATTTACAAAACAGTATAATATTTTATGCTGTGTGTTTTAAAATATCAGATATCTGAAAACAATATTAGCTCCCAGACAGTACCATTGCTTTTGTAACTGAGTACTGAATAAGAGATGTATTAGATTTCTTTTTTTTTCCCCCACTCTCCTGCAATATTTGTGTATTTTGAAAAAGATCAATTCAAGGGTATGTAAAAGTTCATGACCTGGATCTTATTCTCCTTTGGGTTCTATCTGACAAATACGAGGAATAGTTTTCCCACATACTGCAAAACCATGTTCAAAAAATGTTTACAAAGGATTACTTTATATTTGACCTTTCTTTTTTAATAGAAATCTTCTTCTTTTCTCATTTCTGTTCCAATCTGTGTACAGTCTCCATTTTCTATACAGTTAAACTTTGTGTTCTTTCACAGTTAGGATAAAACTTCTGGATAATTAGACATGAACATATCAAGCAGCTCTCGAATACTTTTTTTTTCTTACAGATAAATGACATTTTCAGATACGATTTTATGAAACATACTCCAATGTCTCTATCCTGAATTCAGTTAACCAAGCAGATTGCTAGGCAAAAACAGTGAAATGTTTACAGAACTTATAGGCTACATTTCAAAACACTTGTCCATCATGATATTGAGCACTTTTAGCGTATATTACAAGACTCTGCCTAATTCAAAGAAAATAACCCTTTGCTCCCAACTTACCTTCCACACTGCAAGCATGTTACGAGATCATCAGTTATTGATTTTTCACCAACCCTTATAAAACTGTAAGTTGTCTTCTTAAATGTTATCAGAAAGTAAATGCTGCCTCCAAGTAATCTTATATATAAGCCAAAGTAGAAGAGCTGAAGCAAGACATACAGTTGTCTAAACAACAACATAGTTAAATGCAACAGTTTTGTTGCAGCAAAGCCATCACTAAAAAGATTAGGAAAAAAGAGCTGCAATTCTAAGTGGGGATACCATGTATACAATAGAATATTTCAATCAGAATTGTATTTCTTCACCTTTTAACACAGTAATTTTGAAAAAACACATCTCCTTAAGAAGAGTGAATTAACTAATACCTCTTACATTCTTCACCACAGATGAGAGATCACAAGTCTTGTAGAATCAAGATAATAATTTTGCAAAATATTGCCACTGTTTGCAATCTATCTAGACAGGTTTTGCATGGCTTTACTGCCTGAAGAGAAAAAAAAAATAACAAACCCTGTCTTTGCATGTATATATTAATATGAAAGCTAAACAATATTTAAACTATTTTCATTATGTTTCTTTACAGGAATTTAGAAAAGTAAATAGAAAACATGTTAGCATTCATTAGATACAGAACTATGAGAGTATCACCACAGTTATTTCTTTAATAGCCTAAAAGGAGCAACAGGAAGAGAGGAATAGTGTGCCTGCACCACCCTCAACATTCTCATTTAAATGAATGACATTCAACATCTTTGAAATCTTACAATTTCCAGTCATTTGCTGTTTTTTATTTTTTCCATCTTTGATGCAGGTAATGTAGGGTTGACTGTCAACATGCAATAAAAAACTTCTAAGATTTACTCAAAGTTCGTTATTTCCAGTCTTGTGTCAAACATTATTTGAAGCTTTGTTTAGTTTTCTTAAAGCAGTAAGAGCAGTACTGCTGCATCAGCTTGTTATGTTATGGGTCAGCATTCTAACATCTAATAGGATGTATCAATCAAACTGTTTTTCATGTTGTTGTAGTTAGCTAAGAATGAATGCACAGACCTACCCTGACTATCCCTTCTAATCGCTTTCTGCTTCCATATGCCACTTCTCCAGGGATTTTGAATGTGTATATGGAAAACTTGTCAATCTTAAACCCCCTTGACAGAAACATGAATCCTAGCAAATGTTGACTTAGAATCACAGAGATGAACAACTAATGGAGTGAAAATAACCTCAGAAAAGGAGAAATAATATTTCATTGTAGCTAAGGCATTGCCATTCCAGAAGAAGATAAAGTGTACTTGTAATTATCAGATTTTAGGTTGCTCAGTTGTATACCTAGTCTTAGACATGATTGTTGACCGAAGGTTGTACACATACATATGTACTGACACAGAAATATATATATATGTGTATATATACACATGATTACATTAAAAATATTTTGCTACGGACTTTTCTGATGTAGCACATTTTCACTTCATAGCATGTGTAACGCATGAGTACACTGAAGAGTAAGTTCACATCAATTAGCTGAACAAATCGCCAACATATTCTCAATTTCAGATTTAGCAATTATTGCTTTTTTGGTATAAGTAGAATAAAGAGCCATTTCAAGAAGTTATTTTCAGGCCAAAATGTATGGGAGATTTCTTCACTTAGGCAAATGAAGACAATAGTATCAAGCAAAATGAAAATTTATATTCCATAAATTAAGCTTTTTTTCCACCATTATATCTACAAAGTCAAGAGAAGTAGAGTGATTCCAGACAGCTTGCTGAAGCAAGAAGTGCTTCATCTTGTAATTGAATTGAATGTCGACTGTTTCAAAGACTCTTCTAGGCATTTTATGCAGGGGATCAAGAAGAATCTGATGGGACTGACCCTTCCTGTAACAAAGCAATATTGAAATAATATTCTGCAGGCTGAAGTGCTCACTGACTTTTAGAGTTATGTGATGAACTTAGATGACATAGAAGACCTCATTGCAGACCAGTTCTGGCACACATTGTCAGTGTCTCTCAGAGGCAAATAAAGATTCCAGCTTGCTTTAAATAAATTATCTATTGGGGTCCAAAAAAACCCAATTCAGCCACTCTCATTCTAAAATTAATTTCCTGCCAAAACAAAATGTACTTTAGTGAATGACAGAGACTTCTGGTAAAGCAGAGTGCATTTAAACTCTTCTGAAATTATTTAACCTGATTTCCAGTTTGAGTGCAACCTGACAGCTACAGTGTCATTGATGGGGAACTCCTAATAGTGCAGAAAGCTTTTTCAAAGGTAGCTTTATTTAGCATTGCCAGCAGCCTTTCTGTCCATTGCACTGACCATGATATTTTTCTGACTCACCTGTGGACCTAGGCTGGGGCAGCTGGGATTGCACTTGTGTGGTTCCACTCTTTCCTCTCAGAGAAATCCCAGAGGATGGCAAAGGGCAATTGCTCATCAGCCCCGAGGGCTCTTTTTCATGCAGGATTCCACAAGGTTTCATCCTGTCATCTCTCCTTTCAGCATGTGTATTAGGCCACTGAGGAGATAATGAAATAATTTGGGCTGTGGTGTCATCAGCACTCAGATGATACACAGTCCTACTCTTTTGAGAGACCAGGATGGTGCAGTTATTTTGCGCTTCCAGTACCTGGCTGAAAAGGGGGTGTGAGGGCAGCTTAATCCCAGGTAGATAGGTGTTATGTGGAACAAGTAAAGGGAAGCATCCAGAAGATATTAACTACCCTTATTATTCACTTCCACCTCTTGTGAAAGAGGCATATGGCCTCAGATTTCTCCAGGTTCCCAAGTCTTGTTATGGGTATTCAAATTGAATTAATGGTGATAATGACTATTTGTCACTTGCATTTCAACTAGTGGCAGTTATTTCTACTGGTGTGAAGCTTGCCACAGCAGTTCAGATCCTTTTCCAGAACATATTACTGCAGTCCATCATCTGGACAGTGGCTACAAATGACTGCCAAGTGTTTCATAAGTGTTGATAGTAATTCATGGTACTTTAGCCATATAGCTCCTGATGATCAAATAAATAACAGAATATTAGCATTGCTTATCTTATTTGGAACGTTAGCCAATGCAGCATTTTAATGGTTCTCTACGTTGTGATCACAGCTGTGCAGGATATTTGTCTGCTTTTCAGCAGAGATGATCCTGGTTGTACTGAAATCAGCAACCTGAGATCTTCAATGCTCAGCCACTGGATGTGAAAGTACATTCGCCTGTTAAATATTTTTAGATCCTGCATCTAAATTCATTCTCTGTTTGTTTAAGAGAAGGCCGGGTTTGTTGATCTTCAGGCATGGTGGAAGTAGGTGGTGATAATATGTAAATAATCCTTTGGAGCATGAATCTATTCAGACTAAAATGCGGTATTTAACACCATGGGGTTTAATTTGAAAATAAATAGTTCATTTTAGAAAATAAGTACAACCTCTCTTACCTGAGGTTAGGTGTAGTTGAACAGCTTTTTTAAAAAAAAAGTTTGCTGAGTTAAAGCCCACTGTACATTTTTCGCTATAAAAATTTATACTAGTTTTATAGTTCAGTGTGACAGTATAAACTTAATATAACATCTGGCATAGCCTCAAAACATATTGAACAGATAGAGAGTATAAGTATTAATTTAATGCTCACATTTCCTACTGTTTTTTAAACACTAACTATAAGTCATACTCTACTACTTAATATCAAAATGGTTAGCATCTATTTTTCTATCATTACATGGTGTCACCTGGCAGTCTAGGATATTTTCTCAATCTAAGATACATCTGGAAGTGCTTGTTGTTACTCTGCTGGCTTATACAAAAGTCAAAGTAATCTAAACCAGATGAACTGAACTGTATTTAGTAATTAATTTAGCTATAATGTAGCTGATTAATTCAAAACCAAAGATTTATATATATATATATTTGTACATATTACATGTTAAAATAATATTTAGAGGAAGTCAATGAAAAATTCTTGGAAAGGTAAACTCTATAATCTGATATTTTTTTCCTTGAGAATGAAGAAAATATTTTTTTACAGGAGTCAATAGTTATATAATGTCAATGTTTCTTCTTTCTACTAATTCTACTTTCTATGAAATAAATAACATGTAGGGGTTTCTAAAAAAATTTTATATACTATTAAATTCCTGTCAGACATAAAATATTCCATAACTCAGACCTATAATTTAAGTCCTGATCTTGGTGTGACTATCCATGGAGCAACACTGAACCTCCTGAAATCATATTACTACACGTGTACTTGTGCAATGGTCAGCTTTATGTATATTTCTAATCTTTTTTCTTTGTTTCTTAACTGATATAAGTTAAGAAACTAAAAAAACCTCAGAAACAAGTTCCAGTATGAAATATATAATGGTGGAGCTGCAATCAAAACTCAAAATAGAGATCTTGGTTTCAATATTTTATTATTTGCAAATGATTTTTAAAATGCCACGGTCAATGAAACTGCTTTTTTCCACATTTTCTATTTTTGCCTTTTCATATCTTTTCTGTGAAAGGGAGGAAGTTGCGTGTTTGATTTTGCATTTTGGCTTTTTTGGTTTTTTTTGTTGTTTTCTGTAAAAGTTCCTTGCATTAGAAATACCCGCAGATATATACTTTTGTAATTTCCAAGAGGCCATTTAATTATAACTAATACCTCAACTTCAAGTAATCTGTGCACTTATACACACACAAATTATCCATACAAGTCTACACTTCTACATACAGTGCTCAAGGGAGTACAGGATGATGGAATTTCCCAGTTTTCCAACGGGATATCTGCAGAACGTAATGCGCTAAAGTTGTGAAAACATTTCCTTTCATGAGCTGTCACAGCTGTTGCTGCTTTTCCCAGCCAACATAAAAAAATCCGAGGTTATTCCATTACAAAATGTGACATTACAATACAGAATATATCACTAACAGTACTTTGTATAAAAGTTACTTGGGGTATAAATCCCTAAGCTTTTACTTTGATTTACCAAGAATTGACATGTTATTTTGTTTATTGTAGCCTGAGGAAGAGGCTTTTCAACTCTAAAATCTTTTGAACTACCTTCCCCCCTGGAAAGGATAAGAAAATCACTAGGGTGGGATTTACTTTGGGATTGTTCCAAAACTATTATGAATTACTGTCCCAAATATCAAAGGGTTTTTTTGTATTAAACTATCAGAAATACTGGAGTTCAGAGAACTGTCATAACTGCATTTTTTGTGAAAGTAACGAAAAATACTTTAATGAAAACTAATTTATTAAAATGGGTAAAAGAAACCAAACCATACAATATTCTATTAAAGTAAGAAGAATCCTAAAAATCTTTTCATTTCTCTTTTGAAATTATTGTGGTAATTTCATTATACACCGTTGTCCAGTAATAACACTTAAAATGAAGAAGGAAATACTGACTTTCTGCGTATCCTGCTGATAAATAAGCATCCACAATATTTCAGTACTGATTAACCTGTTTCTATAAGACCATCCCATTTAGAGAAAGTTATATGCATGCATTTTGCTCACATCAGTTCCAAAAAGAAGCATTCCAAGACATAATGAATTAAATTTATTGTGGTGCAAACCAATTGTCGAAGGACCTAGACACAAGGTCCCTCTTGACACAAGTGGTGGATGACCAGACAAGGGGAGGAGTGCTGCTGGACCTTGTACTAAAAAAGAAAGAAGGTCTCTTTCATGGTGTGAAAGTTGCGGACAGCCTTGGCTACAGTGACCACAAAATGGTGGAGTTAAGAATCCTGCATGGAAAAAACAAGGCAATAAGCAGGATTACACAACTGGACTGCTGGAGAGGTAACTTGAGCCTGCTCAAAGACTTATTTGAAATAATCCTGTGCAATGGGGTTCTAGAAGGTGGAGGGAGGGGTCCAAGAAAGCTGGGAAGTCTTCAAGTGCTTCTTCCTCTGGGTTCAAGATTTGTGCATCCCTAGGGGTAAGAAATTGAGGACAGGAGGCAGAAAACCTGCATGGATGAGCAAAGAGCTTCTAGAAAAACTAGAGAGAGTCCAGCAGAGGACCACAAAAGTTATCAAGAGACAGGAGCATCTCTTCCATGAGGAGAGGCTGAGTAAGCTCAGTCTGTTTAGCCTGGAAAAGAGAAAAATGAGAGGAGACCTTATCAGCTCTCATAAGTATCTAAGAGGCAGGTGTCAAGTGGATGGGGCCAGTCTCTTCTCAATGGGGCCCAGTGAGAGGACAAGGGGATACAGATACAAACTGGAACACAGGAAGTTCCACCTCAACGTGAGGAAAGACTTTTTTACTACAAGGGCGATGGAGCACTGGAACAGGCTGGCCAGGGAGGTTGTGTAGTCTCTTTCTCTGGAGATATTCAAAACCCACTGGGCTACTTTCCTGTGCAACCTGCTGTAAGTGAACTGCTTTAGCAGTAGTGTTGGACTAGATGATTTTCAGAGGTCCCTTCCAACCCCTACCATTCTTTGATTCTGTGACAAATAAATCTGTGTTAAGTTTTACGCTATCTTCATGTAAACAGTTAAACTGTATTTGAAAGAAGAACAATCAGGACATGGCATCTACTGTATACAATTACAGTGCAAGAGCTTTTTCAGGCCCTTGGCCCCTCCTTGCATCTTGGGAAGGGTGTGGTTCCACTACACTAATAAATGCAGGTACAAGGACAACCAATTGCAGAAATGATAACAAGCAATGTTCTATATATTCTTGACATTGCCTTCAGCAATTCCATGCTAAAGATTTCAGCAGTATGCACATAGTTTCTACTGCATAGCTGAAATTTATGGCAATATGTGATCACTTTGTGAAGGTGGTATCAAAATAGAAATAACATAAGAGAAGATTTTCATGAAAAAAATAAAGAAGAAAGGTCAACAAATTCTCAAACTGAGAATCATCAATTTATTATGCTGAATATTAATGGTCTCCAAGGTCAAAGTTTTCCCTGGCCCTTAAATGTATGACATGGACATAAATCCATAACACATTGAAGTACTTCCAAAAAAAAAAAAAGGATAGAGTAATTGTTTTAAATGGCTTCTGTTTCTAACATTCCTTATTCACTGCCCTCTGAGTGCCTATTAAAAACAGGAAGCAGGTCATTCACCAGCAAAAGCAATTACAAAATGCAAATGACTGAGCATTTATTGTCAAGATCAACTAAATAAAAAAGGTCTGCTTTATAACATGTTTCCAAGCAGGTGATGGACTTAGATGTTTGTATTATAAACAATAAGAAAGAATAGAAGCCTTTAGCATTTTATAGAAAGACTGCAATTAAAAAATAAGTGAGCATTGTAATATAAATTCTCTGAAAAAGTAACAATTAAATTTTGCTCTGAGAAATTAGATGGCATCATCTTGTGGTTACTCTGCAGGAAAGCAGTCAGGACAGCCTTCAGCCTGCCACCTCCTCCTACCCCTTCCTGATGTGTCAACTAGAATGTCAAAATTCTGTCACCCACAAGGACAAAGCTTTGTCATTCCCAATACTCTGAAAAAGAGTAGTGAGGCTATGTACTAGGTAGGACAAGAGTAGTTATGTAGCCCAAAACACACCCCAGGCTATCACATTACTCATATATGTGTTTGAGGTAGACCGTAAATTCAGTATTACTGGCAAGTATGGCAAAACCACACTTAATTCCTGATAAGCTTAAGATCAAATACCACTATATCATAAAGTATCTTCAGCCCACTAGATCTGCACTAATTTTTAAGCCAGCTAAGATCTGAAATTTCTGTTTCTGCTATCCTTGCATTATCAAACCAAAACATGGTTTGTGTATTTTGCAGAAATATCCATGTGTGAAATATTTTAAAACAATTTATTCTGGGCAAAAATCAGCCCATTAAATTTGTGCTGTCTTCAAAGACATAGTCTCGTATACAGGTAACAATTCAGCATTCAGAATTTCTTGTACAATGAGATCTGAAATTGTAAATAAACCACTATTTTGTATATAACACACAACTATATTCACAGCTACTGTTGTCTCTTGGGTCCAGTCCTGCTAACAGCTAGTTCATTATACCTTGTATGATAAACTACCTAGGCTGCTCTTTCTGAACTCAACAGCTGAGCAGTGAATTATTTACCATAAAAAGTTCAATTGGGTTTTAATTTTTTGGGAAATGTATGTAAAAATATAAAACTGTATCACTTTAGTTATTGTTTTAATTGAATTTGTAATCGATTACAAATACATAACTATTTGAGAGAGGCTAATTTAACTGATGTTCATGGTTATGATCTGATCGTATAACTCCAGAAATTCTTTGTTGGTGTTACTGTATCAGTTCACTCTAAGTTTTAATCTAGTATTTTGTATTGTAGGAAGCCTATGACCAGATGTCCCATAGTGAGATAAACAGCTAAGGTACACTGACATGTGCCTAATTTCACGGGTTTTTTTAAGTACTTAACGGTTCAAAATTATTAAAATGTAAATCTGATATTTTTTCACAAACACACTTAGTTCTGACCTGCTTATGGCTCAACGAGTTTTGAATGGCTATAAATGACAGCAGAATTGAATGCATATATTGTTCTTTTTACATACATCAGCTCTGGATCTTCTAGAAAATACTTAGGAAATTAGGGCATTTATTTTTCTTATTTTCTTTCAAACTAGTCATATTAAATCTCAGCAACTGCCAGTTTAACTGTGATAACACACAGAATTATTTTTGCTTTTGAAAGGTGTCAGTAAAAGAGGAATTTCTCTGCATCTGAAAGTGGTTTTGTTGCATGAATTCCTGTGTGGTATTCTGCTTGTTGACAGCTGTTTCCCAGAAAGACTACAGATAAAATCACACATTTCCTTTGGATTTCTCAACACATGAGGTGCATGGACATCCTAAATCAGTTTGGATATAAGATGCAAGAGTATTTTAGCAAATAACAAACTTTTACTGCTTTTCTGAGCTCAGTTCCTTTCAAGATTTGACGCCTCCAATTAAATTCACACTAGCTAATGTCTCTGTTCATGTGTGCGCTCCAGGAGCAGGTGAAATAAAAAATGGTTAAAAAAATGTATCTAGATTATACACATTAAATCTGCAATGCCTCCACACTACAAATGCAACTCTGTATTTTTTATAAATTGAAAGGACACACATTTTAATATGCCCATTTATATCCCAGGATACTCCATATATTTAGCAGATGGAGTTACATGATATCTTTTGTTTCCTTGGTTGTTAAAATGACCTTTGATCTTCCCTGTCTCCTGGACTCAGTGTTGGGTCCAGTTCTGTTCAATATCTTTATCAATGATCTGGATGAAGGAATTGAACATACCCTTAGTAAGTTCGCAGATGACACTAAGCTGAGAGAATGTGCCAACCTGGTTAAGGGTAGAGAGGATCTACAGAGGGATCTTGACAGTCTGGATCAATGGGCTGCAACCAACTGCATGAGATTCAACAACGTCCTGCACTTGGGGCACAATTCCATGCAGTGCTATAGACTTGTGGAAGAGTGAAGCTGCCTGGCATAGAAGGACCTGAGAGTGTTGGCTGACAGCTGGCTAAATATGAGTCAGCAGTGTGCTGAGGTGGCCAAGAACGCCAATGGCATTCTGGCTTGTGTCAGAAACAGTGTTGCCAGCAGGATCAAGGAAGTGACTGTGCCCCTGTACTCAGTGTTGGTGAGGCCGTACCTCAAATAATGTGTTCATTTTTGTGCCCCTCACTATAAGAGGTGCTGGAGTGTGTCCAGAGGACAACAAAGCTGGTGAAAGGGCTAGAGAATCAGTCTTATGAGGAGTGGATGAGAGGACTGGGTTTTTTTAAACAGAAGAAGAAAAGGTTGAGGGGAGACGTTATTGCTCATTACAACTACGTGAAAGGGGGTCGTGTCAAGGTGGATGTTGATCTCTTTGCCCAAGTAACAAGTGATAGAATGAGAGGAAATGTCCTCGAGTTGCACTAGAGGAAGTTCAGACTAGATATCAGGAAAAATTTCTTCACTGAAAGGGTTATCAGGTACTGGAACAGGCTGCCTAGGGAGGTGGTTGAGTGACTATTCCTGGAGGTGTTTAAAAGACAGGTAGGCATGGTGCTCAGGCATATGATTTAGTATTGAACAGGTACAGTTGGGCTTGATGATCTCAAAGGTCTCTTCCAACCGAATGATTCTATGATTCAAATGTTGACAAGCATTGTAGAAATATCATATTGCTATTTTGATTGTAAAGGGATGTAATGTTACAAAAATAGTGTCTCCTCTCACCCTATGGGATAACCAAGGCAGCATTAGTTGCATGGTTTACCCATTGGAGTAGAGGAGATGTAGAACCTGAGGACAGATGACGGTATTGCTAACCTACCCTTTGGCTGCTGCTGCTCACTCTTCTTGGCAAAGGGGAACTGATATATTTGCAGAGGATGGAAGAAGACATTCACTGAAAGTCTCTGGGTGATGGCATGCTGGGGCAGGCTGTGTGTAAGGATGCTGGCATCATTTTCCTGTTAATTTCATTCCATAAATCCTCTTGAAAATTTCTGGGTCTCCTGATATCAGGGTATATGTGTGTAGTAGGGAAGTGAAGGAAGGGGAGAGATTGGTAGCAAGGACCAAAGAAAGGAGAGACATCTGACTCTCTTAACTGCTTCAGATCCATTCCTAACTTTCTCAAATACCTCAGTACCTGTTTGTATGCTGAGACCTTTCTGGTACAAGTACTGTTAAAAGGTGAGATACTTCCAGTCATTACTATATCTATCCATCATTAATAAACAAAAAGAAAAGAAAAGAAAACAAAAAACCCAAAGACACTAAGCCTCGAAAAACAAAACTACAAAACCATAGGGGTTTGAGAAATGAGTCCTTAATTAAAAAGTTTTTCTTTGCTTCCTCACACAACTTCCAACATGCTGTTGTCATGTAAAATATGCATTCACACCCCACAAAATACTGAACTCATGTTACAAGATTATTATCAAAATAGTATTTGTTAAAAATCCAGGAAAGCTAAACCAAATAATACTGCTATATGCAATCCATATCCACTTTAGGAGTACACAAAAATTATTAGGATTTAACACTTCTTACTTAAGTAAATGGTATCTTTTTCCTCACAAATTCATTTCAAAAGCATGACATTCCAATAGCATGTTAACAGAAAGGAATCAGCCTGTAGTATTATGAAGTAGAGGATCTAAAGGATCCTTTAACAATTTAATAAAATGTAGCCATGTTCAAATTGTGTTTAGGACCTTGTGACCTCACACTGCCTGTGTATGTATTAGAAAAAAACTTCTTTAACAACATGATTATAACAGAACACTTGCGTACCGAAAGGTTTCCCCAAATGAGGTGAAAACAGATTGTAAATTTTCTGAGAAATTATTCAAGTTACAAAAAATCTCTGGTAGCATCTGGAAAAATATCAGTGTAAATATAGCTGTTGGATTTACTACTGAATTTATTAATTTAAATCACTAAATACAAATATAGAAATTGCCATAGGTCACAAGCTCCTTAAAAGGAGAGAAGAAAGCAAGAAAAAAATCTAGTAAAATCCAACAGTTTATCTCAGTTTTTAAAATTCAGAATATGTCACAGAAATCAAACATAATTTGAATTTAGGTTCAAACATGGAAACATATATATATATATGCATTTGCCTATTTATTGTGGAAAAGTGATAATTCCATCTAAGATTTTCACAAGATATTACTGGCATTGGCACAATTACATAATTGTGATTGTATAAACTGCAAGTACAGAATAAATTAATACTAGAATATTCAAAATTGAATCAGTTTGAAGTGATAGGATGTTGCATTAGTAGTAAATCCACCAAAAAAAAATCGTGCTGATGTAATATTTTCCAGATGCTGCCAGGACAACTTTCCAAGTATATATTTCTGAAAAGACATTTCTATAGAGACATTTTTTATAGACACTTTGAGCTACAGCCAGTTTGTCTTTTGAAAAATCAAAATTATCTGTGGAAGATTAATTTGTTTCCCATTACAGTTTCGGATTTCTTCTTCATCCATAAAATTAACTGCAGTGAACTTCCAGGAGCAAAAAGCTGTCTTTTTTCAGGCTCGAATAAGAGGAGAAATAGTCACTTGTCCTGAAATCTGGCTACAATTAAACACATTGAAGACAAATTAAAAGCTGTAAATGTAAAACTTTGGGTACTTTGTTGTGATCCTTTGTTATACAAGTACTGTATTATCCAATAAGCAATTAGTACGCATCACCTACAGTTTACTACCAAATGCTAAAAGTATTATTTAAATAGACCATAAATATAAAATAAAATATGAAAAGACAATATTTACCTTTTCCAACTGGGCATTTTTTTTTGATTTGTACAAAAACTCCCCCACTGCTACAAAGACAGAAAGCACCAATCCTGCTGCCAGCACAATGAAGATTCCTCCAATATTTTGAACTCCTAAAGCACTGGCCTCTTTACTTTCCTCCTCTGGGCAGCCATTCCCTCTCCACCATTTCTCCTTCATCATGTGGAGCTTTCCCTCCTCTTGCAGCTGAAGAATGGCTATAGTGATCTTGTCTCTATATGGAGAACCTAAAGAGACCACAGGGATAATATATTGCATAGTGTATGTTCATGATATGAACAAAATGTCATATAATGTCACAGGAAAAACAATAACCTGTACAGCTGGAACATTTCTTTAAAAGACATATTTTCATTTCACCATGGTCACACTGGCAACATAACATAAACCCACATACACCCAAACATATAAATATATATGCACAAAACTTGATCCAGCTGGTGTTGCCTGTAAGCCAAGCAAGTTGATGTAACAAGTCCTATCATACTTAGTCCCATGGTCTCAAATGTCTTCATGCCCAACTTAGTTTGAGGATCAAGCCACAAAATTCTCTATTTGTTAGATTTTCAGACACTTAAGGTACCTTCCAAGCACTCACTTATTAACAGTAACAAGTAGCAGTGCAATCAGAAATATAAGGTTAAGTGTGTTTGGATAACAAAATCGTACTTTCATATATTTAATTCTCATATTTTAAAATGACATGGTAATGTCACAGTTTTGGAACACTTCACTATTTCAAAGGACAGTTCAAGAGGTGGTAGCATGCCTTTGTATGTCAAGCAATCTCTTTTTCTTTATACATACGTAAGGACTTTTCAATGAGTATTTTAAAAGCTACATTAAGTAATGAATAACGCCAATGGAGAAAGATTTTCCTTTTTGAATGTCAGAGAGTAAATCACATTGGCTAGAAGGGCTTTCTGTATTAAGATTTGTGTACTGTTTAAGGACAGAACAAAGCCATCATTTTTCTTCTCCTTTAAAAACAGAAACAAAAGACTCTTCATTAAAGTGGTTAAGAAACCCCAGGAAAAAAAAAAGGTAGATGAAAAGCCATGTGATAGAAATGCAATTCTACAAAGAATCCCTCCTCTTTCTCTTTCAGCCATAATAATGCTACTTTCTATATATAATTTTTACAATGTTTCCTTTGGCTTAGTAATAAAAAGCATTTTATTTAACTCAATATCTTTTTTTAAAAAATCTCAGCCTCCTTTAGAGAGATGTTCTCTATTTGAATGCTTCATGTACCTTCACAAACTGTGAAGGATGTGTAGGAATGAACGGGTAGGATATTTTATACTCTTTACGCTCCTGGAAAACTAATATTTTTTATAATGTGCTTTTATTTGTTCTTTTTTTACTTTGATTTCTTCTTATCTAGAGCTTACAATGTGGATACAGCTAATAACAAAAGATTGCTGTGCCGGGATGGAAGTAAAACATAGAAAAGACCATTAATTACAGAACACTCTGGGCTTTTCCTTGATTCCTGAATAAAAGGTGGAGAAATCTGGCCTCAAAGTTTTGAAGCTGCAAGAAATTGTGCTTTTATCATCTGTGCTTAGAAAAGAATAATGCTCTGTACTGTGAGCTAAACTGTGTTTACAGGGTTCTACGTGACAAGACAGAAGAAGGGAAAGCAAATTGTTTTCTACTGTCTTCTGCATGCAGTTGCCTAAGTCACATTTCAAACCACCCTGGTTATGCTGAAACCCTGCAAAACCCTGTACTTGACACATCTCTTCAGTCACATGGGAGAAGAAAAGTGATTGGTCCACAAGAGCCTAGGGAAGTGTAAGTGCATACCATAATCTTTAGGGATATTTTCAGCTTTACACTGCCTATAAATATTTAACAACAACAACTTAAATAACATTAGATTCTAAGAAATAGTTTTGGACTCAATTTAAACCATCTTCTGATTTGACAGGCTGCTTTCTAATTAAACTCATTTGCATTTTATTTCCACGCTTTCTGCTGATCTAAATATAGTCAGTACTAACTATTCTTCATGTATTATTTATATATTCTAGAGACTAGATTTGGACACGTGCAGTTCTAGTCCATTTGAAAAACTTAAAATTAATTAAGAAGAATTCATAAAGAGAAACCATAAAGCATGGGCCAACCCTATCTACTGTTACTTAAGTTTATGAGGATTGCATTAGAAACATGCAGTTATTAATGACTCAATATTTGTATAACTTACTCTTGGTAATTTGCAAAATTTTGCAAAAATAGCTGTGGATTGGACAGATTACAGGGCCATTAGTGTTTCTACTGCAATATTTGTATTTGTAACACCTTATAATCCTGTCTTAAAAATAGTAATCCCTCTAGTAAAGATCCATGTGGGATGACCAGCATTGCACACTGCTGCTGTGAAATTAAGGATTTAAAACTTTGTATCCATGATAAAGCTAGTATTTAATGCTGTAGTTCTAGTCTTTCTGAATTACTAACAATGTTCTAAATTCATTGATTCATGTATCACAACAAATGAGTACACCCAACAGTCTGATAACTACAAAAAAATTATTTTTAATGTTGTTTATGTTGATTCAAGTAGATATAATGAGAAAAAAAGAGGCATAATAATGATATTATTTCCTAAGTTTTTTTTTTCTCCTAGATTTTTTTCTGATACAAGCTAATTTTCCCAATCACTCTTACCACATGACTGAAAGATTAATCAAGTCCTTCCATGAGGTGTTCTAAGGAGGCTATGTCCTGGGGTTTGTATTTTTAAAAGTCAGAAATATTTAATTTAACAGAATTTAATCTTCAAAATAAAAAAGTAATATGAAAAAAGAAACTTTCTAAGACTACCAGACTTTGTGTATGAACACATTTGAAAAATATATACACTATGAAGAAAAAAAACAACATGCCATGTGAAGAAATGGGAACTTCACATCTGAACCTTCAATAAAAAGACAAGCAGTTGCAAAAAAAAAAAAATATTAACAATTTGTGCTTGGGGGAAGACTGGAAGGGGGCAGACACAGTGATATTTAAAACTCTATCCCAAAATCAGGATGTAATGTAGTCTTCTGTTGAGTGCTGAGAAAAGAAGGACAGTGCAGAAATATCTGACTTTTCCTTCTTCCTCTCTTTTTGTAATGCCTACTGCTTTCATTTTTCTGTCAGCTGATGAACTATTCCCATGACAAACTGGGAATAAAGGGTCTAAGGAATATAAACTAGGTATTATACGCTGATGCCACTCTAGCTGCTGCTTGCAGGAATGAGAATTTCTGCCAGAAGACTTTTAAGACTTTCTGTTATTGATTATAAAGACCTTAGAGCCTTCCTATCATCAACAAACACAGTAAGGGATGCAGTAATTCCTGCATCCTATTACTTGATTATTAAACTTTAAAATAAAAATGAAAATTTGAATTAAATTTTATTGTCTGAACCTTATTGTACAGAATAAGGTCTCAGAAATACTGCAGAAGTTTTACATGGGTAATTTTTCTTCCTTGAAGTCTCAGTATATAGATATTTATGCATATAATCATATGTTTAATCATAAATTATGAACACATATGCCTTATATATTAAGACTTCACTGCATGCACACTAGTATGTTACTGATCTGGCTGGCCTTGAACATGTTTCCTACTAGATTATGAATAAGTAAAATCTCCTCTCTGACTACTCTTAGGCCTTTACACTCATTCAATGAAATACAAAAGGAGTTGCAGCATTTTGGGACCTGTAGAAATTAATTTAGCCCTAATTAAATAAAA
Organism: Phaenicophaeus curvirostris; assembly: GCF_032191515.1. NCBI lineage: Eukaryota > Metazoa > Chordata > Aves > Cuculiformes > Cuculidae > Phaenicophaeus > Phaenicophaeus curvirostris. The sequence goes on from NC_091393.1 coordinate 2,978,059, forward strand.
AAATAGTAGCAGCATTCTACTAACTCCTACATTGTGAAATTGTTGAACCAGTAATTTTTTTATGTCATCATTACTGGTGCATTTTATGAAAGGAAATTGCTACAATTTTTCCGGTATTTTGAAACTTGATGACCATTTGACATAGTTGCACGTTACATTTTACTTGCTAGACAAAAAAATCCATTCTGAACACTTCTATATCACTGGTAGTGTCTTTTATTACCTTTTTTTTTATTTTGTTATTAAAAATTCCTAGACTATTCTACTTATCTTGCAACATTATTTCATACTCCATGCACTTGACTTAAGCAAAGGAAAAAGACGGTTAGGAATATGCTATCATATTCAGAACTTAGGTACAAAACTTAGATAATCAAAACCTTCTTCTACTGCTGATATATTTATAGTAAGAAGAAAGTCATGCATCATAAGAGATATATTCCTTTAATATCTAGGTGTTGAAGCTCTTATGTGAATAGTTTGTATTGAATAAAGCAACCAGTTCAAGTTCTGTTTTTAACTGTTGAAAGGAAGAAACACTTGAATTCAGCATAGGGGTGTTTGAGTTTTGGGTTTTGTTTTGGTTAGACTTTTCTTGTCTTGAGGATTTCATTCATCGTGAGCCCATTTATTCCCACTGTGGTTACACCAAATTGATCTACCCATCCTAAAACCAGATTGGGTACGTATACATAACCTGCAGTCACAGTCTCACTCCAGCATAGGCATATCTGAAATTTCCATAAGAATGCTGGATAATACCATTTATACTACTGGGAACGGGTGGAATCATGTAAGTCTTGGCATACAGGCATTTCTCCGTTCTTATCCCATAGCTTAACCTCATAAAGAGTTATAGAATAAATGTGCTGTGGCTGGGGATTTGATAGATTTCATAGATTCTTTGGCAATCAGAGGAAGGAATCAAAACCTCGCAATGAAGAGAAGAGCAATAAATCAAAAGAAAAGGCAATAGGTACTTCAAACTTGACACAGGAGATCCTTTGTGCCAAATCTGGACCTCTGTTTAACTCTAAGTAAATAAGGAAGGCTCATCAATTTTAAAAAAAAAAACAACTAATTTTTAAAAAAGACATTGATGAAAAGATGTTCTTAGTAGCAGAATTAGCCAGTTCCATTAGAAGTGGCCATTGCCCAGGTATTTTTAAGGGTATAGAACAAGCCTGAGATCATTGCATTACACCAGGAGATTGGATGTAGAATCTAAGTGCAGCTTTGATAACAGGTCTTCTTTGTGACATTAAGTGAAACACTATTCCCTGTTTCTTAGCTCTTAGTTGTTTAATATTTATGAAATGACCAGACATTATAGCATTCTCACCATTAAGGTACAAATGAATTAATAGCAAAGCATCTCAGACACACAGAATTAAACACACTTCCCAAAAATACTGAAAAGAAAACTGCTATATTAATAAACTTTGACTGGATATAGCTATTTTTAATCTAAAAAGGAGTGAAGTTCTCAGTTTTGCTACCCCAAGAAAGAAGTAAAATTTATATACTTTTCCTGTGCATTTACAGTAGACATTCATGAGTCTACAGGGCCAGATGGGATCCACCTAAGGGTATTAATGAAGCTCTTGGAGGCCCCTTTCCAACGTCTACCAGCAGTCCTGATTGACAGGGGAAGTTCCACTTGACTGGAAGTTGGCAAATGTTACACCCATTTACAAGAAGAGTCAGAGGGAGGATCCAGGGAACTGCAGGACTGTCAGTCTGACCTTGGTGCCAGGGAAGGTCATGGAGCTTCTTGAGTGCTATCACACTTTAATGCACACACAAAAGAACCAGGTGATCAGACCAAATCAACATGGATTTATGAAAAGCAGGTCCTGCCAAACTAATCTGATTGTCTTCTATGTCTTCTGCTTGAGAAACTGGCTACCATTGTCCTGGACAGACGTATTTATAATGCCTCTAATAAATAAGAGAAGTTGACTCTTTGAGGTTTTCCAGGCAGATTTCTGTCACTTAATTTGATTTACAAGGTTAAAGTGATTACAGAGGCAAGGGGGTCAGTTCTTGGCTGATCTTTGGGAAAAAGAGGCATAGGCTAACTGTATGCATCATATGTACAGTGAGAATAACAAGTCTTAACTATTCCAAGACCACTTAAAATCATTGTCTGTCAGAGTTTCACTCACTGTGCTGTTTGTCTATAAGGCAGCATGATGGACTTAATACCATGACACTAGTCTTTTCATTCACCCTAGCTGGCTTCTGGAGTTCTGTCTTCAACAGTGCGGCTGGATTACAGAGCAAGAACTGAGATGCATTAAGAGCTTTCAAAATTTTAGATTTCTTTTCCATTACAAAGGAGAAAATGAAACTGGGAAGGTGTAAACTGAAAGACAGCCAATAGCTTCTATTTGCCCCTTTTGGATGCAAATAAAAGTCACCGTTCAAAGATAAGTGTCTTGATTCTGTAGTTTTAAAATCTGAGATTCTGTAGTTGAAAAGTCTGAAGTACTTTCATCACTTTCATCAAATTGCTGCATTTCAATACTATGGAAGGCAGAAATTTGGAATTGTCCTCAGGAGATGGTCTAGTCAACACCACCTGCTCAAGCTACAGCATACTACTCAGGCCTGGTTGTCCAGTTCTGAGTATCTCCGAGGATGGATACTCCACAATATCTCTGGGCAACTTGTAGTGTTAGATCATCCTTACTGTAAAGAAGTTTTTGTGTGGTTTTTTTTTTTCCTGTCACATTTAAATGGAATATATTTTATTTCAGTTTGTGACTGATGCCTTTGTCTACTTGCTGGTTGTCAATCTGACTAAATTCTAACTCTGCCTTCATTATTTTCCCTCATCAAGTACTTCTATGTATTGACTGATTTTCCCCCTGAGCTGCCTTCTCTTCTTCAGGCTGAACAGTCCCAGCTCCACCAGCCTCTCTTGTAACCTTCAGAAAGGCTGGAACCTTAAAGCATTGCGGTTAAGCTGCAGGGCACTGAGTGGATGGTGATACTTACTCAGTAACCCTGGATTGCTGGGAAATGAGATCCCACTTAACAGGCAGTGAAAAAGGAACACTTAGCCAGGAACTACAAGAGACAAAATAAACAGATGATGCTGAAGCTTTTTCAGATCAAAAATGCCCGAACCCATGCATTCACCATGTGCTGGGATGAAATGCACTGGCTTGTTTCTAATTAAGGGCAACATGTCAGGATAGAAAACTCTTAAATTTGCAAATGAGTCTTTGACAGTGCAATACATATGCATGGTCCTAAACACTGTAACATCAACACTGAAGTTTTAACAATGCCTTTGCTTCAGTTACGTCTGCTCAGTAAATTCCTACTAGAAACTGCTTCTCTAAGGCAGAATCTGCTCACAACAGCTACCAGATGTTAAGTGTTTTGACAATTCTTTATTGATATAAAGCTCAGTCTCAGCATGGATCTCAGTGCTTCAATATGCTCATACATCTGAGGTAGCTGTAGAAACTAGTTCTGTGATCAAATAAGTTAGCCACACATTCTTACATTTCAGCAACAATAAAGTGCTCATGCAGTTGAAATTCTCAAATTAGTTCCAACACATGGTTTGACCTGCATAAAAATAAGTAATTTGCATATATTTTTGTGCATTATGTTCAACTAATGAAGACAAATGTATTAATATGGTTTAGTTACAGAAGAAGTGAAGCTCAGCACTTTTATGCATGTAAAAGTGATGAATATTACAGTTCAAATTATATGAAGGATTAGAGATTGAGTGCAGGCAAGGAAAAGAAAAAGGCCTTGTGTTGGTAAATGGTTTCCTATTTATTCCTATAAGACAGATCTGTTTATATGCCTCATGTCCAATAAGTAGTAAAAAAAATGCTCATATTACTATAGAATCATAGAATAACCAGGTTGGAAGAGACCCACCGGATCATCGAGTCCAACCATTCCTATCAAACACTAAACCATGCCCCTTAGCACCTCGTCCACCTGTGCCTTAAACACCTCCAGGGAAGGTGACTCAACCACCTCCCTGGGCAGCCTGTTCCAGTGCCCAATGACCCTTTCTTTAAAAAATTTTTTCCTAATGCCCATCCTAAACCTCCCCTGGTGGAGCTTGAGGCCATTTCCTGTTGTTCTGTCCCCTGTCACTTGGGAGAAGAGGCCAGCTCCCTCCTCTCCACAACCTCCTTTCAGGTAGTTGTAGAGAGCAATGAGGTCTCCCCTCAGCCTCCTCTTTTCCAGGCTAACAACCCCAGCTCTCTCAGCCGCTCCTCATAAGGCCTGTTCTCCAGCCCCTTCACCAGCTTCGTTGATCTTCTCTGGACTTGCTCTAGAGCCTCAACACCCTTCTTGTGGTGAGGGGCCATTTGTATGGTCTGAAGATAATAAGTGGCTTCAAGAGAACTAAAGTCTTAAGAATAAAACCAAGTGATTGATTAGAAAGGATTTTTATTGTTATTTTTTTCTGTAGTGCTTTCAATTTTGAATAGGCAGGAGAAAGTTTATGCTTTTAGTGCTGAAGTTCAAAGTGCAAAAATTGCAAAGTTTTCATTACATTTATTATTTAAAATTACCTAAGACTGTAGAATATATATAGATAAACACATATACATGTTTCCTAAGTAGGCAGAGTGCTGGTCTGCAATATGGAAATTTTTCTCCAGGGGCAGTACTTTACAGAAGGTAATAGACAAGGTTAGCTCAGGTATTCGCAGTGTCCCACACAATATAAAAGAACATAACAGCAAGAGACTGAAATCTCAGCAATGATTGATTGAATTGAAAGCCAGTTTTGACTGTTGAGTTTAGTACTCTACAAAGGGAATCCAGGAATATATTTTAATCAATTCAAATGTTAAACTTCTGATCTTTGCAGTATCTTCAGGTGTGTCAGATTTGGTTTCAGTCAAGTATATTGTTAAAAATTTTGGAGGGTAAATTAATACATCATTTACCTGTTGTTTATTTAACTTTTGGAACTGTCTGCTTTTTGAAATAATTCATACTCTAATGCTTTTACATAACTATATTTACACATAGGTGTGTGGAAAGTATACATGTTCGGCTTACCAATCAGTGTCAGACACAACTGAGTTACTTATAAGAGTAGAAGCAAAGCAAGATTTCACTAACCATATCTGTGGAGCCTAGGATGTTCTTTTTCTTTCATTTCTCCATATAAGGCAACATACAATTCAGAAAATTGGGCAATATTGTATAAGGGAAACATTTTGGAAAAAATCCTGCCTTGTTTCTCCTGGAAAAAAAATTCTAGAATTATGTTCTGCATTGATCACTGACTGTTAAAGGTACAAATTAACTGAGAGGAATGTGTCAGTCATGCTCAGCACCAGTCATTGTGCTCAATGTCATAGTTTTCTAGTCTTGCCTGTGATTTAAGGTAAGTTTTTAAAACATGCTTCTTCAATGTCTCCTTTTCACTTTGGTAGAGACATGAAAAAAGAAAGATGTTAGGAGAGAAAGCAAACCTAGGAACGAGTGTGTAGCTTCAGAAAGTATGGAATATTGATAAACTCCAAGCAGTTATTTTTGAAGGGATCCTATGGATTTTTTTTGTTTTTCCTTTAAAAAGAGAGCATTTAATACAAGATAGTGTTTTAATTTCTTGTATCTCTCTTACTATCCTATCGTTCTTTGATTCTTAACCTAGACTTCCAGGAGAAAAGACAAAAAAGAAAAAATTGAAGAGGCATGGATGTGAAGGTGGAGTAGACTGTACTGCTCAAAGTTCTACAAAGTTTGAGAAAGAAAGAATAAGAGGCATGGGGGAAAAAAACCAAAAACACATGGTAAACTCACTCTGACAACTCCTCCCTGCCCCACAACTACTTACTTCTGTTAAATTATAGCTGTTTTATTTCTGACAATGATACATACATTACAGCTTTTTGCAGCTATCAGAAAACAAGGAAAACATTGTCTTCTGACTCAGTCTAACAACTGCCTATGCAGAAATCCTATTTCCTCTTTTGTATTCCAGTTTGTTTTCTATTACTGTTCCCTTCATACTGTAATTAGTTTTCATCCAGTCTCATTTACATTTACGTAGTTAAACATGAAATAAATTAGTTTTATGAAAAAGATGAACAGTATTCTACCAGTTTAGGCCACTAAACCAGCTCCTATAGCTGTCGGTTTTCACAAAATGCATCGGACGTATGCAACTTTAAAATGACAATGAAGCTTCAGTCTTAGTTTCTTATTTAGGTATGTTATAGATAGAAATGTCTCCCCTCAAGTTTGGGGAGGAAGTGGTGGTGTATGTTTTCACGTTTATTTTTGTTGTTGTTGTTTGTTTGTTTTAAATAACTGTTCCAGTTCCCAGAATCAGATAAAAAAATATTAGCCCTGTTGGTTCTAACAGACATAAATTAAAAATAGTGGAACAGACTGAAAATCTATATGTCTTTGTGTACCTGTGCAGGAACTTTAAAGAGCACCACATAGAATGGAAGCATCAGGCACTGTATAAATATGGAATGATTCCTAATGTCCAGCCTGAAGCTCCCCTCGTTTTGAGTCATCCTCATGTGTCCAATCACTGGACATGAGGAAAAGGAGGCCACTACTTCCCTTACTACTGCTTCTTCTCAGGAAGCAGTAATGAAGTCACCCCTCAACCTCCTTTTCTCAAAACTAGCCAAACTCTGTGTCCTCGGCCACTCCTCATAGGACATTCCTTTCAGCCTTTCTCCAGCTTTGCTGCCTTCCTCTGGATTCAAGTACCTTAATATCCTTCTTAAATTGTGGGGCCCAGAACTCATCATTATGATACTCATCTGTATCATAATCTACTCCTTTCAGAAGAATCTACAGCTGCAGGCTAATCACACTATAGTTTTCATTTAACCAGAACATAAAGAATAGACTGTCCCCTACTGGGCAATTGTACCTTCAATTTAAGATTAATATTTAGGTAATTTCTTGTAAATGGGAGGGTTTTACTCATACTTTAATACCTGTTAAACTGGAATTAATTTTATCACATTTATAAGTAGCACCCAGAGAAGCAAAAATTTCTAGCGCTACTATTTTCTGAATACATAATAGCATAATAGATACCTTTACTAGAAAACATTCAAGGCATCTTTTTAAATTTGGATGCAGTTCATGTTCTAAGTGTAGAAACTGCTTAACAAAACAGTTAATTCAGATATACAAAGGTAGAATTCAGGGCTTCGTTCTTTTAAAAGCCAGACAAAATGTAGGAAACAATACCTTACATGTCTATAGGATGATGAAAAATTATTCTTACATTTACAAAGTGTTTACTACAATTTTATCTGCTTTTTATCTTACAGACGAGCTTCAAAGGTAAACTAATTTTTAGATGATTATAAAACCATGGTACAAATCTCTGTCTGAAATGATAAATGTGGCAATGTAGGAGTCTGAATGAATTTTAAGAGGAGAGTAAAGGCTATTTTGAGATCATATTCATGATACATTTTTTCAAATTCTGTTTCGTATTTAGGAAATAAGAGTCATATATTTGTTCATAGTTTTGCTACATTGAGTTTTAATCTTTGAAATTATAAGCATCTATGGAAAGCTTTTGTTCTTATGTAATGTATATTCCATACTGTGCCTTTGTTTAAAATTTTCTATATTTATGAACATGCACTTAAATAAAAATAACAAGTAATTAAGTCTTTTGTAAAATACCTGCATTGGGAACACAGTCAGGTCAGTTAAAAGAATTTAGTATTATAAAATAAAAACTTTTACTGCGAATATTTTTTCTACGTCACTCCCTAGAGACAGAACAGACAAAATTAATCAGCTGAACCCATATAGTGTTATTGGATACAACATGATAATTAAGTGTTCTATGTTTGCTGATTAAATTATTTGTTTAAATTCTATTTGGATCCAACTGCCTATCACTGGGCTAGGTAGAATACTATTCTACTATATTTATTACTAGCTTAAATATAAATAATTCATTAAGTCGTATTTCTAGAGAAGATATGAAATAGTAGATCATAAATTATTGCCTGAAAACGTTCTTTTTTCTGCAGTGAAATCTTTAATTTAAGGGACTGGAGTGTGAAGTACTCTTTCAACAGTCTATGTCTGATGAAATTATATGAATACTACTGTTTTCAAAATGTGCTTACTCCAAACATTTTAAGTACATGCTACACAGCTGACTGAAATCCCAAAAAAAAAGAAAGCTAACTTGACTCTGGCTGTGATTTGTCAAAAATAAAATATTTGAATGACTAAGTGAAGAAATGTTAAGATTAACTGCATTGCGCAACAGTATATAACTGAATTTCTGTGCACCGTGATCTACACATTACATTGACTGGTCAAATAGACATTTTGGAAATCATAAATGAATGGGCCATATTCTGAGATACTTGAAGAACAATGTACTGTGAAAAGTTATTTTTTTCTCTAAAACAGATATGTTTGTACACAAAGACATTTTATTTCATATTTCATTAGAATTTAAAGAAAAAGGACCACTAAAAATGGCACCTCTGAATGAATAGAACAGGAGAGCCTTGAAATCTTAATTCATCTTTTGAACTTAAGTGAATGTACTGGTATCTGGGACTTGCAGCCAATGCATCTCTGGTGGAATTATTATTATATTAATTTTGTGAAAATATACACTTTACAGATATGTTTTATGTATGTACATGAACAAATTTTGATACCCGGATCTGTTTTACTATTTTAAGTTATTGCAGCTTTATGTAATGGGTAGTTCCATAAGACTCAAGTTGACAATTGAACATTGGTAGCTTTATCCACTTGGTATTTTGACCTCAAAATACATTGATTAAATTTCATTCATATCCTGGGAGTTGTATTTTATCCCCATGTACAACAGTCTCCATGTAGTAGCAGGAGTGCACGGTTTTTAACAGTTTTTAAATTAACAATTAAATATTAAAGATCTGAGCCTCAATCCCTTTCAGCATCATTTTTTTTTTTTAGGGCATCTTGACAGCCCATCAATATGGAAAGATCGGACACAAACATGACATACTGTAGTAGGAAAAGTCATGTTTTGATCACAGCAAAGGAAAAGTAAATCAAAAAAACTAGGAAAAGTGAAGAGAGTTTTAACAGAGACAGCTCACTATGGAATGGGAGGTGGTATGCTGTCCAACGTGCTGAAGAGAAAGAGGAATTTGGAAAATAAATAAGAACCCAAAGGCACCCTAAAGAGATGAAGATTTGTTGCTTCCCAAGAGATTGTTCCAAATATGTTTCTTCCAATTAGAGAGTTAAAATTAAAAAAAAAAAAAAAGGTGAAAAGGAGCTTTTCAGAACACTAAGGTCTTTATATGAGTGCAGAGAAGCTAAATTTCAAACCTTTCTTGTCGTTTGCTTCACTCTAACAATTCTGTTAATATATATGGAAATTATGGAAAGAAGCTATTTCTATAATATTATTGGTTTTTACCATTTGTTGACTGTAGCGAAGTCATATTAACTGTGTTTCAGTACGGCATTAACCGTATATTGCTGGATAGACTAGGTTTACTTGAAAAAAGTAACAATTTATGCTTGATACGGCAACCATAAGCATGTGGAAGGAATCCTGTACAAAGGTAAATCTATCCTAACTAGGATTTGTTCCAGAACAACACAAAATTTAAACACCTTTATCATGCATGATGAAGAAATGAAACACTTAAAACTAGTGGAGGAGTTGAGTAATGCCTTATAGGATTTATAAACAAAAGCAGAAGTTGTTCTGCATACCCAAAGGGTCTGTTCTCTCTCCTTCCACCCCATTCCCTTTGTTCATTTGTTTTCTCTGCCTTTTCTCTGATTTTCTCTCTTTCTCTTTCTTCTTTTCTCCCTTGAATATTGATCTTGGGTGATGAAGTGTATGCCCACACAAAGCCAAATTCCAGTCACAAAAAGAAATATGTATGTATCTCTAATAGATAATTTAACATGATGCATATTTGCATATTTATTATTAGAAATAACCTACATGGCATATTGCAAACTTTATGCATGTTAACAAAAGTTGTCCTGTCTACCATATTCATTGATGAAGAGCTGGCAGGACTGGCAAACCATGCCTCCTAATAGTGCATGCCAGGGTAAAGCAAGTGCAAATTCCTGGCATCTGGAGCTTCATACTTGAATAAAAAGAATATATGTGCTCTAGCAAAGCAAGTGTTACATTCTTGGCTACAAATCTATAAACAAAGTTGCAAAGATTGAAAATAACACAAAAAATAACTCAACATCAATGACCAATAGGTTCTCCCTTATCTGCTCCAGATTATCAGGTGCAGTCAAACTTCTCATCCCATGTCTGTTCTTCCCTTCTCTTTTTACTGTAAATTATTTTTTTAGCTTAGCACCAAAGATTTCTGACTGAAAATTATGCCTATAGAAGGCTGTTACCTTAGCTTATAAACACATATCAAATCCACTATCTCTAGTTTATTTTTCAGGTCTTTGAGTTTCAAATGTGATATATTAAAGAAAGCTAACAGCAAGATATTGTAGAATCCTGCCTTACATATTTTGTTGACATTAATTGTTGACACTGATCCTACTTTGTGCCAAAAGTACGGCCTTTCCGTTTTCCTTCATCCAGGTTACATTTTAGCAATCTAAGCTTTGTTCACTTCATTAATACTTTTAGAAAGTTTAAAATAATCACATTAACTCAGATTTTGCTTATACAGTGTGTATGGAAGGAGTTGATACTTATACATTGCATGAGCTGCTGGGTTTTTTCTCCTCACCTTGTGCAACTTACTTTCTCTGAATTTATAACTTTTACATTGTGAGCAGAAAGCTTTTACTTTAGTAGTCTAAGCTGGGGCTATAATTGGAAGGTTGTATTTTCCAAGTGATTATGCTATGATAAACTACTCTGATAGCATATTTTCTGTCAGGAAGGCTTTTAGCTCTTCTGCTTGTAGTTACATAGACTCAGGAAAATTATGTTCTCACTATTATTCTATTAGCCTTCAAGATGAACAAGATATGTTACACCTACTTCCTTTGATGTTCTCCAAAACTAGCTATATCCATCCTACTGTATTCAACATAAGGCCTATAATGAAAGTATTCTAAAAATTTGATCTTATGTGCAAATATTTCTGCAACTTCAAGACAATATTCTGGGAGATAAATGGATATTTTTGTAAAATTTAGGAGGTGGCATCTATATTTTTCAGACATCATGCCTCCAATACTAATATTTCTGCACTTTTTCACTCAGAGATATGTTGCTTCCTAAACAGACACAAGTAGCAACAAATGCTTTGTTTATTAAACCATTACACCCCAGTTGCTCAAACACTTGAAAAATTATTCTTTTAGGATAATTAACTCTAAAAAGATATAATTACCTATCTGTTAACTTCTTCCATAATCATTAAATAATGATGAAATTTACTTCTGTAGATTTAACCACGTCTAAGTACTTTGAAAGATTCTGGAATTATTTTTCTCTGTAGAAATTAGATTAGCCATAATGCATGTGTTTATTTTGTATTATCCACTGATCTGTGAGATTTTTGAGCTTCAATAAAGCAATATATTTAACAAAATTGTTCTAACAGGCACTATGGATATGCTTTGTAACTTTTCCTCTTAAAAGTATGTGTGAACTATGCTTTGTTGTAGCAGAGACTACCCAATTTCTTTCTTCTTAGACTGTGCGGTCAATACACAGGAAGCCAAACTTTTATAAATATTAGTTCTCTGGATAGTTTTTTACAGATACTGCCTAAATATGGGTTTAGTCTCTTATTCTCAGCTATTCTAGGAAAGCTCCAGATGCTGTTTTACTGTACCTTCATTTCAACTGTGGAAACCTTTTCTTTGTGTCTTATTTTGAGTTCCATTATATTCCCTTTTATGAAGGACTTATCTTTTTTACAGAATTTACTTCAACTTCTTTTGCTAAGTTGAGCATTGTTTCAAGTCTTATTTTACTTTCTTCTGTGATCTTGGACTCTTGCAGGTATGTTTTCTGTTTTATTTCATCTTGATTTGAGAGAATTGTCAGCTTACTGATCCCTTTGCACAAAACTATTATTTCTCTTGACACCAATAATTTGTTATTACTTGGCATCTTGAAGATGAATAAAAACTGAGCAATATCTTTGGTATGAGTTGAAGTCAGTGACAGAATAAAGTATGCATATTGCCTGTTCTCCCCAAGCAAGGTAGGGGCTGAAGACAAAAATGTTGCTTGCTTACTTGCTTCCTTGCCTCTTTGGATCCAATACTTCTTCCTCCAAACTTTATCTATAGAAGTCTGTTTCTGGCTTTATCATTGCTTTTCATCTGCTTTCTTGGAGATCTGTGATGCTTCTCTGATTTACGCATAATCAATATCATTTATAAAATAGCCTGATCTCTCCAATTCCAATCAACTTTGGCACTTTCATGAGCACTTAGATTTTTAGGGCGTGTTTCAGATGGTTCACAAAGTTTGTGTGCAGCTTATTCAAGGACTTTAAATTGTTTCTAAGACATAACTTTCACTATACTAAACCTAAAGAAGATGGTTTTCGCCCTCAGAATAACAGAAGGTGTGTACATATCAGAAGATACAGAATGTCAAAAAGAGCAGCAGAAAGCCCAGTCCCTTCTCTCACTTTTATGTCTAGAGAACATATTCAGCAATATACCACACCAAAATAGAAGAGTAGAAAAATTTTATATGGATTAAAACTAGATTCTCAACAACAAGCTGTTCAAAGACAAAATTAACAGAATCATAATTTCTGTAGCACATGCTATTTCATCATTAATTACTAAACTAATGAAAATTATGAAGATATCATTGAAGTTGCAGTGAATATGTACAACATATAGGGAAATTGGTTCCAAATGAAAGACCTGTTCGAGAAAAATATAAAACGTATTTACATCATCACAAAGTGATAAATTCTTCTTAAAAAGAAGTTAAAGAAAATATTGGTCTTGCAAAGAAGTCAGCAAAACAATCTTACAATATTAAGTAGGATCATTTTGCAGTATTTTCTTTCTTCCACATCATTTCTTATTCCCATCTCTTCTGAAATCTAAAGCCACATCCTCAGCTCATGTCCATCAAAAATCATTATAGTTAGTGGGAACTCAGCACCTCAGTGCTTGTTAAATCCCATCATGTGAATTCTAGCAGTCAAACTGTGGTCTGTAGTTAGCTTTTAATCTTGCAACTAAAGTTTTGTTTCCAGTCAAGAACATCTGACCTGGAAAATATTTACTGGATTGGATTTGCTTTGCAAAAATATGTTCCACAAGGTTAATTCAATCTTTTGTCTGTGGATTATACATGGCATGGTATGGAATCATTCCTCTTCTTTTAAGAATTCCAGTGATGAATAGCTCAGTATGGAAGCACTACCCTTATTTGTTAATGCAAGTCTTGTAACACTAGCATCTCATTCTCTAAAAAGATCAACTTTTTAAAAACAATTTTATATAAAATAAAGTGCTGTGAAAAGTACTTGTTGAACATATGGAAGGCACAATGCAAGAGAAACATGTCACATGAAAACATCCAAATTTTACAAAATAACTATATTTTTCTGTTTTGAAAATTCAATAAAATCCATAAATCTTAATAACATATGTAAAGTTTCCCCAGGTGAGAAAAAGAGAATAAGAAAAAATGTTAGCAATGTAGAGAAAGCAATAGTCTATCAGAGCTTTTCTGTGCTATTGCAGCAACCAAGATTAATGAACAAAGAGCAAATGGTTGACATTATCACCTACCCATGGGAGTTCCAACGCCATAACCTTTTGAGTCTATCAGGCCTCCAATCTGTGTTAGGTTACAGTTCCGCTGTGTGACAAACTCAATGGTTGTTGACTCCATTAAAAATGCATAATCAGAGGTAAGTACGCGCTGGATACCTTCTTCATTACTTTTGACAAGTACTGACTGCCTCCTGCTACTCATGAAGGCCCACATCTTGTCGTAAGTGGAGATTTTGGATTTCTGAAAGACAAATATTTGATGCAGTATGAATGAGAGTAATATGCTTGTAAGAGCGAATAGAGATTCTCAGTCTGCATATTGCTCTCTGATAGTATTTTAGCATGTCAGATTTTACCAGGGGTACCTTTCCTCTTATCTGTACCTCTCATCTTGTTTTGATAAATTAAACCAGTTAGACAGATTCTCAAGAAAACACACAATATCTGTTGTTTATCTGCTCTTTGTTCTTAATATGCTTTTTAATAAGTATTTCACTGTAACTAAGTTCATCAACAATGTTAGTGAGTGCCATAGGAGAACCTGTGTATTCTGGCACATTTTAAATTGTCACTCTTAATCACTCAGCTATTCCTGAGTGATTTTGAAAACCTAATACACAATGTGGCAACCTGAAGTACTCAAAGCATTTAAAGATGGCAATATATGGAGAAAAGAGCTGTGAGGGAGAGGGCAGCAAATACTTTATCTGTAAAAAATAATTGGAGAGAAATATTATGTAAGAGATAGTATCATACTCTGGTCACAATAATACTAACTTGTCATTCAGAAATTGACTACTAAAAGTCCTAAACATGTGTGTGTATTTTTTGCTTTGATATTCCCAGAATGCAAAGAACTGTTGTGATAGGAAAAGAGAGACAGTAGTTTGAGACAAAGGAGATATATAGTACTTTGACACAAAGTGATGCTGTGTGACTATGGAGGAGTTGCTTCCTTTCCTTCACCTCAGTTTCTTTTTCAAAAAAAATGTTACCTTCCCTTATCATTGTAAAACACAGTGCATAAGAGATCATAAACACTGGATAAACTGAAGGTATTAGAAGTTACTAAATATTTTATATTACAATTTACTCAACTTTTTTAATAAGTATCAAAAATGTTCAGTCAGGTTAAATATTTCCCAGTAAATAAAATGTAGAAATACAGCATGAGAACTAGCATAATCAAGCATAATCAGACTTTTTAACTAGACTTTCATCTTTTAATATCATCCTTTAATATAACTCTGCTGTCAGCTCTGGTGCAGATACTAAACAAAGATTGGCACTACAAACGTTTCTGAAGTTCACCTGACTGGCAGTCATAAATTCTGCCCCAGAGGAGAATTATCAGTGTATGTGGAAAAAAAGAACATTTATTTAGAAAAAAGATTACTTTTTCCCCCTGCTGAGATACAATTCAAGAGTTGTTTCACTTTGCCTGGAGACTTAGCAAACCAAACATTTGAACTACTTCTAGTGTTAATGCTTACAAAACTGAAAAATTTTTGGACTCTGCATGAACACCTTGATAGTTTACTGTACATAGTCTGTGGTGGATTACAGAAGATTTTAGTAACAATAAAAGGGAAAATTATTTTTCTTCAGAATATATTATGAACACATGAAATGTAGAAGACCAAACTGATAAGGACTCTCCTCATGGGGTTTGTTTTGAAAATTAAATAATTCTTTCAAGCATTTCATACTGCTCTGTAGCATAAGGAACTTTATGCAAGAGCACATCAGCTCTGAATCTAAACTACTATGTAATAAAGAAACGATAGAAAATATATGTTTTTCAATATTTGTAAAATTTTACCAACATCCTGTATTTAATTCTTTTGACATACAATTTTTACCCCAGGACACAAAACATACATTTTAGCTACTATAAATAATCTGAGTGATATAAAACATTAGAATAAAAAAGAATTTTAGTAAACTACTAGATACACATTGCTGACACATGCTGCAGGGGAAAAAAAAGAAAATTCCAAATGGGCTATAATATATAATAAACAAAGAATGAATACATGAACTTCTATATTTCTGTTAAAAAAAAGTAAATGCCAGGATGAAAATAAGTTTGTAAGGGAAATGGTTTAGCTCTGCTCAAGGATTAAAGAGCAAGAAAAAAATACAATATCCTCTAAAGAACAGAATACTCATATTACAGTGACTGATTCAAGCAGGTGTGATGAAGCCACAACTATTATTGAAAAGGAAGGAACAAAGGTCACCAACAAAAACACAAAAAGCTCCTGAATAGGGTAGCTTGCTTACTGGAGTAATTAAACAAAAAAAAGTAATTAGAAGTCCTTACATAACTAGTGAGACTTCAGAAGATAACACAAAGCCTAGAACATCCATGCACACGGCTCACCATTGTGAAGATAACAAAGGTAATGAAAGTTCACAATGATCTCTTAGTTTCCTCATACAAGCAGAGTACTACAATGTTTTTGCATGGCTTTTTTCCACCCCTAAAACCTAAAAGTCAAAACTGAAATGTTGCCAAGAAAAACAGCCAATCTACTTGTTACCACTAAATCCTAAACAGTGTTTAAAAAGTATATAGTATGCATTATGGGAATTCTTTTAGGTACAACAGAGAATGTATTATCTGAAAATAAAAACCCAACATTTGATTCGGGAAAATACAATGACAAATGATTTTCCTCTGTGTTTGGCAAACTGCTCAAGAATATCACATGACTAAAATGAAGAAGCCAGAGCAATCAAAAGCATCAGGAGCCCATTGACATTGAACTAAAGAGAATGACACTCCAATATGTACATATTGCTCCTTGTGTTTATGACTGTGTCATTCATACTGATAGAAGCAGATGCTACAATTTATTTTCTTCTTTCACTGTGTGTAAATCAATGATAGAAGCAGATGCTACAATTTATTTCCTTCTTTCACTGTGTGCAAATCAATCTAGTTAATCAACTTACATACACCATCAATGTATTATTTTATCTGGATTAGTTTACCATAGTTTTTCATCTAACTGGAAATCACTGTTTGGAAACGCAACTTTGCTCAAGACCAACTGGAAATGATGTCTGTATAAGATAACTTGTGCTTTGTCACCTTAGAATTTCACTGGAATAAAAAAGAGAAACCAGAAAGATGGAAATGAAAAGGTTAAACAAACCAATAAATTAATCTACTAGGTGCATAAAAGGTAACTTTCACGATGACGTTCAGATGATACTGCCAATTACATACTCAGTGTTCATAAATTAAAGATTACTGCAGATAACCATGCATGTCAGGGATCACAAAAGGAAGCTTGACAAGGCCTCTAAGTTACTCTGATTCTGTGTACAAATATAAGGCTGGAAACAGAAGGGATCATCATTGCTAATATGTTAATTACTGCTCTATCCTGAAACACCAGCTAGGAAAGGCAAGTATCTGAACCTTCAGACTCTGGAACACAGGTTAGAAAAATATCAGATTGTACAATGAGTGCCAGAATAAACAAGGATCAGAGGACAAAGGACTAGACCTCTTAATGCAAGACAAAATTGGATAAATGCACAGCAAAAATATGCTAAGCACATTCTAACATTTTTCTACAAAGTAAAAATTACAGATCCATTAATGGAAATCTTTATTTTGATGACTGCATCTGACTTCTTTCCCGGCTTCTAAAAGCATTTAGTTGTCACAGGCCATGTAACAGCTTTACTTGTACTCATACAATATTTAAACCCAAATGAGTGTGTAGTAACAAAGGAAAGATTAAAGGTAACTAAGATTAAATTTTGGAAAAAAGAAAAGGGTCAGAAGACCAATTTTGTACATATTTTATATGATTTTATATATTTTATGTTTTATGCAGTGTGACCTCAAGAGACTGTAAAAGTAGTGTAGCAGGAATTCCATGAGATTTAACAAAGAGAAATTCAAAATCCTTCATGGGAGAAAATAATCCCAAGCATCCATACTGGCTGGGAATTGGCTGGCAGGAATGTATCTTGGCTCAAAAGGACTTATGTAACCAAGAGGACAGCAAGTTGAACACGAGTAAGCAGTCTATGCTTTCAGCAGGAAAGCAAACTGCAGGCTGTGTCAGCAAAAATATAGTCAACAGAATAAGAGATGTAATTAATCCACAATATTTGGCACTTGTCAAGACACACCAGGAATGTTGTGTCCAGTTCTACTTCTCCAAGTCCAGGAGAGTTGTTATAACTGGGGAGTGTTCACCAAGGTGATGAGAGAGTTGGAGGTCTGAAGCACAGTAAGAACATGGATCTGTTAGAGTAAGTCATGAGGAGCACCGTGACATTGATCAGAGGGCTGGAGCACTCCCAAATGAGGACACGCTAAGAGAGTTGAGCTTGTCTAGCCCAGAGATGAAAAGTCTTCACGGAGACCTTATAGTGGCCTTCCGGTACCTAAAAGGGTCCTGCAGAAAAGATGAGGAGGAACTCTTTGTCAGGGTGAATAGTGATAGGCTGAGGCATAACAATTTTAAGTTGAAAGAGGGTAGATTTAGGCTAATTATTAGGAAGACATTTTTTACTGTGAGGGTGGTGAGTCACTGCGACAGGTTGCTCTGAGAAGCCCCATACCTGGAGGTGTTCAAGGCCAGGTCAAATGTGGCTTTGATCAACCTGATCTAGAAGAAAGTGTCACTGCTATTGGAAGGTTGGTTGAGACTAGATGATCCTTAAAGTCCCTTTCAATCCTAACCATTCTATGATCCTATGATCTTAATTACAAAGAAAGATTGATGGAAATTGTTGTTGAACCAAGAGAATGGAAGACTTACACAGAATATATTCACATTTTTCCACTACCTAAACGGAAGATTAGAGACAAGCTGAAGGGACTCTTCATTAGGATGTGTGGTGACAGGATCAGGCAATGGCTCAAGCTACTGAATGGAAACTTTTTGTCAATATAAAGAAAAACTCACCATGAGAACAACTAAGCACTGGAACAGGTAAACCAGACAAGTAGTGGAATCCATTCACTGGAAATATTAGAAACAGCATAACACAGGCCTGAATAAGCTAATATAAAGCCTTGCTTTCAATTAGGAAACCAGATCTCCTGCAACTAGATGAAGGGAACTCTAGAGGTCCCTTCAAATATTCTATTTTCATTGATTTCTATGACACTTTCTCAGTATGAAATTGCACACAGTAATATCTGTTTCTGGAGACTTCAAATTTGATGCTAAGAAATTTCAAGCAAATGAAATAAAACATATTATTCATGGTTTAAAAAAAACCAAACCAACAGTAGAACATATCAAAATGAAAAACACACCTCTGCCCTATAAGCCCCTCCAAACTTGGTGAACTATGTAATTAAGCCAGAGGCAAGCCCTTTATTTAGCAAGGTAAACCTGTGTTTTCCTGTCTTTTTCACCTTTTAGTCCTTTGAAACTCAAGTAAATTCTTTCAATTTGTTTTGTACATGATTCCTTGGAAATCTTGAACACCAGGGTAAAAATCCAAGCTGCACAGTTCATATCTGTTTATGTTATTCATTCGCTATTTATTTTCCTAAGTTTGATATTTTGTTTTGACACATGCCCTTAATCTGCATAGCCGTGAAACAAGCTAGAAATTGCATTTCCAATGTTCTTAATAATGGCCAAAAATAATGTATCTCATGACTTTTTCCTAACTATAAAAGGGCTAGATGTGTAATTTAGGTGAAACAAGCATTGTAGACAATCCTTTTGTGGCTCATAGATGTTCTACCATATTTGGGATACATCTTTGGTATTTTAGGCCACAGAGGATTAGTACCATTAATAGCAAGATTAATAAAGTTAATTAATTTCTTATGTTTGAAATCATAGCATGACAAGCTTAAAGCTGAGAGAACAAACTAACAGCCTACGGTAAAGAATGTTTTAGGAATCCTGTAACTGTCCTCAAGCATTATAAATATGGTGAAATTCAAAGATAAGGCTATATGAAATAATTTGAACTATTGCGTAAAGAAAAATAATATCTATCAATGACCAATAATATGTTTGTTCCATTGTAAATATTGCATACTTCTTGTTTCTGTAATTTGTATCCTTGTACACTGATCCACCTCTCCCAGTTCTTAATAGGAATGTGAATTCTTCGGAATATGTACTGTTTTCTCCAAAACTACTTGATATTTCTGAAGTTGACAGTGATGGGATCCTGATTCATTACTGAGACTTCTCAGCTAAGCAGCAATATATATAAATATCTGAATCAGGTACAGGAATCAGCATGAAAGACATCAGATCTTATTGATTTTTTAGCTTTACACAGTATCATTACATGTCCTGTTTCTATATATTTTGTGCTGAATAATCCATTTCAATTTGTTTTAATAACTGAAGTAATTTCTAGCCTTAGCCAATTGTATGCTCCAAAAGTTTTGGGGCAACAAAAGGAATATATTTACTGAATTTGACATAGCTGAGCACATTTTGTGTAAAACTCAACTTTATCGTAATAGCACATCTGCACCTGCTGGCTCCATAATATAATGTGATGCCATAGTCATCCCAAACTCTGCATTGACATATGTGCAGTGCACAGATTTTAATCGCTGCTATAGGCTACGGCATATCTTTTACAGAGCACCATCCTAATCACTGTCAACTTAAGTATACTGAAATACTATACATTCCTCCACTTGTGCTGGATGGCATACAAGATTTAAATCAGTTAGCCTCTCCTCTATCACTCAACAGAAGGACCATCTTAATTCAAATGAACTTCTAAGTATTAGCTGAATTTCTGAACAGATTAGCAACTTGTTATAAAAATTACTTCTGTGGTATGGCATTTCCATTATTGTCTCCTAGAACAATAAGAACCATGAGACTGCCTTTTTCTCAATCATTAAAGAAAGGTGAAAAGATAACTCTTTTTATCAGGCTGGTCTCATTGACTCTGACTTCAGGGCATTTCCTTTCTTCTTTTTTTTTCCCTCCCTTTATTTTTTTTCAGCCTTTTTCTTGAGAATTGCTGAGGCCTGAAAACCCCAAAGTGAACCAGCCACTTTAGATTTTGTTGTGTCAGCATAAAACCAATAAAACCAATGCATACAGTGTTCTCTCCTCCATAACAGCAGTTTTCATGGTCTATAGAGCATAAATGTGAAAAGGTAGGAAAGGTGTTTCTGCCAAAAATAGACCTACAAGGAATGAAAAAATGCAGTACTCGGAGACAGAAATTTTTACTCTTTCCCTGATTGTGCTGACGTTTTGTTTTGAAAACCAAAGATTTAGAAGAAATATTAAATATTTAAAGTTTTTTTATGAATAAGCAAAACCCCAAACCTAATGCTATTCAAATAAGTTTTCACTGACAGCTTTGACTTGAAAATAAGTAAAGATTTTATAGCTCCAAAATCACTAATGGACTTAAGAAAACTTTCTTGCCTTTTATAACAGAAAGATTTATAGCCCCCTACTGAATTATAACTAATGTTACAATGGTTCTTTTTGTAAAATACTGTGGAAAACGACAAGTGTAGCATTTGTCACGTTTCTGTAGGTTGCTTCTTTTATAAGTTGGAATAAAGCATTAAGCAAATTTAATCTGTTCTTAGAGCACATCATATATTCTGCATGTTCTGAAAAGATAAAACCATTTCTGCTCATTCTGCCTGTTCTCAGATACAAACTATAATAAATGACTCCACACTTTGTTTGCAATATGTCTGGAAACAATCTTCTTTTCTAAAAGCAGTACGTGTATAGTTTCACCACTAGAAATGAGAATGAAGTTCACAAATACTACTTTAAATACTTACTTCTAATAGAGTAAGTATTTGTCACAATGACACTGACATAGAAAATGTTTGTTCAATATTCAAAGAAAAATTATAATTCACCATGTCTAAAATACTGTTGCTGCTGTGATTTGAAAGAAACTCATCAGGCAGCATTCGAAATCAAACTCATGGCATTCAAGATCTTATTGAATGAGCAGGGATAGAAAGCTACCTAAGTATTATTTGCTAATTTGTTGCCCAAAGTAGTTAAGAATAAATATTGTGTCACTAACTTCAGAGATTTCAAAACCTTAATGGAAGTTCCATAGTCACTTTTTATTCTTTTGGCACCTGTCAAGCAGTAGCATTAGCATTAGTCATTGCCTGTAATTATAGTCATCAAAATCAGTCTAATGGCAGAGACAGACTGGCATTTCTTCTACCCCAATAAATTTCCTCATCAATTTTGTTGCTAGACCTCAGAATACTCTGAACTTCAAAAAAAGCCAATGATTTCAACTATCCCTTTACAAAATAGCTCATATAGAATATTTGCCAGCTATATAGTAGCATAAGCCAGCACTGAGGTATTCTGCAGTGGTATTGGGATTTAGCATTCTGTACTTTTTTGTTATAGTAAGTAAATTACCAACAAAATTGGACCATATGTGCTAGGTAAGAACAGATGAGTCTTTCTCTGTACTCATCTGACCTTGGTCACTAGAAAATTGGAGTTAATTCAGGCAATCAGGATTGATGCCATATGTGTTCATATCAAAGGTATAGAGGAGTGTTAGGACACTGATCAGAAGAACTGCTTGGTTTCCAGCAAATCTGTCAAGTCTTGGAATAATTCCCACAGTTTTGTTATTTAAACTCTTGCAATTTCTTAAACAACATACTTGAGAAGATAAGCAATGTAACACTTAAGGAGCTGCTTTCCTCCGACAAAGAAGAGGTTAAAAAAAAAAAAAGGAAGATCTGGGATGAAATGCTACAGTAAAAGACAGAGGAACTTTTTAGCCAAACTGATTGCTGAAGAATGCATCATGAAGAATTCATCTGTATGGGTAGACAAATTTACATGTGTTCAGTCAGTGATGGAAACAGAAAATGTGTACAGTAGCAGAGTTATAAGATGTAGTCTGAGTATTTTTTAACACTAATGTATAGAGTCCCTACCTAGCTTTTCAAAAGTTGATAGACAAAATTGCATTAATAATAAAATTGTATAACATGTCAAAAGTTAGAGTAAGATACAATTCATGTGTTTATTTGCATATTGCAACTTGAACGTGTAGTAGGCAAGTATAAGCAGTGCAAACACACTTTGTTAATGTAGTTTAACAGAGGAAGGCCTAGAGTATAGCTTCTGAAGAGTAAGGAATTTCTACAAAAGCTCTGCTTTGTTTAAAATTTAGAACAGCCAGTGTATAACAGAATAGAGGGGAAAGGATTCTCTTTCCAGTGTTATTAACTGATATGTTCCAGTTTTGCCAGAAGGGAGTGCTCAAAATTGTTGGGAATTAAGTACCTGGGAATTTGTAAGGAAAGACAAAAGAAGGGAAAGTTCATCACCAGTTTATCAGTTTGACCATTCCATGACTTAAATAAGTCACATTAGTGTTTTCTGTAAAATTATACAGCAAACTTAGCCAAAGACAATTCTAAGATTTCTCAGGCTAATGCTGTGCCAACTGCTTATTTTATTGTTGTAGAGCTATTGTGTGTGGTCTTCGAAAAGTACTGAATCTGAAATTCTGATATTTTATATGGTTTTACAGAGGAAAAGCAAAATAAATCAAAACTTTGTGCTCTATATTTCCACTACCCTATATCAACTGCAAAAACTTCTGCGGTTTGAAATCTACTACAAAAATACACAGTTTGTGGTTGTACTATATCTTCTTTAGGAATAAGTTGAATTGACCTTGAAATTACAAAAGTAAATTTAATTTGAGCACTTTTGACCTTGGTTGTAGGAATATATACTTATTTCTGGGACAGTAGTGAAGTTGTCTGTCAGGTCTGCACTAGGAAGTGGTACAGCATTACAGTCAGAAAAATTTTGGATTTTTTGTTCTGTTAGTTGCCCTGATTTCTTGGAAAGATCAAGGTGAAAAGTACTATAATCTCTTATTTCTTCCAATTTTTAGCATTTTCTGCGTTCAATTACGATGCAAATATAAGTCCAAGTGTACTTCTATTAAACGTCATCTTCAATGACAGAAATCAAAGTTAAAATCATACTAACATTGAGCCATATGAGCCAGAAAAATTAAATAGTTAGGCTGATGTGGCCTTCCTTTAATTCTTACTTTACTGATTTTTTTGTTACATGACCAAATATGGAAGGTACATATCCCACCTGAGAGATAATGTGAATCTTCAGTGATAAACACAGTGAATTCAGAGATTACACAGATCAAATTTCTACAATTCAAATTTCAATTACAAAACTAGAACACTACTCTGATATTTATTATTTACACAGATATTGTACAAGTTAGAGAAGAGGAAGAGAAGTATGTCAGTAATAAGTACTTTCACAAAAGCTGGAAGTTCTTCAAAGCCTGTTCTATACATGAAATGAGATAAACAAAACAAAAATATGTCTTACAGAAAATAATGGTATGTCAGCAATTGCAAGCATGTCAAATTACAACGAAAAGTAGAATAAGAAACTGAAATCAATTTCCAAAAAATCATTAAATAGTGAAGTATTATGAACGAAGGAGACAGAATGACAGGGAAAAATAGGAGAGAGCAAAATTTCATGCTGATTTTGCCAGGCAGAAAAAAAAATGAAAGCAATAATAAAAATTAAAACTTAACCATGGAAAATTTTTGTTTGCAAAAAAATGCCTAAGCTAGCATAAATTTTTCTGTGGTACTCAACATGATCCAACCATGTGAGCTGCAAAGATGTCTTAGTGATATTTTAAGATTTCTAAACAAAAATATGTACTAATTCCATTTTATTGACTAAAATATTAATTCACATGTATGTATTTCTAGAGACAAATGGTAAAAGTAATTACACTTTATGAATTCTTGGGACTGCATAGAACTTTATGTCAACAAATAAACACTTTAAAAATTACTTCATGGATTGTGACATCAGAGTTCTGAAAAACAGTCACGGGAAGGAATAGACATTTGATATTGTACTGATATGCACTGGTGGAAATCCATGTGCCATCACAGAAATATTGTGTGGGCTGATATGCGATACTATAATTCTTAGAAAGTTTATTACATTAATGATTGGCAATATCAGAACTGCTAAGAATTCTAGACATTTCTCCCATGAATCTGCTGGATGTAGCTCTGCATCATAGTGCACATTATTCATTTCCCTGTAAAGCTGCAGTAAATTGATCAATTGGAGGTCAAAATGTAACTCTTTTGTTCACCCAGTAGAAAGCTAAAGGGAAAAACTGTTCTGATTAAGTCTGAGCACCCATTAAGTTAAATTTAGCTAAACACATATCCATACCATTGCTAACTTTCTTACCAAAACAAGTCAACTTTTTCTGGATATTACCAAGGTATTCTGCTGAGCACTTTCTAGTAGTAACAGCTGGGATTATGGTGTTTGACTTTATTACCTATTTTGTCGTTTTAATAAAATTATTTGTGAAGAATCAGAGAATTCCATTCTAGGGACTTTCACATAAAATAATTTATGAGCAGCTATTTTAGAAACTTTCAATGAATAATAACAAAATACGTAGTAAATTACTATAGTAAAAGTTAATATCATTATCTGTGACTGACTTTATGTCTTGCTGTTCATATGTGTGGCACAGGACTGAAAATATTGTCAATAAAAATAAAGTGAAAGCACAGAAAACTAATACAATTTATTCTACATTTTGCACTATACCACTTATTTTTCTCTAATTTCCATGTAGTTTAACAAAAATAAAGAGTTGCACTGATAGAATTTGTGATTGTATTTGACATGTTATTTATGCCACTGACAATGTGTAATTGTAGTTATGCTGTTTCAGGTGACCCTTCACTGCTCTTATATAGGAATTAGATATCAGCTATAAGTTTGAAAGCCTTTGTGTTGGGAAACGTAAAGTAGTAATGCCGCAAACCTAATTTCTCTGCATATTCCAAGAAGAAAAGCAGCCAAAGTAATGACAGTAAAAACAGATTTTACCATGGTGGATGGAAGTTTTGTGGGAATTAAGGAAATAGTTTCATCTCTATATTGAATACTGGTTATCTGCTGAGGTTGCTTAGAATTATGCCAATTAACATAGTAGGTTTTTTCTAATGAGGACGTTGGTCAGCCGTTGATCTGATGCACCAATAGTTCACTTTCTATTAATCAGCTAAAGATAGGTAATAAACATTATCTGTTAGTAATGAAAATAAAAATAAACTGGTTTAAAGTGCAGAGCTCTATAACTGTCTTTTAACTTTAGTCATAAGATCCTAATCAACTATTATTGTTTCATTTTAATAATAGTTAACTTCAGTACCATGTATAAAGACTATCAATGTCATATCTCAAATCAGGACAAGTACTGTAATCGTATTAATTTGCATTTATATTCTTATAATTAGATTCTGGTTTGTGTTTATTTGACAAAGTTGCACGGAACATTCCAGGAAGGTGTCAATTTACTGAAGATCTCTGGGAAGAGTGTATTCATCTTCTTCAGGGCAAATGTGATAGTATCTGTCAATTAGCAAACTCTGTCTATTCAGACCATGGCAGCATTTGTTGTAGTTCTAGAATTGCTTTTATTCTAGCAAACCCTTTTTATAGCTAACTTTACCCTATAAGAATGGATAACAACATTATCACTTTTTTTACCTTTAAAATTTTTACCTTGGAAATTGTTAAACCTAAAGAAACAGCAAGAAAAAAAAATATAGACAAGTGACAGCATATTTCATATTTCTTCCAGTACAACACTATCTCTCCTGTACTGATGAGCCAACAGCTGGATGCAGATATAGATGCTGATGTCTGTCACCAGTGCTAAAGAAAGAGGAAAAATCACCTTCCTTTGCATGCTGACAAAGTTCTGCCTAATACAGCCCAGCTGGTCAGCCTTCCAACTTGCACTATCACATGTAATTATGCCTTCCGAGGTGTAGGTTTTTGACATCTCCTTTTGTTGACCAGCATGAGGTTTCTGCCTGTCCATTTCATTATCATTTTGAGATTCCTCTCAATGGCAGCACAACCACCTCATCTATGAACTACTCCTCACAGTTTTGTATCATCTGTAAAAATGGTTTGCATTTTCTCCGAAACCATCTATGCATGACAACTAAGAATTTTCCTCTGACAGAAATCCAGAGTAAGAAAAGTGTTTTGCAATCTAGAATATTACTTCAGGGCAAGAAAATCAGAGTAAAATTAAAATCAATACGCTATTGTCATAAAGTCCCTACAATCTTTTTCAAAGACCTGGGATAAATCCATTTTCTTTTCTTTAAAAAAATATTTATTTTCAGAAAATCAAGTGACATGAAATGAAAATCTTCATTTCCCTTTTTTTCATACCTCACTGCCAATATCCCCCTTCAAAGTCACTAGTGACTCTCATGTGAAGAGATTTTTGATATTCAGAACCACTGTTTCTTCTCATAAAAGAAGAGGTAAACTCTAGAAAAGGACTTACATAGGGCATAAAAACATAGTCGGATTTATTGAATATGGAGATTATCTTTAATGACTTTTTCTTTTCTTCATTGTAACACTTCCACTAGTTCAAATCCACAAATCAGCCAATCTTTAGTCATTAGGAACAGTACATCCCTCAATAAATAATTATGTACTGATGTAGATATATCCCTCTCTCTGTGTTTGTATGTGTGTGTATACACATATGTATGTATCTGTGAGTAGTTTTATTTTTATAACATGTTTCTTGCAGATCCTAGATTAAGAACTAAACTTAAGTAGATTAAATAAGCAGGCTTGATAGATATAGCTCTTTCTATGTAGCAGCTTCTCTTGGTCCTCCTATAATTTCTGGAAGAGATAAGGTAGGGGTTAGGCACTTTGGATCTAGAAAAGCATCATAAAACTTGCCGTAGAAGACATTGCAGCCTTGCAATACAATTGCCAAGATTTGCTGAATATTAACTCCAGTAAATCTGTACAATATTAGGACTTATATTTAAAGAGTCTCAGAAATACGCAGTGTTGGCTAGAACCAACTAGCCAACTCAGCTTTATGTTCATTCACATTTCTGCCCATTTCTCCTCAAAAGTATCAAGAAATTAGTATTTCCTTATGCATCTGCAATGATCTGCAAGAGGAAGGTCATCTGGGAAGGCTGAGCCTATCTCCTTTGAAAACTCTTTGGAAGAAAACCACCCATTATCCATTTAAATACATGACCAGTATCTAGAAAGCTAGAGATCTGTTTTGAGAAAAAAAAATGATATAGCGCAATTTGTTGTTCAGGTAAAAGAAGAGAATTAAAACATTTTTCATTATTCTAATTTAATACATTGAAGTAAGTGGTGGAAAGGGAGAGCCGGAAAGAAATAGGGCGAGCCTCCAGCAAGCACTCATGATCAATTTACTCTCCTTAGAGTAATGAGGAATCTCGATGACAGACTGGGTCCCCACACCTGATGGAAGGAAATTGATTAAAATTCTCCACTCTGTGAGTATATGTACATATTTACATATTTACATATTTACATATTTACGTATTTACTGGGGACATTTTTGACAAAAAAGCCAAACAATCAGCTTGTTAGAGACAAAGGTATTTCTGGTCTTGACTACTCCTTCTGACAAAAGATTGAGTGAACCAAATTTTTCCATGAAGACATTCAGTTCTGAAAAAATTCCATTGTTTGACAAAATGATCTGCAATGCCAAAGCCTCATTTCTCATTTGGTTCCTAGGTTTCAGATCAAAGAACTAACTTATTCTCATCTTATGTTAGGTGTTTAAAAATCAGGCATCTGAACTAACCCAGTATTGAGGTTCCCTGTATTATCCGTGGTGAGCAACAGGAGCCACATCCATGAAGGTAATTAATTCTTATAATTGATCTTGTCCTTATGTGTCTTTAGACTCTTGTAGTGTTCCTCTCTCATGGATACCTGGTTTCAATCAGGTGCAGAAATTTTAGATTGTTACACTAAGCTGTAATGGGATTCACATCACTTTTTGTAATCATAAACTCTAACTTACATAGGATCTTGAAACTCAGGAAGGTACAACAGCTCACAGGGCTTTAACCTTGGCATTTCTCACATTCTTGATGAAATTTAAATGCCTGTATCAATTCTTAATAACAATGTATAAATATTCAAAGAATATAAAATCCATTTGGCTATAAAAGTGAGGGTATGCAAGTGAGGCTCTCACCTGCACATTCAGTTTGTGCCTTACTCTAACAAAAAAGAGAAAATGTTTTTGCTTATTTGACTGTAAACTTAAACATTACTCCAGTTGTCTGCCACTCTCTGTGGAAAATATGAGCATCACTGTGTTTGTCAGGATTTAAAAAAAGGTTGAATATGATAGAAAAACAGATATACATTAATACAAATCCAAAACACTAAGATACCAAGAGATACTAAGAGTTTCCCTAGAGCTATGTCATTTAAGACCAGATGAGGATGAGAACCTACAACCTTGAACCTGAACTACAAGCATTATGATTCCTGAGAAACACTAAATGAATTAATTTGTACTATTCTAAAACCATCATTCTCAAAATATCTGTTGTTGTTAAGTAAATAATTTTCAACACCATACTCACTTCAATGGTTTCCACAGTAAAGGGGAGTGCAAGAGAATGGGAAGCAGCAACTATTTCTGCTCTCTGAAGAGTAAGAATCTCTCATTACACCTATTATTGCAGTGTCAATTTACTGCTTGTAACAGTAGCTGTTAGCAGAAAAGATTATTTGGATATTCTTTATTTGTTCTTAACAAAAAAGTATATGCAGTAGACATCTAATGATTACCTGAAAAGGAGCAAAAGCCTACTGTAGAGTGTCACCTTGATTATCTAAGAAATGGAGTAACAGTAAGAAATAAGCTAGGCATATGTGTTTGCTAGCACCAAGCTTTGTGAAGTAATAGATGAAAGAGGAAAGGAGGCAGTTCAGTGATTTGATAGAACAACTAGTCAAGAAGATACACTTTAAACAGTTTCCAAGGTAACTGACTCTGAGGATGGAATCTATAAATATGGGTACAAACAGGTTTCCAACTCTGAAACAGAAGACAATCAATGCAAAATAAATAATTAAGAGGGAGGACAGTTGAAGAAAAGAACACAAAAAATAATGAAAAACATTAGTAGAAGAATTGCCTTCAAAAATCTTACTGCATATTACTGGTTTCAGAAAAACAAATGCTTTCACTTTCATTACATGCATCTAGGCAAAAGTGTATGAATTCACATTAAAAACTACTTTTTCACAAATATTGACATTTACTAATGTATCATTTGTTAATATTAATTGCTTAAACTTGTCCTGGTTAAGCATCAATAGACTTAGAAGAAATATTCTGAAAAATTTCAGATTTTCTATAACATAGTCATTAGTACCTAATAGAATTAGATCACAAGATGATTGGATACTGCTGTAGGCTGCAATATAAATAACATTTGAATATTTAACATAACAATTATTATAAAACACATTCAAACAATGATGCCTCTCTCAAATGGTCTTTACCTAAATAACATCAATAGTGTGCTTTGTTCAAAATTAATGCTTTTTTAACATTTTAGAATTACAATAGTTAAAGAAAAATCATATTTCTAGTAGCTTATTTTAAGAGGCTAAAATGTCATTCTGAAGAATGCATGTGAGGGACAGTTCTGCCTCACTTCAAGCATTAATTCTTTCCTACTGCTTTACTTATTCAAGAATCTTAATATTAAAGCACAACTTTTGTATGTAGTATTCATACAGGAATGTGTAGATCCAGTTCTCAATTCTCTTTCTGGGCGTGTCCCAGCCTGAATGACATAAGAAGACAGACACTTTCAAAGATGAATATCTAATTATTTAGTCATAAACGAACATGTCAGACAAACCTATTAGATCCTATTGCTGGAGGCAGAATGCAGATAAATAAGCAACTGTCATATTCATGCAGTTTATACACTGCAGCATTTGGTTTAATAGCTGATACTAGCTAGTGAGGTGCAGTATGGATGTTCATTACCAGAGCCTTAGACAATGTGGAATAAACAAAACAAAGCAATACATTCTGTCAGTATTCAGCCCCTAACTACAACAATGTGAAAAAACACAAATATAAGATGTTTTTTTCAAACTTTACTTATGATCTTTCAGTAACTCAAAGCCAGGCAAATTGTTGAAGGATAGTGGAACTCCAGACAACATCTACTTGCAGCAGAAGAGACCAATGAGCTCGGATATTAGCCTGGAGAAGCACTCCTCCAGGGAGAACGTATTGTGGCATTTCAATACTTAAAGTGGGCTTATAAAAAAAACAGAGAGAAACTTCTAATGAGGGTCTGTAGTAACAGGATGAGGGCTAAGAGTTTTAAATAGACAGAGGGTAGATTTACACTGGATACAATTTTTTTTACAATGAGAGTGGTGTAACAGGGGAAAAGGTTTCCCAGGGAATTCATGAATGCTCCATGACTGAGCAACCTGAAAGAGGTGCTGCCCATGGCAGGGAGGTGGAACTAGATATTCTTAGAAGGTCCCTTCCAACACAAACCATTCTATGACTCTATGAAACTCCTATATGTGGTTATGTGGCATGTCACAAGTGCTCAAATGTGGTACTTGCCTGTTAATTTGAATCATATATATCAGTAGGTTTCCCAGAGATACATGAACACATTCAAATTATTCTATAAAATACCGCAAAAGAGACTTGAATCACTCTGAAAGAGGTGGTGACTTTGTAGAGTGCAAGACAACTGTTTTTGTGTCCCAGTCTCTGATATGTAGGAAATGAAGTTAGCTTATGCAACTAAGCATATCTTATTAGGATTTCTAAAATGCTATCTTTTAAGAATACATTTTAATTTCTATATGATCACAGATATAACAAACTATCAATCTGCATATGCTTTCCAATTATTTATGCACTGTCAATAATACTACTATGCCCATTCTTATCTACAGCCAAAGGGACTCTGTAGCTGTCACATTTGGTGACACCTGTTCCTGGCACAACCCTCTAGTGTAACAGAGAATGAATTTCAAAACTGGTTAAAAAGTAATAAAAAGGTGACTGTGCAGACGTATTATACTCAAAAGCCTCTAGTTTGCTATAGCATTTCATTTTGAAAGTAATATTATATTGGCAAAGAAAGAATGAAATTTTCTACAAGAGAGTGCTTGAAACAAAATTATGTGACTTTATAGGTAAGTTGGATGTGTATGTGTGTGCACATCCAATTCATATCTAAACACGTATATATATAAATGCACACACACACACTCTACTTAAGTTGCCCTAAGTGCAAGAGATAAAGTGAATAGCATAGTTGTCACAGAATGTCAATCTAGAAAATTACTTTTCATCTGGGCTAAGAATTCATCAAAGAAATATTTTCCTATATTATGAATATTATTATTGATCCTTTATTAAAAAATATGCCTTTCCAAAGACTGTATTAACCTTTCCCTTACCATTTGCTTTTGATGTTGCAGCAAAATGATTTTTCCCAAGGTAGAAAAAAGAAAGATGAAAAGCCATCAGTTAAATTGTCATGTAAATACAACCAACTTTGAGCCAAAACAAATTTGACGATCTTCCCAAAATGATAGATGCAGAGCTGACTCAGAGGACTCAAATTATTAAGGAGGATTTTGTGTACATATGTGTTATCAATATTAACATGATATGTGCATGTGTGATTATGAATTTAATAACATTTTTAAATACTCTTGTTGGTTGGTCATTTAAAGATTTGAATTTTCAGGAGTGACAGTACTCTATATTTCTTTCCTGCACTTAGCAGAATGTAGGGGGAAAAACATGAAGGAATGAAAAAGGAGAAGAAATCAAGTCTGAAATCTGCATCTCCTTCTGGAGACTTTTGATTTTACACCAAATGCCATTGTTAAGTGTAGTTGCAAACAATGACACAGATCAGCTCACATAAGCTCTATTAGTAAATTACTAGGAAAAGGCAGGTTGTGGAAGAAAAGAAGCTGAAACCTGTGTTTTTCCCTAGATCTAGTACTCAGAGAATAAGATTGATTTTCTTTTCTCTACCCTGTAAAAAAAAAACAACAAACCAGCCTTGTAGACAGTTTAGTCAGTCCCAGCCCAGAGATACTTGTTACAGCATCCCACAACATTTATCCCAAAAAACAAGACAGACTTTCTTCCACAAAACCAAATTTGACCACTTAAAGAGATACAGAGTAAGACTGACTGTAGCATCAAAGCACTTCACAAACTGCTAGAATGTGGCTACATTTAACTCCTGCTGGGGCATGAGACACTGCAATGCAGAAAGTCAGTAAGACGGTGTTATGTATGGGCAAGGCTCTACAGAGAAATGAAGACTAAATCAGAGGAAATGATAGACCTTTACTTTGAAATATCTCCTTGAAGTTCATCTCAATGCCATGTTCAGAAACAAAAAATAAGATTGTGTATTTAAGTATATTATAACATTACTCAAAACCTAGAGACTTTTCTCACCTCAGGAAGCTGAAACTTACCTGTTGAATGCCAATGTTACTTATGACTATTTCAGATTTTTGTTTAAGACTGGTCTGTAGCAAGGGTTTATTACCTAATGGTTTGTTACCTAAGCTTAACATCTCTCTTTTGTGTTTGTTTTGAGTAAC
Source organism: Phaenicophaeus curvirostris (assembly GCF_032191515.1). Lineage (NCBI taxonomy): Eukaryota > Metazoa > Chordata > Aves > Cuculiformes > Cuculidae > Phaenicophaeus > Phaenicophaeus curvirostris. Next base: position 3,011,334 of record NC_091393.1, read on the forward strand.
ACTTTTTGGTGTTTTATTATTGTTAAAATGAATTTCAAACCTTCAAGGTATGCCTGTTCAAAGTTAAAGTGGAGGAATGGAACTGCCTGTTGTTAAAGGAGTAAAGACAATACACAAAAAGAAAAAGGCGAAAGCAAAAGCAAAGAAGCAACTATCTCATTATTCAAAAATACACTTCCATGAGATTTTCTTACATGTCCCTTTTTATATTCAAAAATATTAAAGCATAGAAGGGAATCCTTTTGTCACCTCAAGATAGTTTGAGCATGGAGGTAACAGTCTGCAGAAAGTGCAGAAGCCTAAGTTTTTTTGATACCTGAGTATCTGATACATACAGAAGCACTCAGACATTTAGGTATTTTCATAGGGACACATTGCACTAATGTTTATCTTGGGGCACAACAACCCTGTGCAGTGCTACAGATCAGGAGAAGCGTGGCTAGAAAGCTGCCCAGAGGAGAAGGACCAGTGGGATGTTGGTTGACAGTGACTGAACATGAGCCAGCAGTGTGCCCAGGTGGCCAAGAAGGCCAATGGCATCTTGGCTTGTATCAGAAACGGTGTGACCAGCAGGTCCAGGGAGGTTATTCTCCCTCTGTACTCGGCACTGGTGAGACCGCTCCTCGAATCCTGTGTTCAGTTCTGGGCCCCTCACCACAAGAAGGATGTTGAGGCTCTGGAGTGAGTCCAGAGAAGAGCAACGAAGCTGGTGAAAGGGCTGGAGAACAGGCCTTATGAGGAACAGCTGAGAGAGCTGGGGTTGTTCAGCCTTGAGAAGAGGAGGCTGAGGGGAGACCTTATTGCTCTCTACAACTACTTGAAAGGAGGTTGTAGAGAGGAGGGAGCTGGCCTCTTCTCCCAGTTGTCGGGGGAGAGGACAAAGGAGAATGGCTCTGCCAGGGGAGGTTCAGGCTGGATATCAGGAAAAATGTTTCACAGAAAGGGTCATTGGGCACTGGAACAGGCTGCCCAGGGAGGTTGTTGAGTCACCATCCCTGGAGGTATTTAAAAGATGGGTGGATGAGGTGCTCAGGGACATGGTTTAGTGGTTGATAGGAATGGTTGGACTCGATGATTCTAGAGGTCTTTTCCAACCTAGTGATTCTGTGATTCTGTGATCTCTCTCCTTCTCTTTTCACCACTCTTACCCAGTCTTTAAGAATAAAGATGAAATCAAGATGAATATGTCAATTTAATGAGCTTTCATTTTTGTTACCACAAACTTAATACAGTGAATGGAAATTAATTTTAGAAGTGCCTTCAAGAGTTTTTTTTCACTACATGGCTTGATCTCAGAAAACGACTTGATAGATCTTTGTTATGGTATTTCTAAAACTGCACAACCTGTGGAAGATGGCACACTTTACAACATAGAAAATGACATCCTTTAGTCTTTCAGAGAAAACACGTAAGACAGAATTTTGAACTTCTGAGGACTTCACCATCAACACTATTCATTCGGAAATAAACAGTCTTAAAAATGAAGTAAACGATCTATAAACTGTTTCATTTTGACATTAGCTCTTCTTTAAAGAATGCAATGAGATATGCATAGTCCTGACTGTTGCATCAGCTCTTGCATGGTGAAATTAGGACCATTGTGCAGGGCATCCTGGGGATTTTCCTACTTCTCTTTATTACTGTCAGAAAATAACCCTCCTATTACTCCTTAATTAGTATTTATTAGGGGGTGATTGGGTGTGGGGGACAGGAAGAGAGAGAAAAAATGCTAAAAACAGGCAGCTGCCAAAAAGCCTGTAAAAGCCACTGTAATTTAAAATACAAGGCTAACCGCAGATAACATACATAATCAAAGTAAATAAGCCCCACAACAATGAGAAAACAAAGTTTTTGTATTAAAAACAAAGCAAAGATTGAGAACTAATTTAAAGAGAGTGAAATTTCATTTAATCAGAGATCAGTTAGCTAATGTTAGGTCAAACACTGCTGAAAGAAGGCTTTATCATCAAGATATCTTTCCATATTGTGAATAGCAGCTCTAGTGGCAGGAGTAGCAAGAGTGCAAGAAAGTTTCAGAGTGAAGTCTTTCTCTGCAGGCTATCCATTTTCCAGCTTCCATCTGTCAGACACTGTCAGACTGCTTTAATGGTATGAGATACAGAGTGTAGAGAGATAATAAGCTGAAAGTGAGCAATTTTCTAAGGGAAAAAATGAGATGTGGGTGAGCACCTAACAGCTGCCAATCAGAATTAAATGATACTATGAATATACTTACCTGACAGCTGATGGATGACAGTCTAACAGGTCTGTACTACCTTCCCATCTACACTTTTGTATATAAATACTACTTACTCTCACAACAAATTAAAATGGGTAATGAAATTCACATTTACTCACACTCCTTACTGAAGACTCCTTTTCTTCTAAACATCTATATTATTTTACAGAATTATTTTAAGACAATGATCTGATGGGGTTTTCCCACTCTCATTCATGCTAAACTTACTAGTTTGATTTAATAAGTTCACGATGAACATAAAATATTTTTATGTTGGGTTTTTGAGGTTTTTTTCCCCCCATGCAATTAGAGAAAAAAATCTTGTCTGGAGACAAATACCGTACACTATTAACTTGGGAGTCAGCTAAATTCCAGGACCTCAGCAGCAATAAAGGCTCTTATGATCAATCTTAAAACAACTTTGTCATCTCTGCTAGAATTACAATAATTCCTTATGGGAATCTAGCATGTGATTTATTTTTTTTCTGTCATATAATCATGTATTTTAAGTTCTTCAAAGTTAGCCTTTTGTGAGAAAGTAATGGATTTTAATGTGAAAAATCTTACATCTTACTGAGAAATAAACAAATTTGTGGAGACATAGGTGAGAAGACAAACTATGATATCAGCATTGAAATCTCTTTATGATATCGTTTCTAGGATTTGTTAAGGTGAGTTTCTGTTGTGGGAGGATTCCATTTTAACTGCCTAACTTAATTTTACAGTAGTCTGAAATGATATATTTCCATAAGTACCTTCATGTATTCCCCCCCTCCCTATAATCCAATTTCATGTGTTTTCTATTAAAGTGATAAAGAAAATAAAAATATTGTGAACTGTTCTCCCAATTATACAAATTAGGCATGAAACACAGTAGCACAGCTATTGTCCTTGTTTTTAAAAATATTGCTATTATTCCACATTATCATTTTTTATTTTTTTTAATTTAACCTATCTGCATGTAAAACAGAAAATTAAACCCACTATAGTACTAAGGAAAAAGTAAAAACTCTCTCTGTTTCATAGAGAGTAGTCAGGAAAAAGAATTAACATATTTTGTTCCTGGGATTTCTATAAAGTATTAGCAGAACTTCTAGTTATGGCAAAACATGCAGTACTAGCCTCTAAACCTCAAATGCAGATGCATATTTTTATTTCATAATGGTATGAGAACTGGAGAAAATTCCTGATTTAGATTTCCCCAATTCTTCCTTGCATCCTTCAGACTTTTCTCCTCCCACACATACAAGAAAAAGAGTAGGAATACAGCTCATCTCTCTTTGGCATGAGACATTGTTTGCTTACAGAATAGCCATCACAGATTATTCAGGAAGAAAGATCTTGACCCTTTGTTTAGAAGGAAAAGTATGGGAAGGGGAAGTCAGAGAAGACAATGCAAAAAAACCACTCACTTTCCTGAGAAAGGTCCTCAGGCAGAGAAAATAAATAATGCAAAATTAAATCTTCCATTTTCAAAGCACTAAAGAAGTATAAACCATCCCTAACGTCATACACTGAGATAAGTAAATATCATCTAATCTTTTTAATACAGAAACTGATTTAAAATGGGGTATTAAGTGGTGTGAAATTGTAAAAAATTACTTGATTGAGTTTTGTACTCTGGCCTTGGAATCAGGCCTGAAAATACAATAAGTCTAACAAACACAAGGAAAAATGGGGTAAGCTACTGTACTGGCTAATACAGTTTTTACATCATCATCAGAGCTCACCTAGGCAGATAAACTAAATAATTGACTGCTGATAAAGGAGCAATGATATACATGCTAACTCACATTCCTAGTTCTTTTCCTTTCAGGACAAAACCATCTTTTCCTGAGCAACTCATTTCGCATTCTGTTATTGAAGAGCTACGCTGAGAAGCAGGTAATGAAAACTGTTACCGAGAGTATGACTTCCATTCACCATTGCCCTCTCATGTCTCAGAAGACAGGAAGTGTGCACTGATACAAAGGAGCTTAAACCTTTTATTTCCTCTTATCATCACTAAATCCAGAAAAACAGCATACCACCAGCAGTATATGTGAGAAGAGTTACAGGATTTTTACAAAAAATCTGTCTCTACACAAATATATTTTTCACAGTGTAATTCACAACTGATTTTGTAATAGAATACTTAATTAAATATATAATCACTGTAGGCTGTGATTGCATGCTAAATGTAAAATTACAGTTAAATATGCAATATATGATGGTGTTTTTCACATTATACGTATTGTTCCTGCAACATAGACTGCTCTTTCATTCAATGCTTTTAAAACTCAATATACCATTAAAAGTACAGATGGACAAAAGACTTCTGTTAGAACCAAAACTCTTCAAGGTATGAGGGAAAAGGCAGGTCTAACAACTGATGTCATGAAATTATCTTGATAAGGTCTATTCGACCAGGTGTGTGAACAGTTGGAGCACGTTGACAGCAGAGATGAGAAGAGACTGCTTTGCTGGAGACCTTTACAAGGCCACAGTCAGGGCTGGCTGCAGAATAATGACCAGGAGAGATTCTGTGCACCATTTCCAGAATAAAGGCAGCAGGTGAATGATGCACAAAGCTTGATCTTAGCTGCCAAACTGTCCACTTCCCTTCCATGTCAGGAATTATCCTACTCCTTTTGCCAAGTCCTCACCAGAGGCACAATCTGTCTGACCCATCATAATTTTTCCAGACCTTACCTTTACTGACAGTTAGCCTTGCAGCTTTTACTCCATTATCAAATTTTCTTGGGTTTTTTCATCTGAAAACAGAGACCTATGAGCCTATCAAGTCTTTCATAGACCTTGTTCTACTATCCCTGAAACATCAGCAAAAATAACAACTACACAATAAGCATTTCCACTTCAAAACAAAAAGTGGACTCCAGTGATTTGCAGACAGTTTGGATGACAAAATGTCACTATAAACTAGTAATATTCTGTATTCTTCACAGAAAGGGTAATTGGGCACTGGCACAGGCTGCCCAGGGAGGTGGTTGAGTCACCTTCCCTGGAGGTGTTTAAGGCACGGGTGGACGAGATGCTAAGGGGCATGGTTTAGTGTTTGATAGGAATGGTTGGACTCGATCCGGTGGGTCTCTTCCAACCTGGTTATTCTATGATTCTATGATTCTATTCCAATCAGCAAAATTATTTCTGAATTTAACATAAAATATTTCTGTAATCCAACCGTATCTGAAGATTTAATCTGGTCTGATCCCGTTTTAATCACTTTCTTTATAGCTTCTTCCTGTCTCTGCTTTCTGATTCCTCTTATTTTGGCAATCTAGTTTCTAAACATAATGATGCTACTTTTATCTCAAGAAGGATACGAGCTACAAATCGCTGCCAATTCAGACAAGTATCACTATGTGCATGCAGTGTTCTCATGTATTACCATAGACTGAATGCTGCCATAAAGAAGATACTGAACTAAATGATTCAGTGGAAACCATCCTTATATTCCTGTCTTTTAGCCGCTATGCTGAATCATAGAATCATTAAGGTTGGAAAAGACTTTCAAGATCGTCAAGTCAAATTTAAATTAGAGGTATGCATATGGGAGAAATTTTACTTGTTCTCATGTCACAACTACAAAAGTATAGAATATATTTCTAGGTCTATATTATTTCAGCTCAACAGACAGATACTTTAATGCCTTTCTGCTGCAAGGCTTAGGTGCTTTAGAAACCAAGCCTGAAGAGCCAATTAGACTCTCCTAGATTTCATTTAGGTAGAAGTAACCCTAAACTAACTTCAGTACATATTCTCCTAAGTAATGAGAAGATCAACACAAACAGAAAGAAACTTATAGTGTATCTAAAAAATGTGAAGACAATAATGTGGATCTGCAGTGCTGGAGAACGAATGCACAATTACCTTACTATGATAGCAATGGCAACCACAAGCCAAATTCTTAACTTCCATATGGTCACTCAACATGGTTAGACTACTGGAGTGCTCAGGCAATTTCTTGCTAAGAAAGCACTGTTGGGAGACATAACCAGCCAGCTGTCATAATTTAGACTGTGTTTGGCATAGGATCAGCCCCTGGGACAGAAAGCCACTGCTGTTCCTTTGTGTAACTTAGTTGTGGGCCTACAGAACCAATCTGTGGCATAAACAACATGCAAAGGGAAGTCCATAAATATATTAAAACCAGTGTCTCACACACTCACTGGAAGCAGTTCATCTTTATGAAACATTTAAGAAAAAAAACAGCTTTAACCTACCTATATTTTGCATATGTTTCCCTTACAGAGAAGTTAAATTGATCTGTATGGTGACGAAACATAATTACTGAAAATCACATTTTTCTTAAAATAGAAGTACCAGGGTAAGTTACAAGGGTACCAGGTAAGTTCCAAGGCCTCGAATGTTTGTTCTACTCTGGAGTTTACCTGTGACCATTGCAAATATTGGCCAATATGTGTGCTCTCCACAGAGGGGCAAAAAGGTTCCTCACTTGATTACTTTATTCTGCACAAAGAAATTAATCTGAACAAGTTTACTATGCCTGCTGGGATACTGACTTTGGAGACGTTCCAAAGAATGCACAGACACCTAATAGTGTATCTGAAGAAGCATGTAACTAGTGATAATCTCCCATATGTCATGAAGATAACCTTGGGCAGGGAGAGAAAGAGAGACTGCGCTAAACATTATATGTTTCTCTACAGTAAGATTTGGAAAAAGATAAGCTCTTTTCCCTTAAAGCATTCTATTCATAATTATCTTTTAATTATATCATTTATCTTCACTTATGGTCTTTTAACTGTATGTTTATTACTATCTTGTCTGACAGTTTGTCTTCTTTAGCAAATGACGTCTTCAAAATATTCTTCATGGACAGACCACACTATGTTACAGGAAACAGCTTTAAAAATAGAATTTTAAGATTCACAAGAGAACAATGAGTTGCTTTATAATTATGTATTTTGTAACAGTGAACAGGAAGTAGTACACCCTGTAATTCTAATGATTCATATATTTTGTTTTGTAATAAGCTGTTGTTACAATTTTTATTGGTATTTCTATTCTGTCATTAAATGTCACTGATAGGGATAATTTGGTTCATCTTTCTGGGATCACATTCACAAGAAAACTGGTGAATGGCAGTAAGGAATACCGCAACCGTATGGAAGAGTCAACTAACAATCTAATACTCAGAAAGCACACTACTGTTAAACAACACCTTTTAGCACCCTGGATCAAAAACCAACAGAGGAGTAAGAAGTCAGATGTAGTCATAAGGACTGTTATGTCTTGTAATATCACATATGTGAAGTTTAAGATCAAGCTTAGGGATGTAAAAGGAATTAATCATCTCTGAAGTTTAAATTACAAGCCAAAAAGATGCACCCAAGAGTGAATATGCTGTATGTACTACATATGTGCTACATTGTAGAAAGAGACAAAAGTTCCAAACAAACCTTAAGAATGCACTATTTTGCACTAGCATAAAACACATTCACAAGCCATTCACCACAGAGGTGAGAGCTATTGATTAGGATTACTTCATTAAAAGAGTAAAGGAAAAATGATTCAGTTGCATTATAAAACTGAATGTTAAAACCTCAGAATGGGCTTCCTTCAGATCTTAACCTAGGTTATTAATTGGCTGGATTTGTCTGGAAGAATACTCTCTGAGAAAGCAAAAGTCCAGAACCAATCTCTCCAGTACTGGTCAGATTAATTTATACCAACAGTGTATTTTCCGTCACATTATAGCTTTTTAGGGATATGTTCAATGGAGCCAATAATCAGCCCCAGCTGGGATGTTTCTTAATTTTTCATTTATTTGTTTTAAATAACTGGGTACTTCTACTACACAGTGATATGAGCACTTCAGCATCATCACAGTAATATCCAAAATGTAATATCACAGCAATAAGCAAATTACTGTTTTGTATTTTAATATATACATTTTTAATCACCTTTTGTTGGACTTTTGTCTTTTGGTTTGCATGTTTACTTTTACTAAATAGAAGATTAAAAATGATGAATAAAATACACTGAATATTTTACAGACATTAATGCAGGGGAATTATACTCTTTGCAGATGTGCTATAGCAACTGTTGAACATGAATACTCAAGTAATTACTATGTTAAATACCTTATTCAAATAGACAGAGTACAAATTAAAGCTACCCTAGTTTGTCTGAAATCCATAGATTTCTCTGAAGTGTCAAATTTGGTTTTTTTCCCCTTTTCCTTTTTGCCTTCTCTTTAACTAAAATCACTTATGTTTATTACTCAATAGAATGGTCTCATTTCCTGCATCATTGTACCTTTGACATCATACCAAGAAGGTAAGGAGATATATCTACTAAAATTACTATAAAGAAACAAATAAACTAAATTAGAGTAAACACGAAATAAATGTTTAATATAGTATGGTAAGGATGCAGAAACAAGTGTTATAGAATGTTTTTCCATCCTGAAAGTATTCCACTGACAAATAGATAGAAAACACACTCCACTGACTAAACTGAAAAAAAGTTGTTTGGGATGAAACACACGCGCATTCTACTGGAGGGAAGGCTGAACTTTGAGGTGTGTACAGTGTCTTCTTTCCCCTCTCTTTCCTATTAATCTCTTTTCACTTGTATTATAATAAACCACAAAGATGGGATATCTTAGACAGTGTGGACTGCAAGAGTTTTCCCATCTGAATAACTCAACATTAAAACAATCACTCATTCCTCGCGGTGTATTTTCTGAGTCACCAGATGAAACCAAGCTATAAAAGCAGTGCATATCACTGTAGGATTAAGGGAAGATGCAGTCACTGTGTTTCCAGACTAGTCCCTGGAGGTATGTTAGGCCCCAAAAGGGACTCAGAAGTAGGCACTTAGCTGTTCAGAAGAACCAGACTTAACCATTTCTGCATAACATCGGAAGTAAACTTTCTTAGGAAACTAAGGAAATAATGGCTGTGGGGACAGGTGGCAATTGAGGAATTAAGTGTTGTGCTTTGACTGAAACAGCAACTAATTACCTATCTGTTGAACAGATGGTATATTAGAAGGAGAAATGATTAGATACATAATTTCATTTGAGTAATTTCAGATGGGTAGGTTTGGGAGGAGTACCATAACTATTTAACAAATACTAATATAGTGTAATCAATATATCAGCACTAGAGTTTGTCTTAAAATAAGAATATTATGTAATAATTTCAGGATTACTTCCTTCAGAACTTTTAATTATAAGATATTATAAGATATACTTTTTATTATAAGATAAACACACACAAGTTCTGGCTAGTACTTAGACAACATATTTAATAAAATGGAGATTAACATTGCATAGTATTTTTTTAATGATTCTAGTAGACTGAGTTGGTAACCAGCAAAGCTAAAGATTTAGATTTGGTCACCTAGAAGGAAGTAAATGGCAGGGGACATGGAATATACAAATTGTTAAAGAATATACAACTGGCATATACCTCAAGGGGGTAAAAAAGATTTTCCAAACTTCAAAAAGTATTTACACAATGCTAGAATAAAAATAACATTGAAAATAAAATAGTATATATAGGGAGAAAATCATGCTGCTTGCTTTAGACTTTTAAAAATTACTTACCTATTCTAAACTAAGATGTTCACAGAGATTCACTTTATATTTAAGAGAAAAGGAAAAATTGTTTATCTCCAGAGAATGCTTCAGCCAGGTACCACAATCCTGCATTAACTACAGAAGTGAGTGAACTAAAATACTTGGTCAGTTTGGATGACTAGTTTCTGTCCTCTGAAGCTAGGCAAGACGAATGGCATGGTTAAGGACAGCAAAATGAGTGATTTCAGCTAAATTCACCTGGAAGAATCTGATAACAATGCCTACTACACAGATGACATTTTTCCACTGGAATAATTTTTCTGTTGGAAACTGGTTTTCCACATACATAAAAAAAAATTGGGAGAACTTACCACTGCAAGCAAAAAATACTTTCACTAGACAGCAGGATTGTATCATGATGAGGAAATTAGGGACCCTCAGTCATCTCACTGCCCTTACATTTCCCACATTACAGAGACTTTGCATGGGCTCAGGAAATAAAGGGAGAAGTAGGGAGAGGACAGGCTTCCACCTTCCACTTCTATTGACCTTCTGGAAAATTCTTTTTAAATTTATCCTGTGAGAAAATACATCATTGGGCCTCAACAGATTTTATGGGACCCTCTGCCAGCCCTGCCATCTTCTCTACCAAGAAAGGAGAGAATAAAAGTAAATTTATTTTTCAGCTTAATGTAAGGCAGACCTTTTTTATTATTATTTTCATAAACATGAATTTTAAATAATGTCAACCATTCCCAAAGGCTGGAATGAAATGAAGATACTTGAGACCTAAAGAATGTCATCTTGTAAGATGTAATTTGCCATATATTATTTGTCTCTGATAATTCCTACTGAATCAGAATCTAGAGGAGAATAATATCTAGCCATTTTGTGCTTTAGGAGGAAAGGAAGGAGCAGAGAGCTGTTGAGAAGCCGGAGTACATGTCAAGCTAAGCATCAGTGTCTCATAAAATTCCTGTCATAAAATTAATTGCTTTAAACCATGGCTTTAATGGCTTTAAACCATAATGAAAGAATTTAAAATAAAAGGACCATAAGACTAATGTCAAAGTACTCATCTTAAGCAACCAAAAGGCTTAGGGTTAGGTCTAGTTGTATTTAACTACCTCATTATTGTGCAGAAATGACACAAAGGGATCACAGAGATTAAAAATACAACAACGAAAAATCATTGAATGCAGTTTCGCAGTACCTAATTTAAAGAGAAACTTTCTGAGGAATAAAATTGCCTTCCTAAACCTCAGGCCTGAAACCTGATAATCACAAAGATGTGTTCTCCCTTTCTGAACTTTAAAAGGGATTGTACTGTTCTGATCTATGGTCACCTAATAAGTACTTACTTCTCTGCTGTCTGTGATAAATATCAATGTTAGGCAGATGGAAAGGTATAACACAGATGTTAAATCTTTACAATAACATCCAACAACAGAGGAGTCCTGCTGTTGGGGTGGAATCAACACTAAATACGTGTTGTGGTAGCTCCACCAGCTGTGATTTAAAAGTGATAGGCTTATTTTTTACAAGCTTATATCATTAGCTATAACCTTGCACTAAAAAAAACTCAGAAAATTTTGAATTATAAAGGCACTAATAAAGTAATGATCATTTTGTTTATGTCAAATTATATGATAGCACTTCAAAGACAGTGTTGTTATTATTTTCACATCTAGCATAGTTTAAATTTCTGATAAGTGCAAGTGTTCCATAGAATTATTTTGTAGTCAGAAATCTGACAAACTTGCATGCTGCATACCTGAATCTGATCATTTTCTTTATCTTCTGAACAACCTAATTGAGCCTAACAAATATTTTTTTAAGTTTAAGAAGCACAACAAAATAGGACACACAAAAAATATCTTGTATGATAGGTCCAGTGTGCTTGCACAATTCAATCTTCCTAGTTTAAACATAATTTTTCAAGAAAACAGGTTCTAGAATAGTCTAATTACATTTTATTGGTTTTTTTGAGGAAAGCGGAGAGGAGAGGAGACTCATTAAGGAAAAAAAAACGTTCTCTGCCAGAAGGTCACTTTTTGGTTTAATGAAGGCATTGAATAAATTGTTATAGATTCAGAGTGCCACACAACAGCTAAGTGTTCGTCTAAATTTGCTTCGTGTCTTTTTTCTAGTGTGGGAGGTCTTTGGTGTTGAGGGCAGGGTGGGGTTGCTTGTTGGTTTGGGTTTTTTGGTTTGGCTTCTTTGAAGGAATTTAGGGCTTTTTTGACAGCTATTTCTTTCTGTATGACAGTTTTTTTAACAAAACAGCTCTATACTTGTGTGTGTATAAACTTCTCTGCATTAATACAAAGCTGAGGAAGTAACCAGAAAAGGCTAGAGGCAAGCAAGCTGTTAAGACCCCAGATGGCCCACATAGGGAAAAATCTTTCCATGACAGGAAGATGTTTGGGCATGTGAAAGCTGAATAACTTTGTTTATTGCAGAAAATGGTAACCAGATCATCACATTAATGTGTGGGATTCTACTGCAAGAGAAAACTCCTGTCACAACATGAAAATTAAATCACTGATGCTTCAGAGCATCTAATGTCTCTTGTCTTCTCGTGATGTGAATGGCAGGGATTCTATTCAGGATTTTGTGCCTTTTGTGACTTGCAGCACCCAGCTTTCATAATATCACCCAAATTTTAACAATCTTAATTAGACTGTGGATTTAAGGTGCATCCACATTCATACAGTGCCTAGAATATTAGAGACAAACAAATATAAGATTATAAAAACCAGTCAAACAAAAGAAAAACCACAATAGGAGCCATTATCACTAATATGATAGCTTGCCAGTAATTGAGTAACACATCTCTGAAGTTAACATAGGAATAAGTATGGTATAATTGTCTTGTAAATAGCTGAAAGAACAACATACTCATTTCATGAGAAAGTGCATTTGCGTATACTGTTTTATTTCTGACAGTACAGTAGAACTAAAATAAATTTCTATATAGGTAGAATTTAAAGCACAATTACTCACAAGCATTAGCTCTAATTTAAGAATTGATTTTTTAGAATGTCCCAAGAGACCAAAACAGCCTGGAACATTCATGATCATAAAAACAACCAGAAGACAGAGCTTAAAATTATCAGTCTAAAAGGAGTGCTATGGTTCAGTACTTGTCACAAAAGAGACATTCTAGCATTATTTATGTCTCTTAAGTGTAACCTGTAAGAGAATCTATATGTTCCTTGAGGTCTTTCTAATTCCACTTGCTGTTAGTTCCTTGCTTCAATAAAATACAGTGAATTTAATTATACCCTGAACTTGTTAATGGTATGCATTTGGTGGCACCAGCAACAACACTGCTGTGTTCATTCTGTGTATTTCTGTAAAAATAATCTGTGAACACACTATAGCAAATTTTCATGTATTTTCAGTTGATCAATTTAGTAAAAAACTTTCTGATAAAGTGTATCTCTGAATATTTAGTTTAAACAAAATTTAGAGGAATGAGCTTTCAGCAACTGTATGTAGAAGGCTACAATTCCAGATTAGTGATCTGATCTAATACTCATCTGTTAAACTGAAAACTTTTAGTGCAATTCACTGAGACTTAGTTGAATTGGAATATAAAATTCAGGGCTTAAAAAAAAAGACCACAGTAAAACCAGCATCATTAGTAAATTGTAGCAAGTTTTACCTGATAGAATTTTTTTTGATAATGCATGTAACTATGAAACAGAAATTCTTAGATTTAGGATTATTATGAAAAGTTATCCTACTCTAACTATGGAATCAGATTCTTCTGATAAATATTTTTCTCCATGGCACCCGCTTACATTCATGTGTTAAGTTTCTTGCAGCTGAGTTTTGAAACAGCTCTGTTCCTAGTCTTTTACCACATCACTTCATAGATCCTAAGGAAAAGAAGTTTAACTTAATTCTTTTGACTTTATTGTTCTGATAATCAATTAAAATGCTCATTGTTTTCAGAAAATTGTGAGGAGACCTACAGTGAAAATAATATAGTTGGTATAGTCTAATTAGCTAATTTGCAACATTTAATAAATGAGACACCTACTTGTAGTGACAATCAAATATTGTTACTAATCTTGGTCTATATGGATTTTTGTTTTTTCCTCTTTCTTATTATAGTTTGCAAAATGATTATTCTAATGGGATTTATGCAAGCACAGTTGTGTACAGAATGTACTCCTTATTACCTGTATTCATGCCATATTTTCCCCACTCTGAAAACTATAATATTAATTTCTTTTTTAAAAGAGATATAATAAGTGTACTAAAAAATATACAAGAAGGGCCATTACACTTCTAAAACCATCTTTACTAAAAGAACAGATTTTAGACCAGCTGAATAGCTATCAGAATACTCATTTACAGGTCATCTCACTTACAGGTAAACTTTCTCCTGAATCTCAGTACATGCTGGAGATATGTTTGGCTGAAAGAATATGTCATTTCTACTGAGCAAGAACAGAAACACTATAATACAGCAACAGGAAAAAAGATTTGTCCATGTTTACTCATATTAGACTAAGAAGCCTGAAGATTTCAGCTTCCAGAGCTTGATGTTCTTCATAAGTTAAGAAGCTGACATTTAATTTTTCGTTGTAATTAAATAAGGTCATTTTTCCATTACTAAAACAGATTACTACCTAAAATAATAGCCTAACAAAGCCCAGGTTGTAAATGACTTTGCATGTAAGATACAGCTCTAAATTTTATTGCTATCTCTGTTTTGCTTACTTTGATAAATTGTTGTTCAAAAGTAGCAAAAATGCCAAAAGATAAGACATGATTTAACAGACTTTTTTGGTGCTTTTGGCTATGTTTGTTGAGATACAAAATATTTAGTCTTGGGCTACATGACAAGAATTCCTCAGCTTCACTTTAAAGCCAAAGGGAAAATAATTTTCTCTTGATACCAAATATCTCTGTAAGCACTGAAGGCAAAAGCAAATTGCTTGTAAACATCATTACACAGCATTCTAAGACAAAAGAGCAATCTCGACAGATACCATATGATATTTATTTAAGCTCTTAATGTCAAAGCCCTCAGTTCTGCCACTTGTTGTAAACTTTGGAGGTACAGGAAACTGAAGCGCTGTTAAGTACTCGTCAAATCAAATTCCATTCCAGCACTAAATATCAAAACTATCAGGGCAACCTTTGATTTAGTGTATACTCTGAGGCATTTATGTGGTTATCAGTGTGAACAGAGCTCGAGGACCAGGGACAATTCATTTTCAATTCATGCTGGACTTCAATGAGAAAGGTGCTTTTAAATGATAAATGCTGACTCCTCCACTGCATTGTCGATAAATATAATTTGCTCTAAGTATTAATCAAACAGACTAGGGGCAGAATTTTCAATAAGAAGTATTTTAATTTAAAGATTGGTGAGGTGAGGAAGTTGCTTCAAAAAATACATATCCATCTCTGTAATTAGAGGTATTCTTAGAGGAAGATATATGACTGAGGATGTGGGTTTTTTTGAAAGGCAAAAAAAAAAATCCCATGTTCAGTCTCAAGCACACAAAATCTCTAATCCACTTTCTTGGAAATAAAACATTTCACAAGTTTAAATGAGAATGAAATCATCTGTCAGTGAGTATTTCTTTCCAAATATTCTGTCCTCATTTACACCTGTTGCTTTTTAGTTGATCAGAAAAGTGTTTATCTGCTATCAGCAACTATAAACTCTCATACTGACCTGTACTACCTCTGATTCACTGACTTGCCAGCTAAACATCACTCTTTACTGGCTCTCCAGTTATGTCGTTCCCTGTAGGACAACCACTGTAAAGAGCATCCACTTGATTATAGATTGAAACCAAATTTTTCTCGAACAATTCCTGCGTGGACAAACACTGAAAAGTTCCTTTTACCCTTCAGAAAAGGAAAAAAATGTAAATATCCAAACTAGCCCCAAAACAAGGAACTTTCTGAACAAAAGTATTTAAATATTTATGATCAAGAGAAATGATAACGTGTTGTTTGTTTCCTGTGAACATGCTCCAAAAGCATCATTTACGCTTGTCTACAATATAGTGATCACCCAGGGAGCCAATTCTTTTCTCAGAGTTATTGCACTGGATCCTCTTTATTCAGAGGGAGAAGAAATAGCAACATTCCAATTTAAAACTAATGAAATACTGATCACTTTGTGCAATTATCCAAATGATCATCTATCAAACTTTTTAACTGTTGTGAAAATGACTCTTTCAGAGCTGGAGTCATGAAAGCCATTATATTCTAATTTTCTGAAGGCTTGATAGAACTAATATTCTTAGTACAGATTAAGTGTAATGAAGCACTTTCTTTCTCATAGCAAAGTCTTCCACTCATATTGTCTGCTGAAAACCAACTTTCACATCTGCTATTTCCCTATTGAATGCTACAGCTTGGCACTTCTGTGGAGTGTCTGATGAGGTAATTCTATTCAACTTCATCACTTCCTCTTCAACAAAATAGTAAAATAACAGTGTTTTTCCCATACCTTCAGGGGAAATTCTGTATGCATATTATGCAAACATGTAGTCATCATTTATACATGTGTATGTGGAGAAAAGGATTTTTTAAATGCTCTTTTAAATTCCTTTTAAATTGAACTGTTGCCTATGTAAAATTATGCAAAGTAGATCTGGGTTTGATTTTTTTTAGAAAATGAGGAGTCATTCTGGGTCCCACTTAAAAAATCCATCTCAAAATACATGGTGTTCACTATGCAAATTAGCTTGAAATTAGTCATCACTTAAAATATGAGCCAAACATATACTTACAATTCAATAACACACATTAGAAAATATCAGAACGAAAAGTATGTTTGTTTCACTGTCCTTGAATACAAAGATATCAAAGATTTATTTTTCCAGTTAAATGAAATAATTTCTTCTTGACACATTTTACACTAACGAAGCATATAATTTAAAATTAAAATGGTAAGTAATACCAATTATCTAATAGCCCGCATCTATAATACTGTGAGAAACACCAGCATGATAAAAAGAAAAGCATTGCATGTTTAAATTAAAGATCAGAAATAACATTTTGGTTTCAAACACACTGGAACTATTAAAATATTGGTGTTTTGACTGAATTCTGCTTAGGCAGTCCTCTGGATGTATAATATTTGACAGATTTTCTTTTATTTTTTTGGGGGGTGGGGGGGATTCAGATTCTTTAAGCTTTAATGGCCAAAATTTGTTCTGTATATAGGCTTACTTCGAATTACCTCTTTTTTCTTTCTTTTTTTGTTATGTCTTTAAGTCTTCAAGTATTCACAGATGTATTGAAATACCTAAAACTTACTGAAATCGATGGGAATTTATTTATGAAAGTACAGAAAAATAAAAATTTCAAAAGATAATTAAAAATTCAGACTAAAGGGCATAGCTTGTTCTGGATGTATGCAAACTTTATTTTTTCTGTATACAAGGTTCTAAGTTTTACAGTGTCAGCCTACTAATCTCCCATAGGTGTGCAGAAACCCAAATATGTGAACAGAATTTGGCTATACAATTAAAGAAAATAATTAAAAGCATTAAAAAAATAGGAATAAATAACTGCAGTGTTATAATTATCGGGCTTAAATGTGATTTTATGTTCTAGAAATTTACTATGCCAGTTCTTTTTCATGCTTATTCTTGCTATCCTTTGACCTTTTGTAATCTACAGAAAAACAACTTTAAGCACTGATCCCTTTTCTCTAAATGCGTTAAGAATTGCTCTAGCAGTTATAAATTAAACCATATCACAATTCTGGAATTCCAAACACTATCTTAGAGAAATATAACATGAAAATGTTTGGAGTTTGAAGAGATTTTAGAAATGTTAGTCTGTATATATCCTCAGCTTTTTCATCATTTATGGATCAACACTTACTGCACTTTAATAACTCAGTTGACCCAATTTGCTAACTGTACCCTTCAATTCAAAGTTTCTGGTATAGAATATGTCAAGATTACCACATGCTTCAAACAAAAATATGCAAACAATGCAAACACATTACTAGTGCACACATCAAAAGCCTGCATCTGTCACTTTAATTTAATTAAAAAACCCCAAAACTTGGACTCATAAACGTGAAAAAAACCTAACAAGCTATGGAGCAGATGACAACATCTGCCCTGCTGGTGAAGGTTAAATGTACTCAGCTTTTTTATGATCAAACATATGTAGTCGCATGAGCAAAGCAAAATGGTGGATCATGTTTATTGTTTGTAATGTTTACATTTGGTTTTGAAAGACAGGCTTTTGCAGTCACTGGGGTACTTTTAGGAACACTCATTGTGAACAGTTCAGTCTTTTAAAATATGAAATTACAAACATAGAGCAAAATTTTTACAATAGTCCAACTCAGACCATAAGCCAAATGTAAAATTTTTCTATAATTTGAAAGAAATTTTTCTCTTTAATTTCTGTGCTCATTTCAGTGAAAATGTGGAAGGAAATAAACTTTTCACATGCTTTAAACCAGCAATCTAAAATAAGACAACTATTCCCCAGCTCCCCAGGGCTAGTTAAGTCAGTCAGTTGTATTATGGAATTAGAATAATTTATACTATTACTTGTAAAATTAATTAATTTGTATACAGAGATATTTTTTAATCACAACCTCTCCCTACAGTAATACTGCAGCTTATAGACATACAAAAGGTCCCTACTACTTAAAGAATGACCAGAAATTTTGTAAGATTCATCCTCCATATATAAACACCTACACATCAAGCATCTAGATCAAGGTACTAATCTAAGCTTCCCTACAGTCATAGAATCATAGAATGGTTTGGGTTGGAAAGGACCTGAAAGATCATCTAGTTCTAAGCCCCCTGCCATGGACGTGGACACCTCCCATTAGATCAAGCTGCTCAAGGCACCATCCAGCCTGGCACTGAACACTTCCAGGAAGAGCCATCCACATCTTTCTTAGACAACCTGTGCCAGTGCCTCACCACCCTCATCATGAAGAATTTCTTCCAAATCTCTACGTTATGTTGTCAGGAGAAGTTTGCCCTACATGTTTCAAAAAACACATCCTTCCTACTAAAAAAACATCCAGGAAGCAGGGGACTCTTATTATGTCGTCCTGACAAATTTTCACTATCAGCAGTTGAGATTCTTCCTTTACCAATCCACCAATTTACCAATTTAGTTGATAATATTATTAAAATAAGGCTTGTGTAATGCATTACACTGTAAGAAAACACACTACTGAAAACTTTTAGTGACAAATACATAGCAACAGGATGCTTTTAATCACTTGATTCCATCACTAATGTTAACAAGTTTAAAAATAACAAAAAACATTGCAAATCACATGACATTACAATTGTAACCTTTGGAGGTTCTGGTGGTTTTGCTGTTAGATTTATTCTACTAGAAGTTAGAGATTTGACTTATGAAAGTTATTCTATAGTTCTGAAAGGAAAATTGAAGACCTGAAGATTAAGACCAAGAGTCTTAATGTTTTTTTTTGAAGAATTAAGAAATAATAGCTAATTAATAGTATGTGCTAACATAAGAAAAGCTCTCAGGCTCCTCTCAAATCACAATGATCCGCAACGAAATTCATATAATAACTTACCTGGATTTTGGTTGCTATGTGCATTTAAATATCTGTTATGACAATTTAAGTCCATTTCAACATAAAAGAATACATTATTTCCAATCATCAACATTATTATGTGTGTGTCTCAGCTTTTAAGATATGAAAAAAAACAGCACACCATAATTTTCTATATAATAAATTTGTAAGTAAATTGAAAGATTACATACCGTATCTGAACAAATAAAAAAGTGCTAAGAAATATATTGCTTATCTTTGGTCCAATGTATTCATGGGCAGACAATCCTCTGATTAGCAGTCTACTCTGATCATAAAGACCTGGTTGTTCATTGCTTGGAGAGTTATAGTCTTTGCTTAGTAAAAAATTGGGTGGATGGCCAGACCCAAAGAGTTGTGGTGAATAGAGTTGAATTCAGTTGACAGCTGGTCACAAGTGCTGCTCCCTAGGACTCAGTATTGGGGTCAGTTCTGTTTAATATCTTTCCCAATGACCTGGATGAAGGGATCAAGTGGACCCTCAGTAATGACACCAAGACAGACAGAAGTGTTGATCAGCTTGAGAGAAGGAAGGCTCTACAGAGAGATCTGAACAGGCTGTATCAATCGGCTGAGGCCAGTTGTATGGGGTTCAACAAGACTAATTGCCAGGTCCTGCACTTAGGCCTTAAAAGTCCCATGCAGTGTTACAAGCTTGGGGAAAAATGGCTGGAAAGCTGCCTGGCAGAAAGGGACTTGGGGGATGTTGGTTGACATCCAGCTGAACACGAGCCAGCAGTGTGCCCAGGTGGCAAAGATGGCCAATAGCATCCTGGCTTATATCAGAAATAGCATGGAAAGCAAGACTAGGGAAGTGATTGCTCCCCATATTCAACACTGGTGAAGCCACACCTCAAATACTGTGTTAAGTTTTGGACCACTTACTACAAGAAAGACATCAGGGTGCTGGAGAGTGACCAGAGGAGTGCAACAAAGATACTGAAAGGTCTAGGGAACAAGTTCTGTGAGAACCAGTTAAGAGAATTGGGGCTGTTTAATCTGGAGAAGAAGAGGCAGACGGGAGATGTTTTTGCTCTCTGCAACTCCCTGAAAGGACATTGTAGTGAGGTGGGTGTTGATCTGTTCTCCCAAGTAACAAGTGATAGGACAAGAAGAAATGACCTCAGGCTGTACCAAGGGAAGTTTAGACTGGATATTAGGAAAAAATTCTTCACCAAAATGGTTGAGACGCTATTCTTGGAGATATTTAAAAGACATGTAGATGTACTGCTTAGGGATATGATTTAGTGGTGGACTTGGCAGTATATGGTTGTACGCAATGATCTTAAAGATCTTTCCAAACCTAAATGATTCTATGATTCTGTGCTTCCAAAGCATGGTTTAGTATATATTTTTATATAAATAAGTCATCTATATTGCACAGATTAAGGATCTTGAATATGTTAAATGCAAGTTCAATTAATGTGTGAATAGGGAAAATCCTTATAATGCATCCACATTCAATAAAGCTTATGTAATTGTTACCATAGGTGCATTGCAAAAATGACAGCTTAACTAATCTCAACAAGCATTCTGTTTTGAGCAAGGAAAAACTCTGAGGCAGATACTCATCAGTATAATAAGCCTTCAGGTGAGGTCCATGAAAATTCTGGCACTGAAAATATTTCTTTACACACAGCAATGTTAATTCAGTTGAACATCTCAACAGCGTCATATATAAACTGACAAGGCAGAAACAAGGCTTCACCTCTGCTAATGAATGGAGACTTTCAGGCTGCTTCAGCGGGCAGGAACTCAACAGTGAAGGCTACTCATATGGCAGGTTCTCACACAAAACTGGCTGGAAACAGTTCACTCTGGAGAATGGTTTCTGAATCACATTGCCAGGATGAGTCACAGATCGAATATGAAAACTTTACATGGCTACTTGGTGTCAGATTTATTTTCTTTGAAGAGCTAGACATCTTTCTTTCAGACTCCGATGGTTAAAAATGTTCTCAGATAGATATATACTCAATTTCCTAAACAAACCCTAGCTCCAAAATCTGTCTTTCATACAGAAAGCTGTTTGCTGTTGAAGGATTCTCTATGAACTAGTCCAGTTCCCTTTCTCACTTTGCTCAAGATCTAAAAACAGACATAAAGAGGAAAAAGCTGAAAAATGAAAAATAAGTTGTTCTTGCCCTGTCTTCTGGGGAAAAATAGCAGAAGGAGAGAAAGGTGATAAGGCTAGATAACAATTAAGTTAGGTACTTCTGAGGAAAAAGCTGTGCAACCAAACCTATGATCAGAACCCAGAGTTCAGTCATTCTCTTACAACTAATCCTGTCAACAGCGCCATCACAGGCCCTGAAGAGGCCAGAAAACTAAGTGCATCAGGTGAGAGAAAGGAAATAAAATGGCTTACAAGCTGAGACAAACCCTAAAATGGTACATAAGAAAAATGTACATTCTGGAAGTATCAGCAATTATATTGCTGTTGATTTTCTCATCCTCATATCCTAAATGTCTAGGAAAAAGGACTCACTTCCCAAAGGGTTCTGATTCCAAGTAGCTTTCACATTTACCAGAGTGATATAATATCACTCTGCCATGGAAGTGCTCACCTTCTGCTCCCCTCACATGAATTCTAGCATTCTACTGGCCTTCTTCACAACTGAAAAGTGCAAGAACAATAAAAGATCCTTTTTCATTTCAATCAGAAAGCTGGACTGATTCTTGTCACAGCCCTATGAAATGTAAAGCCAACAGAGCTTGAGGGTGAAGGCAGGAGAAGAGGCTGAACTACTCACAGTTAGATTGGTTCCATTTGATCCCAAAACAACAAAGCAAGAAAGTTATTGACAAATATGACTACAAGTAATTTGTAGTGATTAGTAGTGATTAAACTCCAACTGATTTCGAAGGAAAAAGGCCCTGCTTTTCATGTCTTCAGTGGCATGACTATATATTACACACATACACAAAAGAAAAAGGTCATAATTAGTTTCTCTTAACTACAAAATGATTTTTGAAATATTTAGATCACAACACTACTCTGAATCAGCAGTTTTATCCTTTGCTGGTAAGAGATCCTGACACAATTTAGGACTCAAATGTGGTCTGTGTAATTTTTGTACCAAGAGGCTGAGAGAGTTGGGGTTGTTCAGCTTAGCAAAGGGCTTATAAGAAAGATGGCCCTGTAGCAATAGGGCAAAGAGTAATGTTTTTAAACTAAAAGAGAATTTTAGACTAAATATTAGAAAGATTTTCTTTTTCTGAGGGTGGGGAAACACCAGCACAGGTTGACCCATCCCTGGAAACATTGAAGGTCAGGTTGGATGGCTCTGAGTAACCTAATCTAGTTGAATATGTCCTTAATCACTTCAGGGGGGATGACGTTCACGGTCCTTTGTAATTGAAACCATTCTGTGACTCTGTATGACTCTATCATGAGACTTGACTTTCCACAGATAAATTGATGGTTAATTATTAATTTTTTTCTCATGCTGTGCTCTTATTTCTTGTATCCAGTATTTCAGTGCAAGTTTCAGTCAGAACTTGCTATATTTTACCCTATCTATACACTGAGAAAGACCAGCTTTATGCAGACAAACTTCATCGTGTAAATACATTATGGTTA
This sequence comes from Phaenicophaeus curvirostris, assembly GCF_032191515.1. Classification (NCBI taxonomy): domain Eukaryota; kingdom Metazoa; phylum Chordata; class Aves; order Cuculiformes; family Cuculidae; genus Phaenicophaeus; species Phaenicophaeus curvirostris. The sequence continues at coordinate 3,034,303 of NC_091393.1, forward strand.
ATTAATGCATATTTTTGTCAGATGCAGTTTTGAAAAATAATAGAAATGTCAGCTTGTTGCTGATATGTTCACTTTTGCTCTACATTATATTCATACTGAGAAATACTTACGGAATAGGAAAGCCAGATGGAACCAGTACTCACTGGAAATTTAAGTGTATTTCTTTAAGAGGGTATGAAAAAACATTTGTATGTTTTTCATCAGTTTCTAAGACCTGGAGCTGGAGATAGGTTTAATCAATAGACATGAGTTCTGTGATTCTATAGCAGTTTTTAAAAAATAACACGTTATCCAGCAGCTTATTAAGAGTGCTTGTTATCTGGATATATGGCATAATACAGTATAAGTCATTGCAATAATGAAAAGTTGACTTGTCTTTGTGTTCATCTTCTTCAGCTCACGATGTAGGAATAGAAAAAAAGAATACAAGGAATGAGGAATTGGGAATGTGTAGGGAAGAAGCATAGGCATGGAAAAAGGCAAATGCAGAAAGATAGTGAATTTCTACCACATTCCACCTACTTTTGATTTCACATCTCAGCACTGAGATACAACAGGCAGCCGAACATATGATCTTATTCCCTGCAGGAACAGTAATAGCTCTGACAACCTTAAAGAAGCGGGGAAAAGTCAAGACAAAATAAAACCAGTTCGGGCACTTTTTACAGAACCTAGAAAATTAGTTAGAACGAGGTCTTTTATGTGAATTAGTTCTGCTTTCTGCCCTCTGATTAAAAAAAAAAATAAAAAGACATTTCACCTCAAATAATTTAATGCTTCCAAAATTACTTGAATTTCTTCTGTTTAGAATTCAAATGCACTGCTACTCTTGCTATAGAATGTTTTAATGCATTATATAACCTACCAACCTCTACTTACCTTCCTCAGTGAGGCAGAGGTGTTTTGAGGTCTCTGGGCAAAGCCTATATCTCATTCTTACAGACTCTGCCATTACAGATTCAGTTTGTATAAGTATAGGGACCGAACAAGGATCTTGCTTTACAGGTTTACAACTGTGCCTACTTTTTTGTGCATTCAAAGGTGTATTGGTTAACAGAGTAAGTGTTTCTGTAAAGAGGGAATAATTACAGGAAGGGGTGAATTTTAACTATATGTATTTCTAAAAGATATGCCTAAACTGAGATGATAAAAAAGAAGAAATACATGAATTACATGGTGTTTATATTCAATTCCCTTTTTAGTAACATTCAAATGCAACTTATCTATAGAGTGAAATAATTTTAGAACAAACTGAACATGTATCTGTGTCATCTGCTACCAATTATTTTTTAAGTATTATCCAAATCAGCACATGGAGGCTGGGACTCAAAAAGTTATTTTCTATTAGTCACTGACAGTCAGTGTATATTTGAGCAGCTCAGAAATGGTCTTTTTTCCATCTTCAACTTGCAAGAATTCCACCAAGTAATTGGTACATACTGCTAAACTTCATAACGCTTTATTTGCAGCATTCAACTGAATGTTCTATGTATGTATACGTCCATGTGCTTGTACATGCATACTTATTTCTTAAAAAGATAAATGCCACTTTCCTATTACAATGTTCAAACCTAGCTCTGAAAATCCCACTGAATATATTATGCATGCCAATACTAACATCACTCATGATGAATGACATTCATACTTTTATTCTTGCTGCTATTCTTTCATTTATGTGAGAGGATCTGTCAATTTTACTCCAGTTGCAAGCAGTGAGAAAATTCCCCTACAACTCCTTCTTTCAACCTTAAGAGACTATTTTTAATGACATTTTGCAATGTATAGGTAGAACTTTGTGGCATTCCCCTTAACAATAGGCTGAGAATTTGGAGGAGAAAGATAGGCATTAAGTGCTTAATAGCTACCTTCTACAAATTTCTTGAGTGAGGTGGTGACAAAATGGCTAGAGTAAAAAACCGGGGGGTGATTTGGTGGACCTGAAAAGGGTCAGTAGCATGGATCTTTGTGGAGAAAAATCAGTGCAGGAAGAAATGAAGGGTATTGTAGAAAAGTAGAGCTGAATATAAAAATGGGTCCTGAAGAAGAAAAGGAAAGAAACTGGAAAATGTAAATCATAAATAAAATTGTCTGTCAGAGAATTCTAAGGTGCATGAGTCAGCTTTCCTCAATTAGTGCTTTCAACAAGTGATCTTGAGAAGATGTGTTCATTTTTAGTGCTTCAGCTTTGTTATCAGCAAAACAAGGGTATAAATGATATGACTCTCACAGAGGACTGAGAATATCTTTAATTCATGATAGAGAGTAACGATGCTAATCTATTGCTATTAGAGAATGAAAAATTACTTTGTTTTTCACTATTCAGTATGCAAATGTCTAAATACCTAGTAATCATAACTGAGAAAAGTTGTATTGTTCTTAGTACTGTACAAAAACATAGAAAGTATAAATTCTGACATTGAAAACTACAGATTTGAAAAAATCATGAGAAAAACAAAGGTACACAGCAACATTACAAAAAAAATCTGAAACATGTAGACCATGTTTAAGCATATGTGCAGTAGTAGTATCTTTGTGTGTGAAGATGGAGAACTGTGGTACAAAGAGAAACAGGGTGGAATTAACATTATTCTTAATTTCAGAACTGTCATTCAGCAAGGAAACAGACACTAGGGCTTGGAGGAACAGAGACTAAGAGACCACAGAAATCAAGGGCAATGAAAAAATCTGAGCATTTTTATCTAAGAACAACTAGTGTGAGATAAGTACCTTTCATGCAAATGGCAAATACTTCTCAATTTATTCTCTACAGGAAGAAAAACAGGTTTCTGAAACTTAAGAATGGGTAATAGTGTCAAAAGCAGTAAAGAGAAAGGAAGACAAGTTCATACCTAAAAAACTCCACAATTTGAGAAACACAAAAACACGTATCAGGAGTAGAAACTATATGCCTAGCAGTATGTATAGCTTAGAATTTATGTTCACATTTTCTTCCTTCTAATTCTTGGATAATCATAGAATCAGAATAGTCAGGGTTGGAAGGGACCTTAAGGATCATCCAGTTCCAACAACCCTGCCATGGGCTGGGACACATTCCACTAGATCAGGCCCATCCAGCCTGGCCTTGAACACCTCTGGGGATGGGGCATCCACAACTTCCCTTGGCAACCTGTTCCAGTGTCTCAACACCCTCATGGTGAAGAAATTCTTCCTAATGTCTAGTCTCAATCTGCCCTTCTCTAGTTAATATCTGTTCCCCCTTGTCCTGTCACCACAAGCCTTTATGAATGGTCCCTTTCCAGCTTTCTTTTAGGCTCTTTTCAGGTACTGGAAGGTAGCTAAATAATAATATAGATTTTCTTCTTTGTTCTCAATGAAATGGCTCGCTTGACCCATCAGGCATATAGTAGACTTGTAAAACTGCTTCCTTTGCATGCTGAGACTAGATAAGCAGATTTTAAGAGAAGAAATTACTGAAAATTTCCTTTACTTTCTGGCTTCTAAAACGAATTGTAATGTCATGTTTCTCAAACAATGAGGAGGCATATGATGATCTAGAGGGCCTAATAAACCTCTGGAGATGGCGTTCTCCTTTCTCATTTAGCTACTTCATGGGGATGTTTGACTCACAAGGGTTTCTGATGTGTATTTCCTGTGCTTTCCAAGAATTTAACTTAAGCAGATTTTCATAAAGCAGTTAGTTTCTTTCTTCCCAGTTCTCCTTCAAAAAATACTGCTCTTTTGTATTACCATCACACAGCTTTGGCCACCAACCAAAGTTTTTTTCAAGAAAAAATTCAATGGACTACTATTGAAAGAATTTATGTAGAAATCACTGTCAGTCTCATGGGCAGATACTGAGCCTCACTGTGATTAACATTAACAAACCATCTGGTGCCTTCACTTCTTGTTGTAACATAATGCAACTGTTTTACTTAATCCCTTCTCATTAAAACAGGACAAAATTGCTAAGGAAAAGCAAATATACAGATGATAAATATATCCTCTCCATCATCTTTCGTGCAAACAGCCTCACAAGTCATACTCTCATAGATTTATGAAGTAGAAATGGACTACTAAATCTAATCTGACCTCTTGTATAGTGAAGGCTATCTATTTCATTGAGTAGCCTCTAAATCAAAATTCTAATGTTTAATGTTGTACCCATTTTCCTCACGATGTGGTTGATGAATCTAGCCCACATCTAGACAAGTTGTACTAGTAGTTAATTACTCTCATTCTGAAAAATACGCACCTTATTTCTAGTCTAAATTTCCCTAATTTCAGCTTTGAAACATTAGATCTCATTATGCTTTTTTCTGCTAGATTAAACAGTCATCTGCTTTCAAAAGTTTCATTCCCATTAAAGGACTTATAGACTATGATCAAGTCACGTTGTAACCTTCTCTTCAGCAGATTAAACAGGCTGATCTCCTTTAGCATCTAACTACAATACTTATTTCCAGACCTATAGTCATTCTTTCACTATCATCAACTCTTTGCAATTTTAAACACGTTTTTGAAGCGTGGTCACCAGAACAGGACAAAACAGTTCATTAATAGTTTCCCTAATGCCATATAAAAAATATAGCATCATTTCCTACTTGATATTCACTTATCTATATATCAAAGATCTAATATATACCATTTAAACCCCCTTAAGCTTACTGATAAAACCTAGAATATACTGTAATGGATTTAAAAATCAAAGATCTATCCTGGATTTTTACACACAATGCAGAAAACCTATCCACCTATAGAAAACCTATCTTTTCAACACTACCTATACTTTTCTATACTATCTATATCCAGTGTCAATTCTCGCTTAAGAATTTTTTTCTGATAGATCATGTCTTCCTTTATCAGTTTCCTGTTCTTAAGTGGTTTTTTTATATTATGTAGTATCTATAAGCTGTTCAACTCTAGTAGTACCTTTTAAAGCAATTCTACTTTCATTCTTATTTTAAAATATTTTCTTGCACTTTAATTTTCTTCATGTAAGGAAATTACATTCCTGAAGTAATTTGCTTATACAGAATAGAAGTATGTTTTTAAAGACACAAATATAGATATACTATGTTGGCCAGAGCTATAGTATTCTGTTTTCTGGTAATTCAATCTCATTACATAAAAATATCTAATTTCACCAGAATGCTTATTCTAACTCACAGACTGCATAAAAATATTTTGGGTTATCTTACATGGAATATATATTTAATTAGATAGTATTCCTTATACAATTAGCTCTAGTGAATAGCATTTACATCCAGCAAACTCCAGTTTCTACATGGAAGTTGCTTCAGATACTGAATGAATCAAATGAGAATATATGATTTCCATTTACTTTTCAGTGATTTTCTCTTAATGGTTGATCTACAAGAACAGTCGTAACTATTTCTAATGCTTAAGTTTATATCCATTTCATTAGATGAATAATACTAATTTACTTTAGTTTACTTACTACTAGAGAAGATAGTAAACATCAGAAGAATATTTGTAGTCATAGTTGTTAGTTATTTGCATTTTAGTGTCAGAAAACACTTACTGGCCATGATCTATTCACACATAAAACCTAGAAAATATGTTTATTCAACAGAATAAACCTGAATTTGACCTATAATCTACCTGCCGAATAAAGAAATACCAGGTTCAGTTCTAATTTCTCCTTCTCATTCATAATGAGGCAGGGGAATTCATTAATGCACTAAAGGCAAATTATTATTATCACAAATTATGTGATCTGACACTCTACCTCTCTTGTGTATACGTCTAGTTTATTTCATCTGAGAACAAAAATCTATTCAAGACATGCAATTGTTATTTCATGAAAAGTAAGTCCTCTCTAGTTCTTGGATACAAAGTACTTCATAAACATAAAATATACCTAGATAAGTAGGAACAGAATTAAAAAGAGAACAGAAAGAACAAATTGTGCAGAAAATAAAGCAGTATATTAATATGCAGAGGGAAACATTCATAGAAAGATAAATAGTCTCTGTGAGCTTCAAAAATCCACAGACTATACAAAAAAGGAAAAGAGTGAGTAAAAGAGAAAATTAAGGGTGAGGAAAAGGAAAACTAGAAGTTAAGAAGATGAAGAGAAAAGTGCTTCTGGCAACCAAAAAGAAAGATACTGCTAATTTAAACTTGCTTCATAATATTTTAGAATCCACAGTTTGAATGTGAATTAGAACATGTTCAAAGTTTTCTGCCAGACAAAAATGAAATTAAAGCCCTGTAGTGATTTCTGGTAACTTGATAAATAATTTGTGTCATCTCTCTGTCCCAAGACTTAAATAATTGTAACTTTTAAAAAAATCTCAGTCTTTAAATTTTCAGTGTTGTTTCTTTTAACTACTTCATTTGTTTCCTGACATCGAGACCTATAACTGATTACTTACTTCTATTAGATTTACCAGCCCCTTTTTCAACAACTACTCTGGGGAATATAGTCAGAACTTTCCTAATGTATGATATAACTAAAGCAGCCTAAAATATTCTGAGATACTGAAGTTAAATTGATTTTTATTTCCAAGCAGAGGCTGAAAGTCCTACAATGTTTTGGGTTTTTTTTCTTAAATAAAACTCTGTGTCCACATCTATAGGCTTTAATGGCATAAATTTAAACAGTGACTCTTTAGCCTCGATATCAAAACAATTTTTGTACTCTCTGAATTTAGTGAGAGGAACTGTGCACACATTCTTCAATTTCTGCACCTCTTAAACCTCGGTCTGTCTAACTCCAAATGTCAATGTAATGGTCACTATGAAGCTTTAAGTGTTGGCATAATAACTCAAAAAGCAGAATAGACTAGTTAGCAGTCTTCAAAGTGTACCAAAGAGCAAACAAATATTGGTAAACACATCTTCTGAGCAAAGTGTTCAGTTTTCTTCACCTACTCAATTGTTACAAAGTCAATTCTTAAAGTGAAAATCATCAAAGAAATTGCTTTTTATTTCCCACAAGAGGCTTTGCATTTGTTTCCTTTGCCATCTTTCCGATCATCCAAAACTGATTTTCAGTTGGTTTTGACAAGTGTGGCAATCATATCCATTGCTCCTCACTCAGGTGCACAAACTTTTGCTCTTCAATTAGTATATAGGACATTTTCAAATAGAATATAAAACTTACCTTAAAGAATGTCATGGTTGCTCCATCTTCAACTGCCCCATACTCTATCTTTGTCTGCTTGGCCAAATCATCAGCAGAATCAATAGGGGATTCCATACGTTCCACTGTCAGAAAGGCGGCTAGGTTAGCAGTGTACGAGGAAATGATGATAAGTGTGAAAAACCACCAAATGCCTCCCACTATCCTGGTGGAGAGGGCTTTGGGCATGAGCTCAGAACCTAATGAAAACCAGGGGAGAAAGGTGAAACCAATGCACAGAAAACAATTAATAAGTGTTCAGCACTTTTTGCCACAGTGGGGAGATGGAATCACTGTGCAAAAAAACCCTTTGAGGTGCAGGCTGACATGTACTGCTTGTACAAACACACATAACTGAAACAAAAAATAAGAACTGATTACACTTATAAAGACATCTTTTTGGAGTTGTGGGAATCAAAAAATTGTAATGGGAGAATCAATGATCTGTGCCTTTTAAAAATACAGAAGTTTATATATATGTACATAAATGTAAATAAAGGCAGTTACTTTAACTGGATTTCCAGAAAAAAATCCTAGCTGGACTGAACCCCTAATCTAATACTAATATTTAGGCACTTATAAAGTCCTTTATCTTGAAGGCACAAAATAAACATTAAGAATATTCTAAAAACTCACTTGAATAAATAACATAAGTTGTTGATGAAAGGAACACATACAAAATGAAGTATTTCATATCTGAAGTAAACAATCTGAAATCTGTTATAAGTATGCTTTTGACTTTTCCACTTGTATTGCTGCAAAGTGTTGTTTATTGACTGGTTAGATAAAAAATAATAACATCTCCCATCTCTATAGTTAGCCCCACAATTTCGGATAAACATAGGTGGCTATGCCACACACTTAATTTGATAGAGCAGCAATGAAAATAATAGACTGCTGTGCATAAACTGGATAAAGATAGATTATAATGTATTGCTGGAGTTGCCTGCTCATGGCAGTAAAGAAAGGAGGGGGTGACAGATACTGTAGAGTAATTTGCATTATTACTAATACTAATTTAGAGACTAATGAGACAAATTGAAGCACGTAAACTCCTCTTGTGTCTAATTACTAAAAATAGGAAAAAAAT